>NW_026020195.1:1342278-1942278 GCF_900185275.1 Solanum verrucosum
ACATTTTGTCTACAGCATGAAGTGGTAGAAGTTGATCATCTTTCTGCTTTTCCTCTGATTCTGTCCTGTTTTTACCACTGAAAAATGGATGATGTAATATTAAACCTTTGATCTTTATTGGCTCTAGCTCTTTTGCCATAGCTGCTGCACGTAGCCCTGCATATAGAGGTCATAAAGTCAATCTAAAACTAAAGACACAAAATGAAATATAGTGTAAGTTGACATACATATATACCTGCATTATAAGCTAAATTACCTCCAGAACTAGTTCCACCAAGAAAAACTTTACTCAAATCAGCATAATTACAAACCCATTCATCCTTAGTAGACTTAAGCCATTCTAACCCATCCATAGCATCATCATAAGCTGCAGGAAGGCGATGTTCAGGGGCAAGACGATATTCGAGTGAAATCACCATAGCACCAACTCTTTCAGCAAGTGCCTGGCAAAACACATCGAATATAAAAGTATTCGCATGGAAATAAACAAAGCCTCCACCGTGATAGTACATAATGAGTGGCAATTTCTTAGGAGTAGGATTTTTTGTTAAACGTCTTGGGACGTATAGTCGAAGCCAAGTGTTTTTTGTTGTGTCAAGATCAACATCCCTAGTTACGACTAATGATGTGCCTTTTGGATCACAATTGGCTTGTTTGAGGGATTCAGAATTACGTTTAACTGTGTTACCTGGTAATTCTTGAATCTTAAGAAAAGGATTGTCAAAAATTGGACGAGCAAACCTTTGGCTAGCCATAATCGTTTTCTTTTTCTTTCAGTGTTAAAAGAGGCAAAGGTTTAGGTGTTATATATAGTGTGTGAGGAGTGGGAGTTGTTATCGATGCGAAGAAGGTGCTACTTGTCGATTTATTAGGAAATGACTATTTCTTTGCTTGGATCATTTCTGACCATGTTCAATTCCTTATTGTTTACTCTATTTCGAAATATATATTTGTCACTTAAATATTCACAAATAAACATGAGGATATCAAATCTCAAAAAAAAATTGAAATACGCTAATAGGATTTGAGAAATTTCTTTTCTTAGAAATATTAATTTCTCAGAAGTATTTCATTAGAATGACATCAATAGATAAAGACCAAAAGACGGCCTAGTGTTTTTGACGTGCACTAAAAAGATTCGATAATAAGCTTTTTTTTTTTACTTTTTTGAAATAATTGTTTGATAAAATTAGTCAAAATTGAATAAAAGAACTTAAAACATCTTATAGTATTATTATTGTTTATAGTAATATTATTTTTTATAGCAATATCATTCTTATAATGGTAATAATTAATTTATTTCAATAAGATTTTTGTCATGTATTCATGATATATTACCTTAGATCTATTGTAAAAAACTTTATTTACTCATATGAAGATGTGATTATTTTAATTTAAAATTTTAAAGTATTTTTATGTTTAAAAAATAGACATTCATTTTTTTTATGAAGATTTTGTACTCTCTTTTTTTTTTTTACAAACATCATTATTTCTAAATAAAAATAAAATTATAATATACCTTGTGAAAAATTGTTGGCCTGCGATAGACTCTTTGATCTGTTGGGTTGTATTTTGATAGGATTTGTGAATTGCAGAATTCACAGATTTCCTCCAAAACTTCACCTTCTATTCCTGAAGTCTCTAAGGAGGTAAGTTTATCATCTTGATGTCACAATATTTAATAACATACCATTAGTTGCTTATTACCCCTCCGTTCATTTTTAATTATCACTTATTCCTAAAATCGATTTTCATTTTTACTTGTTACTTTTCACTTATCAAAAAAGGGCAATAAATTTTTTTCGTGTTTTATTTTCCTTTTCTATGATGCAAAGACATGTAAAAGCTAAATGGGTAAAGTCGCAAGGGGTCCTTTATATTTGTCAAACATTTTTCATTTTGACATTGGAAGAATTTGTCGACATTTTTCATTTTGACATTTGAAGTTGGATATGTTCATATCGAACATTTAAACAACTCAAAATATGTGTCTATTAGAAATTCTTTTGACGAACTAGAGATAATTTTTAACAACTAGCTAAAAGTATAAAATGTGTATAATGCGTTTGTAAATGATATGTCAAAAGTAACGAATTAAATGAAAACCTATGATATTTTGGTCGAAAAATAATTTTAAATTATAAGAAGGTAAAAGAAAAACCAACTTAAACTTATTTAACTAATTCAAATAAATATTTCAACATTAATTTTTATTTTTTACGATTCTCTAAAAAAAAAAACAGCCTCCAACCACCCAAACCCCGTCCCACTTAAGAAGCAAGAATAGGTTTAGGCTGAGAATATTAATGATTCATATTAGGAAAAGGTATTACAAGGATCCCTTCAAGTGAAATCTGAAATGTAACAAAAACAGCAAGTGAGAAGCCAAAAACTTGAAAGAAACATAATTAATTAAATATATATTTTCTTTTAATCACATATTTTATAATTAATTAGCACACATAATTATTAATATTAAAATTTTTATATATTTAATTTATTCCTTTTTTAAATTTATTTATTTATTTTCCTTTTTACTTACTTTTTATTATTTTTCTCATTCATTAATGTAAATGTCGAAATTTTATAGGCCTTTGCAAAACGTATTCAATTTCAATGGGAACTCTACAAGACGTTTTCAATTTCAGTTAGATTCAACCCTACATATTCAATTGAAAAACATCTGAGTATCCCATAAATTTTTTAATATTTATATTTTTGGGTATTCATAAAAGAGATCACAAAGAAATTAATTATGTCTTTCTCAAAGAAATTTCTAAAACTCCACAAATTCATGAGATATTAATAAAGAGATCAAAATGTGGTCTCTTACGTTTGAGAAATACGCTACTAACAATCTTCGAATCAAGAAAAAATCTTAGGAGATAAGAATCAAGAGATAAAAAAATTTGAATCACGAAAAAATCTTAGGAGATATGAATCAAGAGATAAAAAAAATTGTACCCACTTTATTTTATTAATGAACTAGGAAACTTCTCCGCGCTTCGCGCGGTTATAAAGAGTGATAAAATTTTGATAATTTTATTAAATATAATATTGATGTAAGATAAAAATGTTTGGTTAGTACTTAGTAGACTTTCAAAAGTTATTAAATTTTTTACTATTTTGAACAAAAAAAATTGCAATAAGAAATTCACATAAGATGCGAAATAAAGATAAATCATACCAATAAAAATGCAACATCATTCTTAATTCCTTACTCATTAAAAAATAGAAGGAAAAATGTGAAATCAGTACACATATCTTTCGAGTTCTTATGGACGTCTACTCCACTCCCACAAGCCGATCACCATTCTTCATCTTATTCTTCAAATCAAATTAAAATATGAATATAATAATCACCGAAAATATAACAACCTAAAAAACTAATGTGATCTTCTATAAAATCGTACAATAATTTTATTTACAGGGCTACAATATGAAACACCAAATAATATGATGAATATGACTATTAATTATTTTATAGGTCATAAAAAATAAAAAGTTGTGTGGAGTAATTAATGAAAATAAAGACAAAATTAAGTTTTACATTTAACATATTCTAAAAATGTCTTTTTAATTTCTTTGCAATGCACATTTAATATAGTTAACAGAGTTAAATATTTTTTTAGTTCTTTTAATATAGCACACATAAATAAAAAAAGAAATCTAAAAAAATATATAATTGTATTTCTTGACCAAAGAAAAATATCACCCTCACTTTTTCTTTTCCTAACTGTATTGTGGTGATATAACTATTTAGCACAAGTCAATAAGTTACTAAAGATTTTAAAAGAAACATGTATGTATAAAAAATAATTTACAATCCTTCTAAAAATTAAATATCCACTTAATATATTTTAGCAAGAGAAATATGACATATTAATTAAGTAAAAATTTAAAATTTATCTAATTAAGACTATCCGTCAATAAAAAAATTTAAATCTTAACACAATATTTAATTTAAAGATCCTTATACTTGTTAAGTTTAAAATTATTAAGTACAAATTTAGTCAAGACTTCTTGTTAATTTGTTGATAAATTCATCTTAACTATTCTATTATAATGTAACAAAATAAGCTTATTTGTGCTTAAAATTATTTAAACCTATAGTTATTAGTTAACACATTTTCATTTAGAAATAAGTTTTAAACATATAATTAACACTTCTTTTTTTTAAAATAAATTTTGAACCCGCGAGTAAAACATAATAGTTCGAATTCAACAATCAATATTTTTTGAACAATATAATTAAAAAAATTAATATTATTTTCCAAAAAATTAAACCAAACCTCTAATATGTATGAATAATGAAACTAATAAATCAATCAATTACAATATATTGAGATAATTTTTCATTTGCCATCTCTTTATTATCCAACAATTTTTTTTATTATTTTAGGTGTTAGATGAAAATAGAGAAAATACTCAAATGACAAGATGCTTCTGTAAGAACCTTTTTCATGTCTGCTCCTCCATACATGTCTCGACAATCACCGATATCACACCATGCCATGATAACTTACAGAAACAATTACAATTTCTCATAAAAATAATAATGTTAAATATCCTTTAATAATGTAACAACAATAACATATTTAATGTAATTTCACAAGTGAAATATGAAAAAAAAGATAGAGAGACAAAAAAAATGTGTCCTAAGATCCTTAGCTTGATAAAGCCTGCCAAATTAATTGGAAGAAAAAAAGATCAAAGGAAACATATGTACAATGCATTTGTATTTAATTTAATATAAATATCCATATTATGAATCCCTTTACAAATTTCCAAATAGAGAACAACCAAACAATTTCATAAAAATGTAAATCTCAATTTGTTGGAACAATTTTTTGACAGTATGAAAGATGCCTCAATGTTTATTGTTATATACAATATAATCATCATATTTTTGTTGATTATATAATTTAAATGAAATGGAAAAAAAATACATTTTCACAATAGTATAAAAATAAAAATAGTAAGGAAGTTAAAATTACCTTATGTCTCTCCAAAGTATTATTTTCTAATAGCAATGTTGAAAAGCTAGAAAAGAAAATTGTGAAAAAAATCATGGCTGGATTTGAATTGAGGCTTCTTTTGCTATCATATTTAAAAGAATATTATAATGACTTATAATTAATCTTAATAAATAACATTAATGAAGAATATGAAAGGATAATCAGCTTATACACAAATAGAATAAAGAGATGAATTTAATGAAATTGAAGATGGAAATATAAGAAAATGATATAAATAACAATAATCAAATAAAAGTTTATACTCTTATTATTTTTGGTTGAAAGAACGTGAAAGAAAGAAAAGAAAGATAAGGGTTTTTAAAAAAAAGTAAAAAAATAGATAAAAAATTTAGAGGGTTTAAAAAAACAGATAAAAATATATATTGTAATTAAAATTTTATTTTCATTAAATGGTGATTCTCTTTATATACTCACAATATTTTTAATCATTACGTTAATAATAAAATTTGCAAATGATTTCATTGTTTCATCCCATAAATACGTATTTATTCTAAATGGAATTTATAATTTTAAATATTATAGAGAATGCCAAAAGTTTTAGATTAGGATATTAGAATATTTTTTTTCTGGGGGTCTTTCTTCCGTTTCCAACTATACAATTAATGTTTAGAATATTGAATGTGATTATAGAATGTTGAATTAATCTTTCCCTTTCCTTAATTATAATAAAATTGTAATTAAACCTTTATTGTCCATAAATGGTGATTTTCTTTCTATTCTTGCAATGCTATTAATGCTTAATATATTGAATATAATATTAAATTATATTGTATTTAGTGTGATGAAAAATTAAAAAAATTGAGAAAATAGATAAATAGGAATCCTGGCTTCTAAGATGTGCCACATCAGCGTTTTCATATCCAGCTTTATATATATATAGAGAGAGATTCATGTTTCTTCATATTTTATTTGAAAACAATTAACTTTTTATCTTAGCACTTTTAGTTAATTTATAAAAATAAATAGTAATTAAAAGAATTAAAAGCAGAAAAAAAATTCAAAGCGGTATAAGAATGTTTACAAAAAAGTTGCAAGATTGTCGCACCCAGAATTCATTTAACAAAATAATGCTTCAACTTCTAAGACTCCTATATATTAGAGTTGTTATTCACAGATTAGAGAACTATCCAACTTTCTATATGGTTTATAAAAAGAGGTAAATAATATTAAAAAATAATTTCATGGGATGACAAGATCCCTCATAATTTAATATGTAATTAATTATTTCACCCAAATTTAGATATATTAATTCTATGCATTTACATTTTCTTTGACTAACCTTTCATTGACCAAATAATATTTTTTGACCAGCTAAACCAATTTTAAGATTGGAAAGAAATAATAAATAACATGATTATATAAAACCTCTTAATAAATAGAAAGATAAGCATGTAATTAATGAACTAGATACTATATAATGTTGCAATAAGAACCAAACTAAAATAACCAAATTAAAATAAAAATTCTCTTAGGCAATATGGACAAAGCTTCAAGGACTCGTGTGTTTTCAATAGTCATAATTTTGATCATTTCATGTGGTTAGTATATATCTCTATTATTTCCATCTTCAAAAAATGTTATTTTTAGATATCGTATCTGTAAAATTAAAGATCTTTCATAAAAAATCATTTTTTTAAAAAAAAATAAAAATATGTAAGTGACCTACAAAACTAATTCTTTCAAATTTATCGATATACTAATGAGCTTGATCGTAATTTTTAGGTGCGGTGATAGGACGTGACTGTAATATTAGATCAGATTGTAATTATTTGACATGCGATACGGGGTTGCCAACTTGTATTGATGGGCATTGCCTATGTTTAAAACTCAATACCATTCCTAAAGATACGTAATAATTCAGGATAATATTTTTTACTTACGTATCGACCAGTTATATATATATTTGTGCAAGTTACTAACAAGTTAATTTTGTGATCTTACAGGACAGAGCTGTAAGAAAGCAGAAGATTGTGATTTAACTTGTAGTGGTGGGGATCCATTTTGTGTAGATGGGCATTGTGTTTGTACTTGATTAAAACAAGATATATATATTATATAATATAAACTACATTGATAATATATGAAGGTTTTGGATTTTAATTTAAGGGGCAATATTGTATAAGATAATATTTACTTAAATGGCAATGAAGTTTATGTTCGGATCGATCTCGAGTTATTTATGAATATGATTTTTTGAAGCGTTAGATGAACAGATTGCGCTTAAATTTAAACGTTTAAAGAATTGTACAACAACAACAACAATACTCATTCCACTAAAATACAAATGCTTGTACTACTACTACTACTAGTAATATTCTTTTTAATGGGTTCATACACTATCTCTAATTATTAAAAAAGTTTGTGAAGAGGCAAAATTGTGATATTGATAAATTTATCATTTAATTAATGCATTTATTTAACATTCTTATGACATGTGTCATATCACAAAAAATCATTTATTTTAAAATAGAGGGAGTATTTAATTTGATTCTTTTAGACATAAGCAAATCAGACCTTATCGTTTCTCAGTCTCAAATACAACAAAATACAAAGTTAAAATTTTGAGTAATTACTACAACAAATAAAGGATTTTGTGCCAATTATTCAACGACAATAATAAAATTAAAATACTCTATATAAATGTTGTTAAAGACTTTAGCGATTTTAGATGTAATTAAATCAACTCAATTACTGCTAAATAATTTTGCGGTGATAATTAAAAAGAAAATTTTTCTAGTATAAGTGCCCGTTTGGATTGACTTATTTTAGGTGTTTTTAAGCCAAAATAACTTTTAAGTAGTTTTGAAGTGTTTGGGTAAAGTTAAAAAATGCTTATAAGCACTTATTTTAAAGCCAAAATAACAAAAATAAGCCAAAAGTCATAAGTTAAATCCCAACTTATGACTTTTGGCTTATAAATCATAAGTAAAAGCCAAAAGTCGATCCAAAGAGACCCTGAGTGTGTTTATGCGTATGGTATGTTTTAACTTATTTTCTTACCAGGCGATGAAAGGGTATATAATATGAAAAAATAGTTTAAAAGGATGATAGGACCCCTCATAATTTAAGTATATAATTAATAATTGAAAAAAAAAAAACTACATAATTACATAAATATTTCTATCATATTTAATAATTATATAGTAAAATAATAACATATTGTCTCACTAATTAACAATTTTATTTAAAATTTTCAATTTAGATATACTTAGATACATGTATCTTTGCTACCAGATACATATTGAAATAAATATACATAAGGAGAGAGGCGAGCAAGAGAGTCAATATATCCCAGATACATGCAAATCATAGTAGATACATGTATCTGGATACCAGAAACATTGTGAAATACAAAACATAGAGTGAGTGACAAGGGAGAGAGGCGAGCGAGAGAGTCGGTGTATCATAGATACATGTGAATTCACTTGGATACAACGAATTTAGAACAAAACTAGCATAAATGATAATTTAAAAAACACACGAAAAGACATATAAACAGAACTTAAACTAGTGATATTTATACTGTTTACCCCTAATAATTTCACTATGATTTAAATATGTTAATTTTTTAACTTGTCCTACATTTTCTTTGACTAACCTTCCATTGACCAAATAATCCTTTTTGACCAACTAACCAAATTTCAAGATTTGGGGAAAAAATGGAAAAAACATAACTATATAAGATCTCTTAAAAAGTATAAAAATAGGCATTTTATTAATGAATTAGATACTATATAATGTTGCAATAAGAAGCACACAAAATAATCAACAACCAAAAAAGAAAAAGAAAAAGGCTTTTTCTTAGGCAATATGGACAAGGCTTCAAGGACTCACATATTTTTTGTTGTCGCCCTATTGATCATTTCATGTGGTTAGTACTTCTCTAAACGATATTTCCAGGTCTCTTATATGTAAAATTGAAGATCTCTTGTTAAAATGATATAATTTTTTTAAAAAAATAATATGTAAGTGGCCTACAAAACCAAATTTCTCAAATTTGTCGATATACTTACGAATTTGATCGTAATTTTTAGGTGCGGTGATAGGAGAGACATGTAAGACTAGAGCAGATTGTCATATTCCATGTAAGGAATTTGGGTTGCCAACTTGTGTTAATGGGGTTTGCCTATGTTTTAACACCCAAGACATACTCTCATAATCATAAAGGTACATAACAGTTTACAATAATATTTTTTTACTTATGTATCAAACACATTCTATATATTTATACAACATAGTAACAAGTGGATTTTGTGATCTTACAGGACAGAGGTGTAAGGATGTACAAGATTGTCATATAAATTGTAATGGTGGGGATCCATTTTGTATAGATGGGACTTGTGTATGCACTTAATTAAAACTATATAATATAAAAATAAAAACTCCATTGATCATGTATGGAGATCTTGAATTGTATCATTGTATAAGATAATGTTTACTTAAATGGCAATAAAGTTTATGTTCTATTTTGGATCGATCTCGACTTATTTATGAATATGATTTTTGTAGGTGTCAAATGAACAGATTGCGCGTTAAATACAACAACCACAACAATACTCATTCCACTAAAACACAAGTGCTTTTACAAATGGCTCTATCTTGACTTGAGTTTGCAATAATCATTTCACCAAAACACAAATTTACTTAAAAGAATTGCTCTATCTTATGAGATCACAACACAAAAATCAATCAAAGAATCTGTACAATGTATTCCAACACAAGTACTATAATCTAACCATCAACCACTCGAGGATATCGTTTCTTTTGTCAAAAAAGTATAATACTAATGTCGAAAGTAATAAGACGAGGATTGCCATGACAATGTACCTGTGTTGATGTTGCTTTGCTTGTAGCTGAACCTCGGTATCCTCTGTCTTGACAACTATGTTAGGCTCTTCATTTGTCAAAACGGAGGACTTACTGCTTTGATCAGTCGTTTTATCACGAGGTAATTCGTTGATCACCTGAATCGGAGTACCAACATGTTCTATTAGGATTATAGAATGAAGTTGACATCTTTATGAAGTAAACACAAACATGATCACAATTGGAACAAGCAGGCATAATGAGCATCTATTACGTGCTGCTAGTTTCTGAGGTTCGTTGAGGCCAGGACTCAGGCATGATGAGCATCTTTAGACTACTCTTTTTTAATAACCAATAAATCCTAGAGGGCCAGTGGTGCACAGTTCGAAACTTGTGGATAGTGGACCCTCCAACCTTCACTTAAACACCAGGCGTTGGTCTGATGCAGAGTTTGAACCTGTGACACACATTCACAATCTACACATCACGAGTTGTGCTCGTGCTCTTACCAGTAGAACAAAGCCTTGGGGCTATCTTTGGACTACTTTCTATCAGTGGCTATAGTCATAAGACCGTTTTTTAAAGTAGAAATGGGGGAGGGGATTACAAGGTGGGGAATCGAACCCTCACCAACAAGACTAAACAACAAGGCCTTAATTCTAAGGCTAAGACTAAGAAACATATCATGCTATTGTCTTTAAGTGGCATACATTGGAACATACATATTTAGGAAATTCTGAATGACTAAAGGAAAAGAAATACCTGGGAGCTTTTCTGTGAGGATTCTGTTTGCTGTTCACGATAACTGTCTGTAGCAGCAGCGATTGTTGAGGCAACTCTAGAAGATGACAACCCAATATCATCACCTCCATTCTCAAGTACAGTTATGGATGGTTGCTCCTTCGTTGACTTCAACTTGCTGATCAATGATTTGTTTTCCTTGGCCAAACAAAAAATCTGTCGCGGAAAAACAAGTCAGTGCTTAGAATAACTTCTAACTTTTGAATTTCCAAACAGAAAGCAACAGAAGAAGAAAACTAAAGCACCTGTTTTTGTACTCGCTCTCTTTCGATAGCCAGTTGCATGACCAAATCCATTATAAAGCTGGTTTTGATGTTAATGTCTTTTGCACTTGCAAGTTTCTCAACAGTAGATTGATTCAACGAAGTCTCCAATCCTTCAACTCTTGATCTTAGAAACTCTACTTCTTGGGTAAGTTCTAAATTAGTTTCCGACAAAATAAGGCACTGTTCCTCTACATGTTCAGTCTTGCTTTCGGCTTTTAAGACCTTTTGTTTTAGTTCATCGATCAAAGTTTCCATATCCCAAATGGCAGTATACAACATATTCTGTTGTTCTTGACCTGCTTCGGATGATGTCTTAGCATTTTGTAGCTGAAGTTCTAATTCCCTGACCTGCTTCTCGAGAATACTGACCTTTTTAGCATTACTTTCATTACTACTCTTGAGAAAATCCAACTCTTCGTGCAGTTCCAAGTTTGTCTCGGTCAAATGTGCAACCTTTTCCTCTGCATTTTCAGCCTTATGTTCAGCAATATCGATGTCTTCTTTCTGAGATTCTACGATACATTCCAGTTCTTTAAGACGCTCTTCGCTTACTTCATTCAGTTCATTTGCTTTCAGCAACTTAGACTCAGATTCTTTCAACTTATCTTCTGAAAGTTTTAGCTTGTCCCTTAACGAGGATACTTCAGTATTTTCAACAGCAAGATGTTTGTTGTTGCTATTAAGGTTTTGTATGGTAATATCTTTGGCATTTATCTGTCCTATGCAATTATCAATCTTCAACGTGAAATCTTTCTCTCGTTGAAGTGAACCGTTCAAATTGAAGTTTACAACCTGTAATCGGCTCACCATCTCTCTGGAAATTCCCATAAGTACCTCTGCTGCATTTTCCGACTCTAAAAACCTACCCCATATAACCTCTGCACCCTCTTCCATGCACAGAGCTACTTGCTCGGTTAACCGGAGCTTCAACTTTAGATCATCTTCATTTTGTTTATGTAAAGTCAACTTCTTCTCGAGATCCAGCTCTCTTTCGAGTGATTTTTCCAACATTCTTAATATACGTCTTTGCTCAACTGTCTGTGCGTGTGGCTTCAATTCTCTTGCTGAAACATTATCAATATCTGATAAATCCAAACTCATCCTATGTCTCCCTGATAATACATGCACCAGAAAAAGATGTAATGTCTTTGATATGTTAGTAAAGAGAGGGAAAAACGTGTTCTTGAACCTAATGAGTTTCATAACTTACATTCATTTTGGTCGAAAGCTAACGAGGTCATCTGCAATTTGGCAAGCTGAATCTTCATTTCTAGAACACGTTCCTTCGATTGTCTCAATAACTCTTCAGTATCATGAAATTTATTCTCCATTATCACATGTAGCTCACTAAATTCTCTGCGCGTAGGTATCTTTTGCCTTGCTTCAATGACTAAGTCTTGAAGAGTGCCTAAGAAATTGTCCAGTTGTCTTATCTCAGAGTTTAAAATGATAGATAAGTGATCCAACAACAGTACTTTCTCAATTGATTCAGGAGAAATCTCATCATTCTCGAAAGATATTGCTTCAACTTCATTTTCGCAGGCCAAAACACGCATCAAAAGATTGTCAAGATTCGTCAACTTCTCATCAGAATACGCAAGGTCCAAATCTACTCTACTCAATTTTTCCATAGAACTCCTCATCTCTTCCATGTCCTTGGCTTCACTTGAGTGATTTTCAATCAACAAGGTTTCCATTACTTGTGGATCGACAATATCAGAAGTACGGACAGCCAATTCTTCAATTACCATTGATCAGTACTTCTGATAAGGCAGCTGCAAATAGGAAGGAAAGCATCACGAGCTGAAAATGCAGGTCCAAATTGATCAGACCAAATGAATTAAGTAGGCACTTAAAAGGCGTAAGAGAGCTTGAAGGGATATATAGCAAACACAAGGTGTTAATAAGCTTATATTCTCGATTTGCCATCTCTATATGTCTTGTACTTTAATACACGTGCCAAGGCAATTAGTCAGCTGTACATGGTTTTGTCTAAGTTAACAGAAACCACATTTCTTTTGTAATAGTATGCAATTATATACACAAGTCAATGTTTGATAGGAAGACAATAAACCCCAAAAGAGAAATGGAAACAGAACATGGTGAATGGTAATCGAGACATTAAAACCCCCGCAGAGATCATCCTCATGCTTAAACTGATGAGCAGATGCTTGAAAATTTTACACCACGATCCCCTTTTACAAACATACCATGTTCTGAACCCACAGATTTGTCTAGAGTAAAGGTATGTTGTTGTATTGTCCAACCCCATAGCATCTTTCATCCAACCAACGGAACTAATCACTCGATTATTTACAGATAATCAATCCGAAATAGCTAGATAACCATGAAGAAGATTCAAATCTCAAACTTAGGATTAGAGCAAAAAGGCACCTAATTAGCTAAAATGATAATAACGATTATTCAAAAAGTTCATCTACCTACAGTACATTAAAGTTGTATCCAAGTATTTATAGACATCAAATTGCTTATATTTGTTGAGAACTCGACCATACAACTTCTGTTCTATCTATCTACTAAACAAGAAATCACCCAAACTCTCAACACAAGCTATTTCAGTTAGTTGTACCCAGAGCGTAGGCAGGATTTTCACTGACATAATTCAAAATATGAAGTAGATACACTAAGAAACCAAGGGGATTCAACATATACTATCTACACATACAAATAATCTTGATCTTATATATACAAAGTAATCTTACGGTTAAGGGGGCCTAGCTCCGCCTATGGCTGCACTTAGTAACTTCATCTATATATGTCACACGAAACCTAATGTTTCAGAACATGGAGCTTCTAAGTACTTATAGCCTCATATAACATTGGCACCACAATTTAACTTCCTTCAAACTCAAAACACATAAATTGCTGTGTCCATCTCTTGTTTTAGTGAAAGTTGAAGGCTTTTCCACAAGAAATTAAGTACAAACACTAAACAAGAAACTTTCTTTTACAGCTCCCACCCTTTTTTTTTTTTGCTCCGACTCGAACTCACAACCTCAGGTTAGCAGTAGAGGAGTGTTTATCATCTGAGCAACCCTGCTTCTCTTTAAACAAGAAACCATTATACTAATCAAAACACTATAATTACACAAAAGTAAGTAAAATTCTCAAACACTTCTCCAAACTATGAAATAAGCCAAACATAACTTTCATAAACTATTGCAAATTCCCTTAAAGAACCAATAAAGCTTCAATCTTTACAAGAAACACTAAACAAGAAAACTTTTTTTTACAGCTCCCACCCTATTTTGCTCCTTGTGACTCGAACTCACAACCTCGGGGTTAGAAGTAGAGGAATGTTTATCATCCGAGCAACCTTACTTGTCCTTAAACAAGAAACCTTTATACCAACCAAAACACTATAATTACACAAAAGTAAGTAGAATTCTCAAACACTTCTCCAAATCATGAAATAAGCCAAACATAATCATCATCAACTATTGCAAATTGCCTTAAAGAACCAATAAAGCTTCAATTTTTCAAGAAAAACAGAACAACACTTAACTTCCTCCATACTCAAAACATGTGTCCATCTCTTGTTTTAGTGAAAGCTCAAAGCTTTTCCACAAGAAATTATGTACAAACACTAAACAAGAAACCTTTATATCAACCAAAACACTATAATTACACAATTCTCAAACACATAACTACAAATTGCCTTAAAGAACAAATAAAGCTTCAATCTTTACAAGAAGTAAATCAAACAAAACAAGATTTTTCACTACATACCTTAACATGAAGATAAAATGGTTCTTATTCTCATAATAACTTGAATAGAGTGGCAAAGAATATTTGTGATCTACAAAAGGGTCAACCTTTAAGATATTTTTTGGCTCATGGAGTTGGTGTCTAAAATGTTACTAACGTGGGTCCCACAACATTCAGACCAACCAATCACATAACCCCACGTCAGCAACAATACAAAAAGACAATATCAAATGACCTTCATTATAAAGAAACCATGAACACTAATGTTCATCTTCTGCAATTTGGGATTTCTTGATTTTGGAGAATTTTTTTTTTTTTATTTTTTTTTTTTAGGAAAGGGAAAGAAATAAAAGGAGAAATTTGAGTGGAAAATGAAATAATTGTTGGAGGAGCGCACGTTGGGTAAGTGGTGGTGGGGGTATAGGTGTTTGATACCAAAAACTTAATAATTGAGGATTAGACTATTGGGGTCCAAACAATAATAACGTATAAAATAATGCTAAAATTAAGGCTAAGATGGGTTTTTTTTGTCTCATCTCGGTGTTTGATATCTTCTTTGAGGTTTGACTCATTTAGATTCGCGATGAAAAGTAAAAAAATATTTTTCAATATTCAGAATACAGTTTCAAAATTTCTGATTAAGAAGAAAGAACATTTACTATTGTAATATTCACTAGAAACTTTGGTGGTGACTAAAATATTGTCAATTACTTCTAATTATTAGGACTCATTTGGTTTGCAATTAAGAGCATAATAATGGAATTATATAGTAACTATACTGTTTTCTTTATAGATATTTGATTCATTGCATTAAAACTTAAATAAATTTTTATTTCTATTTTAAAAAAATAAAATAAAATTGGAGTTGGACTAATTTAGAAAATTACTTTTTTTTTTAATCAAAATTTTGGGATTGTATTCATACTGAAAAGACAAGGTAATAGTTACACTCTCGTACACCTTCATGGGCGAAGCCCACCCCATCACTAGCCCAATACGAAAAAACAAACAAATAATATGAAGAGCATCAACAACAATTAACTCATGGCCCATTCTTCTCTTTATCCTGACCTATATATCCTTGTGATGTAGGGTTTTCTAATCGATCCCCTATCATTTTCTTTTCCCTTTTTTTTCCGCGCCGCTGTCTTACTCCTCACCCTTTGCTCTTTCTTCAATTTCTGCTTAGCTATGTTTCCTCCTTGGATTAATCTCTGCCTCTGTCTTTGTCTAAGCTAGCTCAAAGGGAGGAGGATTGCCCAAGCCTTATAAAGAGTCCACTTATCTCATTAACCACCGATGTGGGACTTTTGTCATTCTTTAACACCCCATCTCATGCCCAGTGCTTAGCATCTGATTCGTGGGCAATTTTTGATTTTGGGGGTCCCAACATCGGGTGAGACGGGCCCTGCTTTGATACCATGTTAAATTAGGTCTTAGGTCTAACTCACACCCCAAAAGATCTCAAGCTTTGGGTTATCAACATGATCAATTGTGTTAGCCACCTTGACCGCTGTTGATTTAGCTAACAAGAGTAAGAGATCAAAAAATTTAGTTCTCTATTCCTTCTTATTACTGACGATCTCCCATTTTTGTAGTTGTGTTCTCAGGTTCCATGGGTTTAAAGTGTTGCTACTTTTTGTCGGATCTTGGCTAATCGAGGAGAACCTTCTCATTTTGGTGTTTTTATCCTTGTTTTCTATTTGCCTCTTCTGCTTTCTGATTTGTGTTCTCATGTAGGTGGTTTGTGACAAGGTGCATAGGAAGCTCTACACCACCACCCTTCGTTAATGATGAAGTAGATTTCCTCCAGGTTCAATAGTTTCATCTTGCCACCAGATCCTCTCATTAGGTCGAGTCCTTTTTTGCTGGTTGTTATAGTATATGCTAATTTAGAAAATTACACTTCAAAGAATATAGAATTTTGCTATCAAAGAGTTAATATTGTCGAGTTGTTTTTAAGCAATCTTGTTTTCATCTATCAAGAGTAAGGATATTATAATCTCATTTTTCCTTTTAACTGTGTTGTCTGGTCATTTCTTCTCTGCAGTTGTGTTAATTCTCTGGTATAATGAATCTTGCTCGTTACTCTAGGTCTTGTCTAATGGAAGATATCTTAAACACTGGATTAGTGTTCACTTCTTAAATACATAGAAGTGGTGATCATTAACTTAGTGTTTAAGATATATTCTGTTAGACGAGACTCATACAGAGGGTAAGATCTACTATATCAGAAAACATAACTATGAAAAAGAAAGGACACACAACAGAATTAAAAGGAAAAAAAAAAGAAATAGAGATTATAGTATCTATACTCTTGATAGCTGATGACAAGACTGCCTAAAGAACAACTCAACAACATTGATTACCCTGAGCATGAGGAAGAGAAACTGCTAGTTCTTCCATGGCAGGAGCATTTTTAAGTGGAAGGAATGAATAGCTTAGTAGGAGAGGGTGAATTAGAAAATCGTAAACTATAGGAACGTGTAAATAGGGAGTAAGTTTCGAGTTTTGTTTGAAATAGGCTTCCTTTTTAATTTATTCATTTTGTGTTATTGGATTTGGGCAATAGGCCCAAATGAGTTTTGTATTTGATTTGCTAAATTATCAAATACAAAACTCATTTGGGTCTATTGTCCGAAACCAATAACACAAAATGAACAAATATAAAGGGGAGGCTCATTTTAGACAAAGTTGAAAGCTTACTCCTTATATGTACGTTCTTATAGTTTAGAGTTTCCTAATCCGTCACTCTCTCACTAAGCTCTTCATCTCTTTTATTTGACAAATACTCTCGTCGTGGAAGAACCATCAGTTTCGCTTCCTTTTGCTTTGGGTCTTCAATGTCTTGAGTTGTTCTTTAGGCGATCTTGTTCATCAGCTATCAAGAGTAAGGACACTCTAATCTCCTTTCTACGTTGTGATTTCCTTTTTACACATTTCTTAAAACATATTAATTAGAAGAAGATTATAATCATTTTAATTTTATTAGTATTTGAATAATTGTAACATCACTTCATCATTGAGGTGTTTGTAGTCTTCAAGAACAATAATAAATGAAAAATGAGGAATAAATAATTGAGCAAGAGGAAGCAAAGTTGTTGATTCTTCCACGGTGGGAACATTTTTCAAGAGAAAGGGATGAAGATCTTAGTGGGAGAGGCGTGGAATAGGAAACCCTAAACTATAGGAACCTGTATATAGGGAGTGAGCTTCGGGCTTTGTCTAAATGGGCCTTCCTTTTTAATTTGTTTATTTTGTGTTATTAGATTTGGGCCTACTGTCCAAATCCAATAACATAAAATGAACAAAATTATAAAGGGAGACTCATTTCAGACAAAGCCCAAAGCTTACTCCCTATATACACGTTTCTATTGTTTAGAGTTTCCTAATCCGCCCCTCTCCCACTAACCTCTTCATCCCTTTTTACCTGAAAAAATACTCCCGTCGTGGAAGAACCAACAGTTTCGCTTTCTCTGCTGTGAGTCTTCAATGTTGTTGAGTTGTTCTTTAGGCGATCTTGTTCATCAGCTATCAAGAGTAAGGATACTCTAATCTCCTTTTTCCATTGTGATTTTGTTTTACACATTTCTTAAAACATATTAATTAGAAGAAGATTATAATCATTTTAATTTTATTAGTATTTAAACAATTGTAACATCACTTTATTATTGAGGTGTTTATAGTCTTCAAGAACAATAACGTATGAAAAATGAGGAATAAATAATTGATTGTCTTAAACTGATAAATAATTTGAGACAACTGTATTTATAAATCACGACAAATAATTTGAAATAAAAGAGTAATACACAATGAAAATGTGTAATTATACCTTATGGTTATAAATATTAACACTATAAATACATAACATATATCTTCATGTGAATGGTTATTTTACAGTTCAAAATAAATTGTCCCAAATAGGTATTACCTTAGGAATTCAAGACTATCATTGACAATTATTTTCAAATATATTCTTAATATTAAAAAAGATTTTCTTTGAAATAGTTTAATAGTCACTCTTATTTTCTAATGGGCCTTGACATGGAATTGGTTAATGGCCCATAAATTGGATACAAGAAACAAATGGGCTGCTTATTCTATTCGAGCAACTTTCACATATAACAAATATAAAAAATATATTTGTATGTTATAACTATAGTTTGTATAATTGCGCTTCATAGCAAATTTTATGTTTGCTATGGAGCTTTTGATATGTATAATTCGCTAGATACATCCAATTTTATACAAATTGTTCAGTTTTGTATAAATTCATTTATACATTGTAATTTGTATAATAAGATTTGTATTTGTATAATCATAAGTGTATAGGACGGAAATATATGTATTTGTATTTGTATTTGTATTTGTATATACACTTTTCTCTCGCTTTATACAAACACAAACGTATTTTATATATTTTATACCGAAATGCATAAAATTGCTAATTGTATACCGAAAAGGGCTAATTGTATACCGAACCAAATTACAAAAAAATGGGATGTTTGCTATATTTTACAAATAAAATGAACTATGTCTATATGATTTAATTTGAATTAATAGTTTGCTATTTCATACAATTTTCCCTATTCTTAATTAGTGTTTGATACATGCATGGATTTGTTTATCGGGCTACGATGTATTTGAATTAAAAAACGCATATATCATGTGAATATGTGATATACCTAAGTTAATTATAAAGTTCTTCGTGACTTTCTTCTTCCGTTTCAACATGAGACTCTTTTAAGGTACACGTAGCTCTTTTTTAGAAATTTCTCGCCTAAAAATATATCAATCTTTTTCTTTGGGTGCAAGGCTCCCACATTTTTTGGGGTAAAAAAAAATTAAACTCAGAAAGTTTTGAGAAAAAAAAAGTTAAAAGATTTTTTGTTTTTTTTTATAAAAAAAACATATTTTTCATTGATTAAAAGGAGGACCCTTTTTTGAAATTAGGTTTGGCCAAAAGGGAGCTAAAAAGAGTTAGGATACAATCATATAACAATATCAATCATGATTTGTTTCATAATTTTTGCATGGAATTCATCATTAGCAACAACTAAAAAGAAAAAAAGGTGTAGGATATGGTACTTAGTCATTTCCCTCAAGATTTTTTCTAATTTATATTCCGCGTTAGATATTTATTTTGAGATTCTGATTAATTCATATTCACGTATTAAGTAAAAATCATTGATTTGAGAAGTACTTACTATTAGGATTGTTTTTATTATTCTTAATACTCAAACTCAAGATATTCTTAATTAAGACTTACTATTAGGATTGCTTTTATTATTCTTAATACTCGAACTCAAGATATTCTTAATTAAGAATGGAAGATCTTATCTAACACATCACAATCCTAAATGATCTTTCCCTTCAAGAATTATTATTGCATCTCTAGTCAGTATCAGAAAGGAGAGCGTTAACGTAATTGATAAAGTTGTTATTATGTGATCAGAAGGTTACGAGATTGAGAAATGGAAACAACCTCTTGTAGTAGACCTTTATGATTCACCTTCTTCTCAAATCTTACGTATAATGAAAGTTTAGTGCACTACGCTGCCCTATTTTAATCGGTATCACAATCTCATGGTTTTCTTTTTCTGAGGGACACCTAATTTTTTGTCAGACCAGCTAATTACAAGATCTTATTCAACTTTCCCTTACAGATTTCATACTAATTACCTATGTCTCTAATTTTTATTTTTATTTTCTCTAATTTTTAATTTAATAATAAGTTAAAAATTGATTTGCAAAGAACAATTTGTAAGGAAAAACATTGACCAATAGCTGTATAAAAGTAGGTTTGACCATTAAAAAGTGTACAATATATAATATTGTGTTCATACACAATTATATATTACTAGTACGATTGATTCATTTTTTTACAATAAGCTCAATTTTCTATACCTTTTCTTTATCTTTGCATGATTATTGGCATAATTCAAACACTCTAGACGTGCAACCTTTAATTGATTAAAGTTAAGACAAGCTTCACTTTACTAACATTGCTACAAAATTCAAAATTTCGAGTCAGCAAGTTCATAATGATATTGATATGTATGTGTCTTCTTATTATATAGGTACATATTATCGATTTAGCGTATTGAATTTTGATGAGTACGAAGACCAGACCCAAAAAGTTCGTAGTGCGACCCAAAATTAGGTAGAAGAAAATGTGAAACTTTTGTTGGTAGGGTGTGAAAGTTGAAGGTTGATATCGTAAAAAAAAAAAGTTATGTTTGTATTAGGACACAAACTTGATCGAACCTCATTAAATCCTGTATTAAAGAATTTTCAAGCTCACATTTAGGATATGTTGAATCCCTAACCCCCAATCCCATGTTTGTTTTGGAGGGATTTGTTCTTTAATTTTTCCTTTATAGTAAATTATGTTTATTATAAGATTTTTGTTTGCTTCATTATGTTAGTTTTTTCCCTAAAGAAGAGCCATACCAACCTTTACTCTTATACCATACTAACCATAGTTTAATTTTTAATATTTGTAAAATTGTTTACATTTTTTCTTACTTGTACGGCAACAACTAATTGATGTTGCATAGCATTACGTGTCGGTACATCATTGGTTGCATACCCATCTTCTAGGTTTTATAAAAATATGAGAAAAATTATTAAGGAATCTTAATATATATATATATATATATATATTGTAATGAGTTTTCATCTAACTTCCTTATTTGGACTATTCCTTGATGGGATATTATTCTTGGATTGTTGCATGTGTATATGTTATATAAGATTTATTTTTAAAATATAAAAAAATAATTTATTTAATGTGTATATAATATATTTTATTTTTTTTAGTTTTCTATCCGGTGTCTGGAGTTTATATTGGAGCCAGTGGCGAATCTACAGCCAAAAAATAGGGCACCCGCACCCATGGTCTCTTCGTAAAATTAGATATTTTATATGTATATATTTTAAGATTTTGTATAATATTACATTCTTGCACCCGTACTACAAGAAGTCTAAATGGTCCACATGGTTAAATGTTGAGCTTTTGACCTTGAGGATTAAAGATCAATTCTCACTTCAATACATTTTACTTGGTGCACTCATGTTCGAAAAATCCTAGCTCCGTCTCTGATTGGAGCCTCGACTAAATCTGAATCACATATCGCACGGCTCATTCGGGGTGGTGCTCCCAACAAAATTTTCTCTTTATCAAGGTTGAAGGCTCAGATTCAAAACCTTTTATTAAGAATGAAACAGTCTCACCACTATATCACAATCTGTATTGACGTGTATATATAATATATATATATATATATATATATATATATATATATATTTATACTTGGCTATCCACTTGATAACACCTAGTAAAACTAACCTAATCAATACAAATCATTTTCACCTCTTACACTGTCCCTTTTATTGTTTTATAATTTAATGTTGCTCTCTTAGATTATTCATAGACTAGTACTATAGCAATTTTATAAAGCAAAGTGTGAAAGAGATTCATTCTATTATTCTAATACTAATATTTTTGGTCTTTGTGATTTCAAGTCCCAAGGCCAACTATTAATAATGACATAAGAGAAAGAAATAGAGACAGTCCATCAACAGTACTGCATCCTATTTTTATTTTTATTTTATTTAAAAGGTTATTATCATTAGAATAGTGACAATTAGTATATTGTAAAAAAAAATATATAATTCAATTTTATGTATTGACCATGTAAATGTAACAACATACATGGTCTAGGCCACCACTCTTGGCAATAGCTTACCAACATAAAAATAATTAAATTTTATGTATTTATTCGATGAGGAAAAATTGACACATAACAATCACCCTCGCTTAAAAACCAACAACATATATAATTAGTCACATATTTTTATTTGATACAATTGATATTCATGTTATTCAATTAAAATTCGTCACTTGAATATATATAACTCTTTTTTATTAATAATCGATACCTAATTGATATAACTCTTCCACCTAATACAATAACTTGTTACATTTCGTACATACACAAATTATAACTACATTTTATAATTATGTTCTAAATTATAATTATTTATGAAGTTTAATTTTCTCATTTATTAATAGGGTGGAGAATTTTAAACATGAATCAACTTTCGTGAAGTAATGAGATTGAAGATCTAATCCATTAATTAGATGACCTTTACTGGAAGAAAAGCTTAAAAACAAAGTTATGATTAATTATTTCGAAATAAGTTTTATATGATAAGTTATTTCATTATGTATATAAGATAATTTTATCTCATTATCACTAAAAATATAAATATCAAAATAAAATAATAACAAAACTACCTGATTCTTTCAATCAAACACAAAATGAAATAATCTTACGTTTTATTTCTTAAATTATTATACTTTATATCTCACCTCACGACAGATTTCACTTGGAGTCAAAAACAACATAGAGAATCAAGTGGTAAAGTGAAAGATCTGCCAAGTTTGACCATTTGCTGCTATATAACTACAATTCCATTGCCTCTTGCCAGCTATATTCAATCAATCAATGTCTTTTTTATTTTTATTTTCTTCCAATTTTCAAATCTTTGCTCGAGTCTGATCAACATGTTAAATTTTAAAAAAATTTAAAAAATAAATTGATTTAGATTTTGTAAAAAAAAACCCTATTATTGTAAATTTTACGAAGAACACTCATCATGCGTGTGAAGAGGTTATTCGTATCATGTGAAGAATTATATTGAAGAATAATCAGTTACTTTTATTGTTGACTAGTGAATTATGATAAAAATAATGTATTTAAAAGATTGTAATCACGAATATTTATTTATAAGAAGAATATGGAAATTTACGATTTATCAATGTGATGCCTTAGAATGTTTCATATTTTAATATCTTATTTATGAATTGTAATTGATTCATTTAATAAGATTATATAAAAAAAAAAGAAAATTTTGATAGTTTTTACGACCAGTGAAGTTTGTTTATGAAGTTTGCTTCTAAATTCTAACATGATAAATTAATTTGCAAGTTGGAGTCTTGAATTCTAATTATAACCTTGAAAAATTAAAATAATCAAGAGGTGGCGTAGTAAAATGGGAAAATAAATATTTAAAAAATATAACTTTTAAGGTAAAAGTTAACGTAACGAATGTATTGTACTTTGTCTCATGGAATATTGAAACAAAATTAAAGTGCATCATATCTCAAGATTATCAACTCATAATTATTATTTTTTAAAACACCTCACTAGTACGTATATAGTACTTAATTCGTATTTATTTCCCTTTTTAAAAAAATAAGAATGGGGCGTATAATCAAAAAAATTATTCGTACTCAATATTTATATCACTTTGATATGAAGTATGTGTAGACATTGAAATTTTATGAGAGTCTACGAGACGTGTTTAATTACAATGGAGACTCTACAAGACGTTTTCAGATCCAATTAGGGTTTATAAAGGTTATTCAACCCTAATCCCTAGTTCATGCATATATAAATGATATTATATTTTTTTGAAAAGGTATCTCAAAATTTCCATCACAGAGAAGAATCAAGAGAGGAAAAAAAATTGTTCCACCCTACTTATATTAATATAATATTCTTGTTTCTTCAGATTTTATTTATGATTAATTTATTTTTCATATACTTAAAATTTGTTGCAAACAACATGTCTTAACCTACACCCTTATTGCTAAATTATAATTAATTAATTAATTATATACATTTTGATAGTGTACTTACAAAGAAGGGTTTTTTCTTCTTGGATTTTTTAATCTTATATTTGATCATTAAATTGTGATTTCGATTAATTCAGATATGCATGGCTAATTAAGTCACTTAAAAAGAGGAAACACTCCTAATTATTTTGTTGCAATTTACATTTACGTTAGCTTGAAGCATTGATAAGGTAGGGAAATTATCAAAATTAAAAAGATGAAATACCTAGTGTAGGTACAACTCTAGAAATAATTCAAGTGGCCATAAAAGTGTGTGAAAACAAGCTAGTATAAACATAGGTGTTTTGACCAAATTAAACAAATTTAATTAAGTAATATTATATTATAAGCTCTTCCTCCTAGCCCCTAGGTATAGAAAAGGGGAGGACAATTTTATCATATAAGTAATTAATTACTGTCAAGAGTTGGCAATGTCAGTTGCTGGTTTATTAAGTCCCAATTAAAATTCTTTAATAAATTATCTATTTTAAATTTATTATCTTGACTAATTCAAATTTGAGCCGAGCAAGTTTTCTAAATCTTATTCCTACTTCGAAAGTAGAGGATGTGTTTCTAATAGATTTTTGACTTCAGAAAAAATAGTTCAAAGCAATATGAAAAAAGAAATAACAGAATTGATCGAAGAGACTATTATATTTTATTATGAAAAACATGACAAATCATTTTGAATAGTAATTACAAGTATATGATAATTGAAGTACATGAGATGATGAATAGTAACAAAAATTGAAGGACAAAACGCTATAAAAGTAAACAACTGCTAATATAAAAAGCAAGACAAAACTTTGTTACCGACCTACTAACCCTTTATCATAATTTGTGTTCTTCACAACCTTCGATCATTAACATATCCTCGATAACCTTTTAAAGCTCTAACTCAAAACTTTTAATTATTCGTTTAGTTATCTCGCAATAAAATTGAATGTATTTTAACTATATTTAGTCATACTCGATGTTCAAAGATTCAAGATCACCACAATTATTTTTCTAAAACAGCTACATATAATATTTAGCAGTTATATGTAGGTAACATGTAACATGTATCTTTTTTCTCCTATTGTATGAACTCATCATTCTCTATGCTAAATCACACTTCAATTTGCTCATTTAAAAAATAATAATTTATGATTCTAAAAAGTACAATGAATATTCTTTTTCGTGTTCTTCTTGAATGATAACTTATAATCCAAACATTTGACATGTTACTTTTTATAAATCAGCTTCAAATCTATGATCCCACATATAAAAAAACAATTCTTAGAAAAGATCATCACCATAAATATTACTATTGCCAAAACAATAAATTTGATGTTACTTTTAAAATATATATATAATATTTATAAATTACATTAAAAGTATTAACTATCCTATAAATTAAATAATAAATTAATGTACTAGTAATATCATAGACATAAAGTAAGGTACACATCACAAGGCAAATAAATAATGCTAGGGTAGTCTATAAAGTACACAAGATAGCTAAAACAAACAAACAAAATAAACAAGTACTACAAAAAAGAAGAAAAAAACAAACAAAAGGAAAAGTTCCACTTTTTTCTTCATTATTCTCTTTATATTTTTGGAGAAATTTCACTTTCAGCTATAAAATTTTAATTATATTTTAAATAAAATGCATGTTTAAACATATTTTACAAATTTTAAAAACAACAAACTTCAACCATTTAGATTTTTAAGGTTTTAATTTTTGATTCGAAATCTATGATCAAATAAAAGCTAAGTAAAAAATATTTACCACCCTCTAAAACTTCAATAATATTTTATTTTCATTATTATTTCTCCATCTTTTACTCCATAAAATATGTTTCTTCGAATACATAAAAATTAAGATAATTTAACAGCTTTTTTAATTTTTTTTTTTTTAATAATACAAGCGTGACTATAAATGCAGGGGACCTTTTGTTACTAAGCTTTCTTCTTGATTCCCTCAAATTAACTAATTTCTTCCTCAACTTCTTTTTCGACCCTTTTGACTCTACTTTTACAATTTACTTCGACTACGTTTATCAGTTGGATCCAAAATAATTTTGTACTTAGTTATAAGTGTGGCTATAAATATATGAGTTAAAATATTGTGTTATGAGTTTAAGGATTTAGTTAATAGTGTCGTGAGTATAAGGGTTCAATTGATGAACAAAGCGAAATTCAAGGGCTTCTCAGATCATTCCACTCGTATTATATCTTTTAGCTTTGAACGTGCACAAAAATATACTTGAATTTGTTTAAAGTTAAACAAATAAATACATGCATTCTACATAGTGTCTTGCATGTATTATGCCACGTAGAACACGTATGACTTTATACAAGTTTAATTATATACTTAATACTTGTGCATGTTTAAAATTAAAAACCAAGTTAAATAGCATGTTTATGCATTATGCCAATATAAAAACTTCAGTGATCTGATGCACTAAACTCTCTATGTAAGCTAGACTCATGGAAAAATTAGATCACAAGAGTTTATTATTGGCTACATTTTTTATGTTTTTGCAGAAAACAGCTTGACAGAATAATAACTTTATCAGTTACGTCAAAGTTGTCGTGGTAACTCTTTTAGAAAAAGTAAAGAAAAGAAAAGCAGTAGCCAAAAAGTTAAAGAATTGATTTTTATCCCTTCTCTTCAGTAAAAAAAGAAAAGAAAATCTGTTCAAGAATGGTGTAATAGAGTACCAAAAGTAGTAGTACACAATCTGAAATAAGGTATCTTTTTCCTCCTCACCCCACTTTTAGTCTGTTCTTTTTTTTCTCTATTTCAGAGCTGTCTGAGCAGTTTGAGAAATTTTGAGGGGTGGTCTGTTCTTTACTGTGACTTAGGGTTTTTACTTTAAATGAGCTATTTATGGTTGCTGCAAGTTAATGACTTGTTCAATTTACTGCTTTTTTGAGCTCTTTGTTGAAATGGGGTTGTGTTTTCTTGGACATTAAGGGGGTGGGGTGGGGACTTTTTTTGTGAATTTGAAAGCAGTGCTTGCCGTTTCTTGTTCTGTATGGACTTTTTGTATTTGGGGCTTTTCTAGTTCTGAGTGAATCTTCTGGTAGACATACTTTGTTCACCTGAAAAATCTTGTTTTGTTGGATAATTTGTTCACATATTTGGTTGTATGATCTTTGTTGAGGATAGTTATATGCATAAAGATGAAAACTTTAAGTTCCCAGTATGTTGAATTTCAATGTTTTAGGTTGTTTGCTTGATACTCAAGTGGTAAAAGAGAAGTTTGGTTAAGTTTTTCTGTACTTAGAAAAATATGGATATAGAAATCAAGAATGACAGTGAACCAGAAAAGGGGAATGATCAAGAAGTGTCAATGAACTATCAGTCACCAAATATTTCTTCAGAATGGCAATTAAATGGGAGTAATTTGACTAATTCATCTATGGGAATGGTGGATTCATTTTGTCCTAGTACTTGGGATCAGCCTACCACCAATTCATCAAATTTAGGCTTTTGTGATGCTAGTGTTCAAATGGATTTAGGACCTTTTAGAGCTGGTGTTGATAGAACACTTGGTCCTAATTGGACTCCATCAAATGCTATGTTGAAAGGGGGTATGTTTCTACCTCCTGTTCCGATGATGCTTCCGCAGAGCTTAGCTCAGTTTCCGGCTGATTCGGGGTTTATTGAAAGAGCTGCAAGGTTTTCTTGCTTTAGTGGAGGGAACTTTGGTGATATGATGAACCCTTTTAGCATCCCCGAGTCATCGATGAATCCTTATTATAAGGGATTGACACCAATGCAGGGTCCTCAAGAGGTTTTGGCAAGTAATGGGTTGAAATCACCTCAGAAGCTGCAGCATTTGAGTAATGTGGCTGAAAGTTCTAAGGATGTTTCTTTAACCGTTGCTCGTAGGGACACAGAGAGAAGTCCCCTCAAGAATGAGAAAAAGAGTGAAAATTTTGCTAAGTCTCAGGATGAAGCAAAAGAAGTTGCTGGAGTCTCTAGTAGTGAGTCTGATGAAGCAGGATGTAGCGGCCGCCAAGAAGAAATGGAGGGTGCCGGTGAGGAGTCTTGTGGAAAGAATATTGGCTCAAAGAAAAGGAAAAGAGGTGGTCAGGTAGGCCATCATTAGTAGATTTCGTTTGATCGTTCACACAGATAACTATCTGTTCTTTTTGTTACTATTTGTTGTTTCTTGTACTTCCGTTATATCTTTTTCTGAATTGCTTTGGATTGTTTTTCTTGAGGCGAGCATCTATCGGGAAACAACCTCTCTACCTCTGAGGTAGGGGTAAGGTCTGCGTACACTTTAACCTCCCTAGACTCCACTGGCTATTGTTCGTTCACAAGATAGTTCCTTGTTGAATGTTCTTGTAATTTAGCAGGATACTGAACCTGATCAAATGAAGGGAGCACAGCAGCCACCACCCGAAATTCAGAAAGGGGAACAAAACTTGAATTCGATTGCCAGCAAGCCTGGTGGAAAGAATGGTAAACAGGGGTCTCAATTTTCAGATCCAACCAAAGAAGAATATATACATGTTCGTGCTCGAAGAGGCCAGGCAACAAATAGCCATAGTCTTGCAGAAAGAGTAAGACTTCTATTAGAAGCTTCCAAGTTATTAAATCTCATATTTTATTGGTTTTGGTACTAATTTGAATGGTTTTGATTACAGATAAGGAGGGAGAAAATCAGTGAACGGATGAAGTATCTTCAGGATCTTGTGCCTGGTTGTAACAAGGTTGGTATTATTGGAATCAACTAGTATGGTGTAGCAGGCGCTATGTTGCTCGGACTCTTCATAAAATGTTGATGGGTGTGTGTCGAATCCTCCGGAAGTAGTGCATTTTTTGGAGGATCCGACATGGATGCGGCAACATTTTTGGAGAGTCCGAGCAACCTACTCAGCCTATATTAGTGATTTCAGTAGGCATATGCTATATTATAGCATACATTAGAAATTTTAGTTGGCACTTTTCTGTTTTTAGTTACTTGAGAAAGAGGTGATGATTGCAGGTCACCGGCAAAGCTGTGATGCTGGATGAAATCATTAACTATGTACAGTCTTTGCAAAGGCAGGTTGAGGTATGGAATTAATAACTTATTTTCTTTCTCACGTTTCTTCGATCGTACTCTTCACATTAATAATGGTGCCTTCTTTCCTTTGGAATGCTCAATTGTCAAAATATTTAGTGATGATTTGATTGCTTCACAATATTGCTGGCTTGATTATCCTGGTGGCTGGTTAATGTGGTCTTGAGGAATTCTTAGTACATGCATTCACGTTACAAATATGTGAACTCTAGCTCTTGATTGATTTTAAGATGTTTTTGCTAACTTTGTGTTAAGCATTCTAGTATCTTAAGGATGACTAGACTCCTTTTTGTTCCAGTTCCTCTCAATGAAGCTTGCAACAGTAAACCCGCGGCTGGATTTTGATATTGATAGTCTCCTGGCAAAAGATGTAAGTAGTTCTCTTTTCTGAGTATGACGTGTAGCCGAGCATTGTTGGAATTCCACCTAATGCTTGAATAAAAATATTCCCTTTGTCGCAGATCCTCCAGTCTCGAGCAGGTCCTTCATCCTCGCTCGCTTTTCCACCTGATATGACCTTGGCATATCCTCCCTTACATCCACCGCAAGCTGGAATGCTTCAATCTGGTCTTCCTGGTTATGGATTTCCTAGTGAAGCATTTCGTAGAGCCATCAATCCTCATTTAGCCACTACTAGTTGTGGGCCTGGCGACTACAAGGATCCGTCATCTCAGGTAACATTTGTGGTTCTTGAACTATTGTAGCATAAGCAAATCTTGGTCAATGGTCTACTAATCATTTGAGCTAATGTGCATGATCTCCAGGCACCGAATGAATGGGATAATGAACTACATAATGTTGTCCAAATGGGGTTAAATTCAAGTGTACCCTCATCTAGTCAAGATATAAGTGGTATTTGATGCCCCTACGTGATGTTTCTACGATAAATTAGCATCATCGCCTCTAGTAATCCTGAAAATTCTCTGTTTGTAGGTTCTCTATCAGCAGGACAGATGAAATCAGAACCATGAACTCATCGTAGATACCAAATATGCTTTAACTTTACCTGTTATTGGGAGATTAAGGTGCACTGATTATGTTATCTGGGAAGTGCGTTGCACCGAGAGTTCTTCCTATTTCGCATTTGCATGAGACCCCCCAATCCAGGAGTTCCCAGTGAGTCTGTACAGCAAGTCCATAACGCGTATTTGTTAACACAGTGCATTCACCTCCTTTTCATAAGTGACACAGTCGGCTAGTAGCACAACAGTGAAAATTCATTCCACGAGATTGACGTTCTTCAGATCAACAACAGCAAATGAAGGTTCAAGAACTAATGTTTTGTTGATGCATTCTTGAATCTTTCGTTGCGGAGATGTTTATATTCTTCATGTTCATTCCATGTTGAAGAACTTGCAAATTGTATGGCCTGGGAAAAGTAAATGATGTTCATGCTTCTTTTCTTCCAAAGCATTATTTACATAAAAACTTTGTTCAGTTACTGCAAAATAATACACAGAATCTGATGGTGTTGTTGACTGTAAGGTTGATTCTCAGAAAACTTGTCATGCATGATATTTCTGAGACTTTAAAATGGATAGCTCGGTACACAAAACATTCCGCGTGCACACAGTCCGGGGAAGAGTTGCGCTTCAAGGGGGTGATGTAAACAACCTATCGTACTATTCTAATGCATGCATTAATGATTGCTTCTAATATTATTTAAGTTAGTGAGTGATTCTTCTTTTCGAGATCATTTTTTCCATAAAGACTTGTGCTGGTGGAGTTAGCAGGCCCCCAGATTGGTCTAGATATGCGTGAACTGATCTGAACATCATAATTATTAAAAATAAATAAATGAGGAATCTTTTGCCTTATCATATCACACATATGAGCTCAACTGAGGGTCGGTGTGAGCTCAACTGAGGATCTATCGCAAACAGTTCACTTAGGCATGTTTGCATATGTGTATACATCGCCCTCTCCAAACTCCACTTATTAAAGATAGCAATGCGTCTGTTAATAGGCTTCAACGTCACAATTATCAAAAAATCAACTTGGAATCGAAAACAATTCACTTAGGTCAAGATAGATTTTCAAAATTTATGATTTAAAATAAATCATAAATATTTGTGTGGCAATAAATTATTCCATAAAGGTAAAATGAACATTTTAAAGTTAAGTTATAATTAATACAGAAATTTGTCAATCTATGAGTTGACTGGACGAACCGTAGATTGATCAACAACTCGTAAATAGGTTGGTGAAAAATGAGGCTTCAAAACAACCTTATGAAGTTTATATGCTGTCAATTGTTCGGAAATGAAACTAATAATTCACGTTAAGTTTGGAGTATTTTCAATACATTCTCTCTTTATTTACTTAAACAATAATATTGAAACATTACAAAAAAATTTAATATTTATTAAAACTTGGTGAACAGTCAAACAACTTCACATAAATTGTGACGAGGGAGTACTATAAATGAAACCGAACTACCCGCCAATTCCCCTCTTATGAACATTATGTCTCATATTTCCAATCATTACTGTTCTCTGCTCAAACTTTGGTGTGAATCCCAAAACCAGAACCAAATCAAGAAGCTTCATTGCTTCATTCTCAAAACAATAGCAAACCCAGAAACATTTTTGCTTAACAATCTCATAAATGCTTACAGTAAACTCAATAACACTGGGTATGCACGCCAAGTGTTTGAAGAAATACCTCAACGAAACCAGTTTTCATGGAACACCATTCTTTCTGTTTATTCGAAGTCTGGAAACCTCTCGAGAATGCTAGACGTGTTCAATCGAATGCCAAAGCGAGATGGGGTGTCTTGGAATTTGATTATTTCGGGGTATGCATCTCGAGGTTTAGCTATTGATGCTTTAGAGGCGTATAAGTTGATGTTAGAAGATGGGGGAATGAGTTTGAATAGGATAACGTTTTCGACGATGCTTATATTGTCTTCGGATAATGGTTGGATTCGAATGAGTAGGCAAATTCATGGGCAGATAGTGAAATGGGGATTTGAGTCGTATGTTTTCGTGGGTAGTCCGTTGGTTGATATGTATGCAAAAGCAGGGTTTATTTATGAGGCTGAAAAAGTTTTCAATGAGTTGCCAGAAAGGAATGTGGTGATGTATAATACAATGATTATGGGGTTTTTGAGGTCTGGGATGGTTAGAGAGTCGAAAAGTTTGTTTCAAGATATGCCTGAGAGGGATTCCATTTCTTGGACAACGATGATAACGGGGTTAACACAAAATGGTCTTGACAGGGAAGCACTTGTCTTGTTTAGGAGAATGAGGTTAGAGGGGCTGCCTATTGACCAGTTCACATTTGGGAGTATTTTGACTGCTTGTGGAGGCCTCCGGGCTATCGAAGAAGGCAAACAGCTTCATGCTTATATAGTCAGAACCTATCACAGTGAGAACGTGTTTGTAGGTAGTGCCCTTGTTGATATGTATTCAAAGTGTAGAAACATCAAGTATGCCGAGACTTCTTTTTGTAGAATGCCAAACAAAAATATTGTCTCTTGGACTGCAATGGTCGTTGGATATGGACAGAATGGCTTTAGCGAAGAAGCTGTTAAGGCTTTCTGCGACATGCAAAGGAATGGAGTTGAGCCAGACGATTTTACTTTAGGAAGCGTGATAAGCTCATGTGCAAATCTGGCGAGCTTGGAAGAAGGAGCTCAGTTTCATGGTCGAGCATTGGTGTCAGGCTTGATATCTTTCATTACTGTTTCTAATGCACTTGTAACCCTATATGGTAAGTGTGGCAGCATAGAAGAATCTCACAGGCTTTTCGATGAGATGTCTGTTAAGGACGAGGTCTCTTGGACGGCATTAGTGTCAGGATATGCTCAGTTTGGAAAAGCAACTGAAACAATTCATTTATTTGAGAAAATGCTGGAACATGGTCTTCAACCAGATGGAGTAACTTTTGTCGGGGTTCTTTCGGCTTGCAGTAGGGCCGGACTTGTGGACAAAGGCAAAGTTTATTTTGAATCAATGGTGAAAGAACACGGAATTACACCTATTCTTGATCATTTTACTTGCATGATTGATCTATTTAGTCGATCTGGACGTTTAGTAGAAGCCAAAGATTTTATACAGAAAATGCCTTGCACCCCAGATTCAATTGGTTGGGCTACACTGTTGAGCTCATGTAGAACCCATGGTAACATGGAAATTGGCAAATGGGCAGCAGAGTCCCTTTTGGAACTTGATCCAGAAAATCCTGCCAGCTATCTCTTGCTCACAAGTATGTATGCTGCGAAAGAAAATTGGGCTGAAGTGGCTCAATTAAGAAGGGCCATGAGAGATAGAGGTGTGAGGAAAGAGCCAGGATGTAGTTGGATCAAATATAAAAACAGAGTGCACATTTTCTCTGCTGATGACAAGTCAAGTCCATTTTCAGATGAAATATATGCAGAACTGGAGAAATTGAATGCTAAAATGATAGACGAGGGTTATGTACCAGACGTAACTCATGTCATGCATAGAGTTGAAGAGTCTGATAAAATAAAATTGCTTAACCACCACAGCGAGAGACTTGCTATTGCCTTTGGTTTGATCTTTATCCCCCCTGGGATCCCAATAAGAGTGGTAAAAAACCTAAGGGTATGTGGTGACTGCCATAGTGCAACTAAAATCATTTCTAAGATCACCCAAAGAGAAATTCTTGTAAGAGATGCGGTTAGATTTCATTTATTTAAGGATGGAAAATGTTCTTGTGGAGATTTCTGGTGATAGTTTTCCCACAATTTCGAATCAGTTACGAGGACAGTTACATGTATCATATGAGGAAGGAATAATCACGCTGGTTCTCTTGAAAGGATACATTTGCCTCCCATGAGAGTCTTGTGTATGTATGTTCGTGGTATATCTAATGGTTCAACTTAGAAGGCTGGGGAGCCATTCTCATAAGCACTTCACTTCGGAGCTCATCAATTTCCATAAGTAGCATGCAAGCCTAAAACGAGGAGTATCTGATTTAGGAGGCTACTGATCCTCTTAACAATGTAAGTTAAACTTAAAATAGCTGATTATACTGAAGAAATACAGCTCCTTGTATGTTTTCAATATTCTATTGTAGCTTTCAATTCATAAACACATCAGTATTCAAAAGTTTCAAATTGCATGTTAAACTTTGTTGTATATGGGTGGAAATATAGACAAAAAGAAAAGTTGTCTCGAATTTGCTTGTAGACTGTATATATAAGATGTTCCTTGTAAGTTTAAGCTACTAAAAGTAACGTTAGTCTAGACTACATGAGAAAAGGTTAGCTATAAAATAAGGAATATTGCCTCAGTAAGTACTATGATTCTTAATTATGAAGAATATTATATACGTTTAACCTAAACATCGAACGAATCTAGAGCATTCTAACACATGACTGTTTTAACCCTTTTGACTTCCAACGTGCCTTTTCAAGCTCAACTCTCAAGATGATCAATTAACTTGAGTTTGCACATCAAAACAGGAAACTGAAGTCGAGTATGCCAGAAAAAAGTTATTGTGAAGGTCTTCTGCAGATATCATCTAAATAGTGTATTGGGAATAGTTCACAATCACCAAAATAGAAATTAGCGGTGATTAAATACAACAGCTTAGTAAGGTGCATCTTGCACCACACAAAGGAAGGTATGGTGTTGCAAATCTCCAGGACATCATTAGAATAGCTTAAATTAGCGGTTACAGAATAACTAAAAACTTTGTTGGAACAATGACCGGAATTTCAAGGTTTAGATGAGGGACTTGTTATCCAAACTCTTAACTCCACGAAGTAAAAGAAGTGAAGATTCTTCTAGAACATTACTGAAACTCTGATATTATGAATAAAAACAATGAGAAGTAGATTTCCCCAAGACATTTATCAGATTTTAATGTTCAAAGGATAGATTAAGTACTCAAACTCTGATAATATAAAGAAAAGGAAGAACAGAAGACTTTGTGGGGTATAGCAACAAGAAATCTAATGTTTGCAGGAGAGACTCAATACTAAACCTCCAATACCATGAATAAAAGATGAGAAAAAGTTATGGAGAATGTTTTCCTTTAGGATTGTCACCAAAAAGAAACAAGAATACTGAGCTTATGAAAATAAGAAACTTCCCGCAGGGCAGGTGGTATAAGAATCCCGGTCAGTAGACAGAAACTTCTTAGGTCTACCAAGATGGTAGAAGTTCAGAAACCATGTGAAATGTAGAAAAAGAATAAAAAAGAAATTTGTCTTAATTGTTTGTGGACAATATACAAGAGGGTTCCTTAGGAGTTTAGACTATCAGAAATAAGGTACGTCTAGACTAAAGAAAATAAAAGAAAGGGTCTTCAATAAATAAATTCTCTAAATACCTAGATTTATAACTTCGGCAGAACGAAGGAAAATATTCTATAGTATTAACCTAAATACATAGAATAAATCTTTGACATTTGTTTCTTTTGGTAAGTAACTTTCTAGCATAGAACTAATTTAATTCTTGCTTAAATGGTGCAATGGAAAAAGAGGACGGGGATGACATATTTTCCTTCTTTCTATAAATATTTTTTGGGATCGGAGTGGCAAATGATTTTTTTGTATCTCATACAAGGAAGCCAGTTTTCTGCTGTTAGGAAAGCTACCGAATTTTGAGAATTTTCTTCCTTTTGCATTTTGTATATACTTTATGAGATGAAGTTATAAACATTGCCCAATGTGTTCGTAAGTTACCAATGAATATCTGGTGTACTAGCTAGCTAAGTACAATCTACAGATTGACACTTTCTGCATTATGTGATTGAACGGACACAGATACATAACCTGTCTCAATAGACTCGACACAAATACATTCCAGTAATGTCAAGGAAATTATTCCTACAATGAAGCAACTGTGGACTGTGGTAATGAAACATAAAACTTGAAGTTTAGAAGAGACATAGCTTCTGTTTAGCTGTTCAATAGGAGGGCTTGATCCATCTCATTATCAAAAAATAGGAGGGCTTCGATCGATAGAAGCAACGACCATAGCTAATCCTCTTGTTGTATAGATGTGATAGACTCTAACTGACTTTCCTGTGGATTCTAGAATATATGCAAAAAACTCATTAGACTAAAACTTAGGTGTACAGCTGAATACTACAATGAGCTTACGAGAGAAGCCAGAAAACATTACCTGTAAGCGGCGACAGATTTCAATAACTTCAGCAAGGGGTGCCCAGTCTCCAAAGTTCCTTTCAATAAATTGATAAACAATTCCACTCTTTCCTTTGCCAACAATGAAGAGTCCTCCTTTTGTCTCACCTTCACCCCTGAAGTTTTGATCCACCCCCATAGCTTTTGCTCGCCTATAATTTGAAATAGCTCGAGGATTTAATAGAAAACCTGATATGAACTTGTCTTTTAGCAGATTCCCACCTCCCAGAGCTTTATAAAATCCCATGTTTCTGTCAAAAAGGACTACACCACCCCAGTATCGAGGCCAGAAATCCGTTACCTGGATAACAAAACCCAGCATAATATACCTGGTCCTTCCATAGAAATGTCAACAAAAAAAGGTGGAAAAAAGTTACCTCTGATTCTATTTTCTCATGAAGAACAGCAAATAACTGAACCCCCAAAGCATCAAATATTGGTTTCCTTGCATAGAGTTGGTGGGCTTCAGCTCTACACATGATGCACCTGTTTCCATAGTCTTTTTGGTATGAGATTGAGTCATGCTCATAGATAAAAATTTAATTTCATATTCTTTCTTATAAAATATAAATACCCCCTTCTTCTTTTTTGAATAACCATGGTGTCCAGGCCATAAATACTTGTTCTTTAAAGGAAAAAACATTCCTAGGTTGCATGCTTCATCAATGCATCATAGTTTAGTGGGATAACAAAGATTATTGGATTTTCTACTATGTTTGAAGTTTTGTGCAGAAATTCTCTTAGAGTTTCCTTAATCCCGTAAAATTCTTGCAAGTGGTGTCTTTTTTCCTGTTTACCATAGTATGCATAATATCCTATATTCGAGACATAGGACAACAACTGAGCTACATTTAATAACTTATAGGTTTGAATTGGAGAAATGATTTGATGCTTTACCCAGGGCGACGAATGCATACAAACACTGCTGGTTTATCACGCCAGAGCTTTGAAGCCTTCATCGTAGCAGTCTTTGTTTTCACCAGACGCTCCATTCCAATCTTGTACTCTGGTGTTAGTTTCTGAACTGAAATATTCTCTATGGAAGAATAAGGAGCAACAGTCTCAACTACTGGGGTGGGCTGCACACAGCCACATGCTCTAGGCTCGTCAGGCATTGAAGCTACAATTCCCTTAAAAACATGTCCACCTTTAATTTCCAATTCAGCCATTGATTGTTCAAGGGATATATCTGTCTTGGTTCTTCTAAGGGATCTTGTCATACTTTGCTTCCTGGAGGTGACAGGAGAAATATCCTTCCTGTAAAGACTCTCATTTCTCGAGGTGGTTCTTCTCCTCATGTGGAGGTTATAGGTTTCTGACAAAGAATCTCCCCCAGAAGCTGCAGTTCTGTCTGTAAAACGGGCAACATGGCCCCTTTTCATTCCAAACTTTGAAGTAAGATCTACCGTACTTAGGTTAAGAAGCTTAGTAAGGGAATTCCCAGACTCCTCAAACTTATCCGCGTATTGCATCAGAGCTCGATCATGCAGGTATGACCTGATTTCCAGCGCATCCTTGAGTAGGAAAGATACAATCATCAGAAGAATAGCCTATTTTGTTTCCATAACTTTTCAGATGTGCAATAAACAAGCTTAACAAGTTCCTAGTCAAAGTTTGTTTTGGCAATAATCATTCAAATGGGAATAGAGGCATTTACTGGGTTGAGAAATTCTTAGATGATCACTCAACTAATAGTTATTATCTCAGAAAGTCACTTTCTTTAGAGGCAACCATTTCTAAAGAAGGGTGACTTTCTGAGATAATAACTACTGTATTAGTTAAGTAACCATCCCATAAATCAACTCGGCATTTACTACTTCTTGCATAACACTTGTTTCTTTTGTTGCTACTTAATTATTATTTCTTAGAAATGGTTTTTTTCTAGGAAAACACAGTACTCAGTTGTCGACACAGATTTGCAGAAGAGTATGAAGATGAACCACACAATTTTCTGGATATATATTATATTCAAGAAGAATGAATTTATCAGTAAAAAGAACCTTTTGCCGTTGAGTCATGTTCAACTCGTTCATATCATCTACATTCATAATCTTCAATGTTGGTACATCATCCCATCCTTCCTCAAGCAGCATTGAAACAAGTCCCTGCAGACATCCATTTCCAACAAAGTCCTCGATCGCGAAAGAAGCCATCTTCTTCTTCTTCTCAAACACAGAAAAAACTAGAGAAAAAAATAATCCTGTGATGCAATCAATGTATGGACACCTTTAACTTATACTAGTCTCTGGGTATGCACGTTGTGCATATATCCACACAAATTTGAAACGCATTCACTTTGACAGTGTCTATGGTTCTAGTTAACTCCTGTACAAATGTAACGTACAGTCTTAATAGTGATTGATGAACTACTTCACTCATAGGTTCTTCTCATTTCTATGATAAGTTTTTCTTTTTGTTCAAAGGATTCAGCAAAGATATACTCCCTCCGTTTCAATTTGATTGTCAAGTTTTGATGTGATGCAAGTAAAAGAAGATTTTTGAATTTTGTGGTTTTAAATTGAATATATGTTGAATGTTCTTGAAATCTCTTTTTATTAGTTTAATTAGAGAGGGGCCTGATTAGATATTTAAAGCTTTGTGGGCGATTGTCTCATAACAGCCGGCCAAACATTTTTGCCAAAGATTCAACAGGTGTACCTTTGATTTGATTTATTGAAACTGATAATATTTGGTCCGGAGAAAGGTGATTAGATAAGATATGACACATTTTAAATTTATCGAGGACATGACGATCAAGATAATGGTGGAACGTTAGTAGGTAATCGAGTGGTATACTTCCGTTTTCCTTATCAATATTATTATTATTATTATTATACTCTCCTATTATATCTTGTTCTTTTGATTTTATTATTATCTGTTATTTTCTTTAACTTCGATTACTATATTATGTTGTTGCTAGTGTTTTCAACATGGTTTTTTATTATTGTATTTCCTTTTTAAACCTGCTTTGATAAGTTTTACTTGAGCCGAGGGACCTTCGGAGTAGGATCTGCGGTTTGTCTATGCAACACAACTTGTGGGATTATTCTGATTCCCGAGTATGTTGTTGTTGATAATATTTGGTTTGGTTGGTATTTAAAGAGAACTAAAGCATATAATTATTATTTTTTGAAAAAAAATAAAATATATATTTGTACTATTCGATGTTGAACTAAAGCATACCATATGATCAATATGGTTCTCTGTCAAATAACAGTGTATACTAATTTCTTTTATACCAAATTACCAATTATATCTTTTCATAATAATCAAGATTCAATATAATAAAATATTTATCCGTCTATACCCATTTATAAAATTCGCTCCTTAAAAAAGATGTACAACATACGTACCCCGGTGCAGTATTTTGTAAATATTTTTTCGTAACTATATATGGAGTGACATTTTTGCCTAATTTTTGGTACGTATATATATCATATAATATAATTTTGTTGTAATGTAATGGGCTTCATAAAAGAAAACCCCACTAGATGCAATTATATAAACATGAAATGACAGTTCATCTTTTTCATATTAATATCAGTAGCAAATTCTCAACCAAAAATGAACAAAACAAAAATATTAACAATATTTTTATTAAATGTCACTAAAAGAATTTTATGCGTTGATTCTCAAATGGTGATTCAACTAATAGTTACCATATCAGATTTTATTTTTTCTTGTTTTCAATTTTTTCAACAAGCAAAGAGATTTTATGAGATTATAAGTTGAGTGATCATCTGAGAAATCAACTTGATTTTTTGTTAGCAAAATAGGAAAAGATAACCGAAGAAGAAATGGCTATGAGTAGGGGAAATAAAAGTAATTCCCTTCGGGATACAACAAAGCACGTGTTTATACCTATAGATTTTTCTTACGTTACTTCAGGAGATCGTCCTTATATTTATAGAAACTTAAGAGATCATGACTATTCAGAATAGTCATGCTCCTTCACAAGCAATGTTCGTTGTGTCTGTTTAATTCAAGACCTCTGTACATTATTACAAGGTAAAACTAGCTGTGTTTGCAAAGTGTGGCATTTTGTTCAAATGCATCAAGATTTTTTCAGCCATTTCCCTTGTGCAAACATCACCATGTTGAAATGCACTGACTACAGTAGCAGGAAACAACCTGTCTTGTGATATATCAGAAACAGATTTGTCCCCACCTTTTGATAGAAACTTCTCAATAAGCCAAAATGATTTGTGCCACAAGACATTTCCTCTGTGTTCTTTCACCACATTCAGTACATGTTGAATGGTTTGCATCTCAATCAGTAACTTAACACTCTTGTCTATATCGACTTTATCATCTAGTAAAGTCGATATAGCTGATAATGCTGCTTCAACTACCTCCACATTGTCATGGTGCAAACAGGACAGTAGCCTTTCAACTGCCTTAGCGTCAATTAAGCAGAAGCTGTCTTCAGCAGAACAAACGCCTCGGTGGACTGAGCATAATGGTACTTTTTCGGACTTTGAACGGAGAGACATACATCTTCTTAGTAGAAGAGAGTTTATGTAATTGTTGCTCTTGATTGGTGGTGGTTTTGATAAGTTGATTGATTGATTTGATAAGTTCCCCAGACCAATCGCGGATAACTTTTGGACTTCATCGCTTGATGTTTTCACGAGTAACTCTGTGAATATGTACGTGAAGTTGAACGTTCTTACTACGTGCAGGATTTGATGATCGTAGAGTGTTGTTGTCAATCTGACAAGAGCTCCTACTAGACCATCAAAATATGCACTTGTGTACCTGTTGAAAATTTTGTGTATTAAGTTTAAAGACCTTCTATACGATTAATAAGAATATTGAGAGATATTTTTCAACCAATATTTTCACAATCTTTTAAAAAACTAGCAATACCTGCTTGTTCTTGTCCCACTGACATGGATTTTGTTGATTTGTTCTATGATTGTAGGGATTGTGTTCTTATTGACCAATGCTAGGTTGAGTGTCATGTTTTGGTGGGGAAGCTTTGCAAGAAGAGTCGCGGAGACTGCTTGCTTTTCTGTGATTCGAGGACTTTCAGATGGATTGTGAATTAGGCTCTCGGGTTGTCCTTTGGTTTTGCATAATCTGTCTGAAATTGTGTGTCCCATGAAAGGAGAGAGAGTGATAAGAAGCTTAAGTGCTGCAATGCTGAGTTCTTCGTCAGGGTTATTGATGAGCTCGATCAGATTGTAGCTAGCGTCTGTCTCTTTGATCACAGAGGTAACGGTAGACGATGCTTTGGGGTACTTCATCAGGCATATCAAGATTCTAACAAGGTGAAAGTTCATTTCTTCAGGGGTTGAGTTCTTGATCCTCTGGATGAAGTTGAATATCATGTAATCAGAAGCCAATGTGTGGCCACGCTCGTTAACTTGAAGATTCTCTAGATCTAATCCAGACTCGAGCACATTTGCAAGTATACCAGCTGCTTCTTTCTTCGAGTTCATTGGCTCACCGTGAATCATCTTTCGAGAGATAATCTCATCAATCATGATTTGGACAAGGCCAGCTTGCACTAGTGTGTTAGCATTTGGATGGTGAGAAGAAATTTGTTGTAGAGCTACAAAGGCTGCATTCCTGCTCAAAGTATCTCCACTCTCTATCATTTTGATCAAAGTCGGAGAAACTCGTTCAGCAACATAGATTATGTTGTCAGGTCCAAGAACGATTTCCCCGAGGTATCGTGCCATCTCCATTTTCATCTCTTCACTGCCTACTCAAGTTTTTTTGGTAGTAGTAACAGTCAGTTACTTGAATTTAAAATCGACACCAAAAAAGACTCAATTTGGAATCAACCTCTTTGATACTTGTCTATAGTTTACGTTTCAGTTCGTCTCTCTGGTTTTGACTTGAAACGGAAGTTTAAGAAAGTAAAACAAAGACTTTAGAATCTTGTGGTCTTAAACTAAAGATGTGTAGATTGTACCAAAATGTCCTTTAATCCTATGTCCATGCCACGTAGAAAGTTGAAAATAAATAGTTTCCAATGAAGGAAAAAGACTTTTTTTTTTAAACGGACAAAAAAGGAAAGTAAGATAAACAAATTGAAACGAGGGAGTACATGATTACCTTCGAGAAGATTATTTAAAAGTGGCTCCAGATATCCATTTTCAGCCATGTGTTTGATGTTGCTAGGATATTTCTCTAAACTTTTCAAGACTTCATCAGCTTTATCTGCAATGAATGCATCATCGGTATGTCTGTATTTGGCTGTAATGAGCATGAGGATGGCTCCAGGAACTGCCCCAATATTATAACACAGAAACTGGGATTTCGATAGCTCAAGCAGAAGACGTAGTGATGCATGCCTAATAGGTCCGTGATTACTTGACAGCATCCTTGTGACTGTAGCAACATCGATAGTTTGAACAATTACTTCCTGCATTTGTGCCACAGCTCAACTCAGTAACATGTCTAGAGGATACTCTAATTATGTTCAATGTAGAGTGGAGACAGATAAAATCTGAAATGTTATACTCCTTCCGTGTCAATTTGTTTGTCGTTCTTTTCTTTTTAGTCTGTATATTTTGAGTTTAAGACCACAAAATTCTGAAGTTTTCTTTACTTTCTTAAACTTTGTGAGAAGTCAAAACCAGACAAACAAATTGAAACGGAGGGAGTAGTAGCTGTATGCTTTTTTGAACTTAAAACACTTCAAGGATAGAAGAAAAAGACTATTACCTCATCATCATCTTCAGCCAAATATCGCAATAATTCCAACGTTGCACATCTTATAGTTCTGTTTCTGTTATCCAGTAAATTTCCAAGCAGTGGTATTACACCAATGCTACGAACTTGTACCTTATTGTACGGTTTTCTGAGGCAAACGCTGTGCAAATCTTCGATTGCTTTGAGTATTATATCCTGTGTAGTAGCTGAAGACAATGCTGCCCTTGCAGCCTTGATCCTTGCTGTTTCATTTCTTTCTTTCCATTCGTCTATCGTTGCTTTCAATGCCACATTAGTGCTCAGACTTCTACTCTTTAGCTTCTGGCCTGACTTTGGACAAAATATTTCTTCGCGGTTATTATCAGACTTGTTAATCCATTCTGATATCGCATCCCTCTCATATGTTACTCCACTTTCTATTGTGACAGGATCCTCCATAATCTTCTTTGTTAAAGGACAGAAGAATGTTTCGTATAGAGGTTCCATGTATTCAGACTCAGACATCCGTGGCAAATTTGTTAAAGAACCAGGACTCCGGTTCCCATGATTCTGTAAATGAAAGCATCCGCTGATACTGCTTCTCAAATTATCACTTATATATAGATTTGTTGAATCAGCTAATTGAAGATTCTCCATGGAAACTTCAATATCAATGGAGTAAAGATCTGTTTCTGTTTCTGTTTCTGCTGTTTCATTAGTCATTAATTCCCTTGAATGCAACATGTTAACTTCTAACTCTGTCTGCTCCGAAATCAGATTCTTTCTTGCTACAAATGCAGCTGCACCTTTCATATCTTTCAAGAGAGACTTAACCGCGGTTTCTGCACATTCTTGTTCCCCATAAAAACAAGATGGTATGAGACTCAATCCTTCCGCGATATGTCTGTTCACAACTTGAAGTTGTTCTATGACAATACTTGGTTCAATCAACTGATTTTTTTGCCTATACTTTTGGCATTTCTTGATCAGCTCATTAGCTAGATGCACATTTTCAAACATAGATTGTAATTTCTCTATGACATTTGATGTTGCATTTTTTCCTTTTTGCAACTCCATTATTACTGCAGAAACGCGGTATAAGTAGCTTCCAATCTCAATGAAATTCTCTTTTTCAACATCTATTGAAACTACTGATTTTGTGAACTCTGAAATATTTGCCAACAAGGATTCAGCAAGTATGCTAACTCTGTCCCTTTCTCCATTAACCTGTGCAGTGACAAAGTCAGGAATTTCACTAAGAATGTTCAAAAGTACTTTTTAACCTACATACACAATATCGTTTTCTATATAGATAGTATACTTTTCCAACGAAGGATGTTCAACTGACAATCCTTCAGTCTATGTAGCTACAACGCTAGACCTGACAACGAAGAAAATGTGGCATTGTTTCAGCTATCATTAAGCTAGAATCTGACCTAAAAGAGTCTAATCACACCCTGTTTAGTGCATATCAGATTCTCCAGAAGTAGTGTACTTTTTGAGACTCCGAGCAATATAGAATGCAAGAACAAATAAGTTGTTATTAGTATAATGGATTCAACTATTATCATGTACTTATTTAGAACCTCTTACTACTATGTAATCAATCAAATATAAGCAAAAACAACTAAAACTCTAAAAGGGCTTGTTTGGATGTGGGAAATTAGCAATAAAAGAAGAGAACTAATTACTTACCAGTATGATATCAGAATCTATACTGCCAGACATGTCCATATCCACAGTGGCTAAACTATAATGAAAGAGTGCGTAATAGTTCACTGATCGAAAGTTCTGCTCTTAGGCTGGGGCTAAGCGATCTGTCGAAGCTGTGGGATGTAAAAATACATCGATAGGGAAGTGTTATATGGTAGTTCTCCAAAATCTTGAAGAAAGACATTTTAAGGGATGATCTGAATCAGTCATTTCTACACAAAATAAAATTTCTTTTTCATGTTAACAACTATTATCTACTAAAATTTCTGATGTCAATTTGATTTATTTATTTTCTTGCTTAGGTAAGGTATTTTGAAAGAAACAATTAATAGTCATGATTTAAGACTCAGTCAGATGTACTAAGACAAGATGTTTAGTAAATGTTTCTTTTGTTTTGTTTTATTTTATTTTACTTTGATAATTGACTTTAGTATTTGAGCAAGTAGGATCATCAATTTGTTTTTTTTTTTTTAAAAAACAATTTGTATAGTCCAAAAAAAGGGGGAAATAAAGAAAAGAAATGTAAAAGAGAAGAAGAACTTTTCAATTGGACTTCAATTTCTATGGAGTTGTCATGTAGATATTGAGTAGGTAGAGAGTTACATCAACTTTGATCAATTCAACTCATAATATATAATTTAGGTGCTATCAATCTTATGCCTCTTGTTATCTTATCATGGTTGCCACTTTTATTTAGCAAGTATAAAAATTGTTGAGAATGAAATTGTGTCTTATTATCACAAATTTGATGGCACGGATTTGAGTCGTGAAATCAGTCAGGTGTGGTCCTTCTTCGAATCCTACATGAATGTAAAATACTTAGTGTACAGAACTGTCCTTTTTAATATCATAAAATATCTTCTTTTATGTCTACGAGTTAAGGGGGGATATTAAATGTGAAGTTATAGTTGATTTAGAAGTTTTGATGAAGTTGTTCATCCAACAAGAGTTTACTTCTTCTGACCTAAACCATTAAACAGTCTAGTCAATGACTTGCCTCATTTTATCTTAGGTTTATATATTTTATATACACTGACAATATAAGTTCATGTATCTTAACCGATAGTTAGGGAGTTCATCGAAACCCCTTTCATTGAAAATTACATTATATATATGTTGAATTTCTTTTGCTTTCTTTGTGTACTTTTTTATGTTTTGAATCTCAGTAAAATCCAACTGCAGCAAGTTATTTTAATGTTATTAATTTAACATAACTATAGTCAATACTTATGTTACAATGCTGATATTTTTGCATAAAATACGAGGACTGCACAAGAGCATAAAAAGCTATGTATTCATCTTAATTCATGTGATAACTTATCCCAAGATTAGTTATCCTGGAATTGTAGTGTTGTTTTTGGCCCACACCGAGGGTTGGAACTAATCCCGAAATAACTTGTTCATCATCCAAACGAGCTCCTTAGTGATCTTGTAAAAATACTATTTCACCGTCGGTATCGGGGAAAGGAGGAAGGAATAGTAGGTCCTTGCTTGGCATATCATGTACTAATTGCATGAACAATAACAACAATATAACTTCTTTCTATTATAAAAAAAAAATCTGTGAACTGTATTCTTATTACAACAAAGCTTAGGATAAAGATATAAGAGGTATAAAAAATGAGGTGACATTTCACCATAAAAGATATATATACAACCTGCTATGTAAATGGTACAAAAGCAAGTAATTATAAGATTTTATTGAGGTAAAAAAGGGGGAAGAAGCTATTGTCTTACTGTTCTACTCAGCACTATGTAGAGTCATCATATAAGGTTAGTCTTCATTAGTTTGTCTTTCCAGTGCTGGAAGGCGTTTTCGCTTTTGCTTACTCCTGCCTTCGCATGCTTGTACACGAATAATATTTCATCGAAACCATTAGCCTGACTGCTTTCACTCAGTATAACTTTCTGTAGAGTAGCTTATGGGCGTAGCAACCTGACGCATCCTGGAAATCCTAAGCTTGTCCAACATGTATGGTCAATGCCACTTTCTGCAGTAGCATGTGACAGGGTCATCCAGGTGGAGCAGCCAATGTGTCAGTATACACTCGTTTTTCTTGACTTCCAGCGCAGCAGTTGGCCTAGCGCCATCGATCCAAGAGTTTGAAGATCCCATTGAGTTTTGTCATTGTAGGGAGAAAGCAAACACCAGACCACATAAAATCGAAAAAATAAGACTGCTCGACTAGTTGAAAAAATAGGGAGATTCCAGAACTTCTCTTAGATCAAAATCACCCCGCTCCGGTAACGGGGGGAACTGCAAGTCAGGGAATGACTGCTGAAAACTCTCCAGTAACTGTTAACAATTAAAAGTGTGTTAATAATTTGTGACACGCTATACTTTAGCCTTTAGCAGTCTTATCTTGAAGAAAACACAAGCAAAATCCAATGCAAATTTGATGAGGATAAGAAGGGCTACAACAGTTTACAGTAGATTGAAGTTTGTTTAATGCGAGAATCATTAATGTCTTGAAGGGCAACTTCCAAAAAAAACTTACATTTTCCAGTATGGGTGCGTCGTAGAGTTCAACAAATTTTTCTCTCAAAATCTTGTTCATTTGGTCAACGTCAGATGCATGTGTCCAGTATGAGTCATGCACTCCTGCCATCAATATTGGAATGAAAACATTAGCATGTATCAATTGACACTTATTCACACGGGCACTTGACATTTCATGTGACCGGAAAGAAAATAGGCAGCAATACAAACCTGCAAAACTTAAGCCAGCTTCTTTGCAGGTAATGGCAGTCATCATCATGTGGGAACCATCAAGAGAGTGAACAAAATTTGGAGGGAATGCTGTTCTCTGTCGCTTAACCATTACCTATAATTTATGATAAGAGCATGAATAACAGAAAACACCACCTAACTTCCAACTTATAGTCAATGATATGCAATTCACAGTCATTGATCCAACATCTCCAATTAGTTTCACGTTTTCGAACAGTGTAATTGCATGTTATTCCATTCATTTTTTTTTTGTTGTATAAGCATTATGAGTGAAGGAGAAAGACAAGTTAAATGCAAGCAAACCTTATCTGTTTCACGCTGTAACGTCAAAATCTGAAGAGAAGTTTTAATCTGCATAGAGTTTAAAGTCACAAATAGTTAGTGATCTTCGAATATGAAATATGTCAAAGACATAAGATAGTTTGAAATTCCATGCAATTTAAGCTTTGAATGCATCAGAACATTACAAGATGCCTTCCTAATTTGCGGTAAGGTTGCACAACAGGAAGTCCAAGTGGAGTGGTCCATCGTACAGGCTGGTTTTCCATGGCAATAATCTGGATAATAAAGTGTTAACCATTAGTAAAAAAAAAACGAGACCATAAAAACTTCAAAATCCATTGAAATGAAAAAAAAACAGGAGCAACATAATCAGGTGATACTGGTGTTTGACATTATTTTGTTTTCATTCCTTTACCTTCAAAACATTTCCCATCTGAAAGGGTTTTCCTCCCTAAGATTACAATTACAAACAAAGCACTTTCAAATTCATTGACTAACACCACATTGAGTCCAATTAGAGGGTAACACAACATGATTTGTCATCCCAGAGTTTTAGTATTATTCGTTTCTTCCCCCTTTTATTTTTAGATTTCTATCACTACCTATTATTTCAATATCTTATCATCTTGCTGTTGTTTGTATTTGTTGCTATTGCCACTTCTTCACTGTTTGCTCAGCCGAAGAGTCTTTCGGATTCAGTCTCTACCTTCTCAAAGGTAGGGGTAAGGTCTACATACGCTCTACCATCACCAAACCCCACTTGTGGGAACCTGGGTTTGTTGTTGTTGTTGCAATTTTAGCTTATGCTACTGCTTTTCACATCCAGCATAGACCAGAACATGTGGAAGCATCAAAAAAATTTAAAGTTCCAGCTTATATAATCCTAAAGATCAGCTTCTGTACTAATATCAGAACAAGGAAGTCACTGAACTAGGATCAAGGGATAGACTGCAGCGCACATTTAAACAACTACCGAGACAAAAATTATGCATCATACATCAAACTTGAGATTCTTAACAGGTTTAACCACTAAAATTTTAATTTAATAACTCAAAATTCAATACATGAACTAATTAATTAATGTGATAATTGGAATAAAAAGCAAACCTTTGCACAATCTCCAAGCCAACTCATGATACTTCTGGCTGCTTCAAACATCTCTCCTAAGGCAGTCAACGTGGTCTGACCATGTGTGAAAGATAATAAGATCAAGTACATAAGCAGATACAGAACAGCATTTGAAGGAACATTGACGCTAAATAGACAACATAAAGTATAGACATGTAATTCAACAGCAACCTCAAGGACCTCTAAATGTAGTTACATAATGTTTCAAACCACTCACTCCATCCCAAAACATCCAATTTGACTCCCAAAGGTCAGAGTTGGTGTTGGCCAAAGCCACATTCAAGACTAAATGTAGAAATATGTTTCACCATGAAATGGCAAAATGATTTAAATTACACGCAAGTACAATCATGTACTATGTAGAAGATCTAGAATTTTGTAAGACTGCATAAATTTATCTGAAAATATGTTTGACCAAAGTTAAATTTGATTGTTGGAGTCGATATGAACGCAAGTCTTAGGATTGGAGTAATACTACATTTTGCATGGGTACTAGGACCTCATTCCCATCATTTTTTTTTTTGGTTTGTTTAAACAACACTATGATTTGAAAGAAGATAAAAATATGACTTCTAACATTTGCTGGGAGAATGTTGGACCCCTACATTGACTTTTGTGTTTTGTGGAATAGAACAGAAGATAGTTTGTATAGAGAACAGTGAAAAGACGAACCACATTTACTTCTTTTTAATATGAATAAGTGATGACCCATATTACTATTAGACAACACTTCAGGACTAACCTCAAGGAAAGGATTACCTATTTGAGATAGACAGATTTATTTTGATATGCCATGACTTTACTATAAATCCATTTATATGATTATATTGAAAAGCCCAAGCAGATTTGAATAATCTAAGTTCATACTTTTGCCGCATAACAAGCTGCTGAAAACAACTCATTATCATCTTCAATGGCACCACGCTCCTTCAATCTTCTCTTGATTTGGTCACGAGCACCAATATATGTGACACCGTACACTGATGTCATCACTGTTTGCTTGACCAACTTCCTGTCCACCTGAGTTAGCAATTAAAAGCAACGCGTTACAGAAAGAAATATTATTTAGCACATTATAATGATGCTCTGACGAGTGAAGAGTAGTGCAAATCAGTTCAGAGGATTAAGTTTAATTATCTTTTGCTATTTCATTCTTGATGTAAGCTGGAGTATGCTAATGAGGCAGAAACATTGTTAGAATTCATAGAATCCATCAGTTGAAGAGGAACATACTTTTGGTTTTCTTTTCTTCTTTTGTTCACTTGTACAGAAAATCTATCACTCTCTGTGTTATTTATTAATATAAATACCTCTCCAAAAAAACTATAGAGTGTCTATCATTCAGCAGACATAGAAATATAGATGTATGCCCCTCATATATTACTCCATAAAACTCTGAAAAAAAATCCATCATTGCAGTACATAAGCCCAAAGAATTTAGACACATCAAAGACAAACCTGGTTAATTAACAGCCTGGCACGCATCACATTTGGATCAGTTGCAGGATCTTTATCTGCATCTCTCTTCATAATATCAAGAACTCTGGTTGAAGGAAGAAACTTACAATCATCATATAGAAAAATTGTAGTCTCCTGTCAAAGATTGTCTAGGAACTAAGATTAATCACAAAAGCATTCCTATCACAGAAGGAAAGGATAATTGTTGATCCAGCCTAGCAATTTTGGCATCATTATATAGGTTACTACTAGAATACTATTACACTATTACACAAATGATCCTCTCTAATCTCTATATATGAAATTTACATCTAATCCTGAGTCCATCAATCACAATTACAACAGCTTAAGTTTAAGCATCTCTCTATCACAAGAAAAAATTGGTAGATATATTATCAATCTATAATCTCTTCTCACCAAAGACAAGACACAGTGAATTTGATCAAACGTCCTGCAGCATTTTCTACAGCTGGTCTCAGACTTAAGTCTTCTAGGATTGAAAGCCACATTGAAGGAGTGAAAGCAAAAGAAGGAAGTAGGGGAAGTGCAGTTTAGTGGCTAAATAGTAACTCACCGAGCAGCAATTCCAGAGTAAACATCAGCAGGCTTGTCTCCAGCAACAAGATTGACTGCAGCTGCTCCTAACTGTAAAGTAATCCAAACTCGGTCAAAACATGCCAACTCAAAACATTTTAGCACCATTTAGGATTAATTCTGTAGTACACAACACAAAAATATGCCATAATTTGTCAAGTACATTTGAATGCTGAATTAGCTAATGCTGCAACTCAAGCCCAGAGCAGGCATACTTGATATCAAACAAAGACAGCTTATGCAATGAATCAATCTTTTTTTTGAGTAAATATTCAATGAATCAATCTTACAGTCTTAAAGAAGGCAACAAAAAAGGACATGCATTACCTTATCCCTGCCAAGGGCGGCATAATGTTGTAACCCATTGCACGACCCATCCTTCATTAAAAGTCATAAGCAGACAATCAGATTCACACTGTAGGTAAAACTTCAAAACATGACGTATACATGCAACAACATTTTAAGTAAAGTCTAAAGCTACCACATATTAGAATGTTTAGTTCATCCTTTTGTGATTAACAGATGGCTCTTCAACAATAGATTTTCTTAGAAATAGGGATTTATTATTCATGAGTTCAATTTTCCTAAAGATTTCACGAAAAATATTACTTAATTATTAAGGATGTAATATTTATTACATGAGAAAGATTAACTAAAAGTAATAGTTATAAAGTACAACAACATACCCAGTAATCTGGATTATAACGTGCAATACTAACATTGTAGGTGAAATACAAAATTGCACTAAATTAATGAAAAAATTATAGGATTCCCACTAGAACAACGAAATGAGAGGAGTGTTTACAACCTCAATTATACAACCATTGAAAGTAAGCTAAAACAAATATCACACAACATTCAAGAAAACATGGCCTATCATTGTGAAGTCTCATATGCAGTACTGCAATTTTTTTCAGACTACTTGGATGTTCAAGGGCATAAATTGCACCACTGTCAGATTGATTCCTGAAGTACAGAATTTTTCTTCTATCAGAGAACTTCCACCAATCTCTTGTTGTATAAGTTGATCTCTGAAGTACTCACAAAAGAGAATGCAGAATGTTATGAACTGTCTGGTGGATTCTAGTCAAGCAGAATTTGTTCAAGGAAGGGTAATCACTGACAATATTCTACTCTATGAATTAGTAAAGGGGTATCACCTAGATGCATGCTCAATGTTGACATGCAAAAAAAGGATATGATTCTGTTGAGTGGCCTATCTAGAGCAGATACTGATCAGCCTATATTTCCCTAGTATCATTATTGAATGGCTAATGGCATGTGTGCAGATAGTGTCCTATTCCATCATCATTAATGGGAAACCATCTAAGCCTTTTGAAGCTAAGAAAGTCTTGAGACAAGGAGATTCATTGTCCCCATTCTTGTTTGTTTTAGCAATGGAACATCTAAGTAGACAATTGAAGCAATGGGGGAAAATTCGAAACTTTAACGTCCATCCTAAATATGCCAAATTGAACCTAATCCAACTTGGTTTGCAGGTGATTTACTCCTGTTTTGTAGAGGAGATGCTATGTCAGTCAATACGTATTTGATCAGTTTCAATGTTTCTCACAAGCCTCTGGTCTTATTTGCTAATCCATCAAAAGGTTCTGTTTATTGTGGAGGAGTGTCAAGAGAAGTACAACAGGAAATCCTGGGAATCTACGGCTTCAATAAAGGTGAACTCATTATAAGATACTTAGGGGTGCCTTTGAGTACAAAGAAGGTGTCAACTGTCCGCCCTTGATAGATAAGATCTTGAGTAGGACAAAGTCTTGGACCACAAAATTCTTATCCTATGTAGGTAGAGCCAAGTTGATTAAGTCAGTCAGTCAGTGTTCTGAGACATTTATCCTTCCAAAGAAAGTGGTAAAGATAATTGAAGCTACATGTGGAAGTTTTTTGTGGATTGGAGTTGATTTATCAAAGAAGCACATCTAGCCTGGGATAGAATTTGCCAACCTGAGACAGTAGGAGGTTTTGAAACAAAGCTGTCATGATCAAACTACTATGGAACTTGAGCCAGAAGAAAGACAAGCTCTGAGTAAGATGGATTCACAGTTCACTGATATTATGGGAAGAACAGGAACTTCTTTGTCGGACATTGCCAAGCATGCATCATGGATTGTTCAAAGGATTCTGAAAGCTAGTAAATGTGTGGATGATGCAGTATGCCTGAGCTGCAGAGTTTGGCATCATTTTCAACTAAGCTGTCAAAGGCTCTCTTGAGTAATGAGGCATGATTAATCCCTGAAACTACATGAAAAATAGGTTTGTGCTATGCCTCCTTTAAGCAGCACTAATATATAGGAGCTAAGGCATGCACCTCATTGCCCGTGGCTTCTGCCTTGAAGACAGCAACACTTGAAAAAATATTTTACTTGATTGTATGTTTTGAATTCTTTTGTCTGTGTAATTTGGTCTGCTATTACTCTTGAACACATATTTTTATTTTCTTCATAGCACTTTCATTCATTAAAGCCCAAGGTTAACTGCTACACCCCATGACTTTGGGACCTCAACTATCTAAATGGCACCATTAGTTTGAGGGCATTCACACAAACCGAAATCTCTGGTAGAAAATCCCCCTCCCCCCGGTTCATCACTATGCTAGCAAGGTTCAACTATCAGGATGACCATCGAAACCCTAAGCCTAAGCAACTTTCATCAACCTTTCAAATTGATTAAGGAAATACTAAAACCATGAGAATAACTTCACAGCATAATATTACACAGTCACAAGCAATATACCCTCAGTAACCATCTAGACTAGTTGTGGGCATCATCTAGAATTAGTGGAAGTACACAAATGCGCAACATAAATATAGCTTTTCGTTCCTGCAGGCCTCTCATCTACAGAGCCTTCAAGAGGTTCAAGCTAAGCACACACATTACGAACTCCACCACAAACATTCTCGGATTATCTATTACCTGGTGAATGGGCATATGAGATATAGAGGTCTCTGGAGAAGGGCTTCTCAATGCTTCAGATATGTTAATACATGTTGCTAAGCATTGAAAAGGATCTTCCGCCCCCAACCACCAACGCCTTCCTTCCAGTGGCCTGTCTGCAGAGTCAAAAATATCCTCCACATGGTTTTCACTGAATGCTGCACGACCTTCATATGATAACTTATCAACACCACCACCATATACATTTGCTAGATGTATCTTCAGCCAGCGTAAACCGGACTTTCCAAGTGGGCGCCCCTCAGAGAATTCAAGGATGCCACGGCATAAATCAGAACCAAGATGGTTCAAATACGGGTGCATGGGGTATGCACGACCACGAAAATCAAGATTATGTGGATAATAAAAACCCTCTTCATCCTTCATTTTCCGCGCAACCTGCTCTTCAAAACAAAAGGTCAAATACTATACATCAATACAGGAAAAAGTGGAATAACATAAGACGAGGATATAACTTACAGCTAATTTGAGTTCAATATCACACCGCTGAGAATGCCTCTCGCAGTTCTCTTTTTTTGCAGCTTTAACTTTCCACTTCCATTTCTTGATTTCTTCTTCATCTTCGGTGTCTGGCTCTTCGGGTAAAGGTACCTGAAATCAACTCACCTCTAAGAACGCATGCATGTGGTTAAACAAACCTCAAAAAGCAAAAGGGAAACAAAATCTCAACATCATGTAGCGTAGTCACCCACATCTTCCCTGTCGACTAAATCAGCAAGACGGCCTCCACTAGCCCATATTCTGTCTAATATGCCAAGCACCCTTTTATTCACCCTCCATTTGGTATTACCAAGAGTGTCAAGTGCCTGAAAGGTCAAAATATAGAACAGTGAAAAACGAGTACTGATTTTCTTTCTCCATCTTTTTTTTTGGGGATGGGGGTGGGGGGGCTCGAATTTTGAATATTACATATAGAAAGGTGAAAAACGAGTCCTGATTTTCTTTCTCCATCTTTTTTTTTTGGGGGATGGGGGGTGGAGGGCTCGAATTTTGAATGCTACAGATAAGGAAACATCTGCCTGCAAACCTGGAATACAGGTTCCAATTGCTTCTTTGGAACTCTTTTAACTGCTTCACGCTGCTGTTTTGCTCCATGCGTCCGCATAATGTATGATGGTAAAAATAAGTATGCACCTCTGTCATACCTGCCAGAAAATGTGGAAATTTAACCCAATCCATACATGGTTCTGAGATCTAATGGCTGGAATTACCAAACCAAGCAGCCGATGCAAATATGTGGTCCTATCGCCAACACAGGAAGTCAATAAGAGCCTTATTCATATATCAGTTTAGCTTTCTCTGAAGAGACATCTAATTACCACTGACCAAAATTTTAACTGTGACTTTGAAGATCAATCAAGTTCTTCAGGAAGAAGCAAATACCAATAACAGGTCACACAGTAATGGTTACTCGGAAGAACTTCGGTCAATAAATCTAGCAATACAAACAAGTGGGAGAAACCTCAGTCCACAGATACTATCTTGAGAATGGATTTTGACACACCTCAAAGGTACTAAGTTCCGGCCAACGGGAAACAAAAGCTTTTATTCACTACGGAAAAAAAAAGGAAGAAAATAGAATAGAGTAATTATCTAAACTCAAGTATCTAGCATACAGAATGGAAATAAGAAGAGAAGATCTGCATACTAACCCTGACCAATTCTGTGGAGGAACCAGCATCGGCATATATGGAATCACCATATGTCTAGCCTGTTCGCGAGAAAAGATTTACTGTCATTATATGTAATTCCTCTATGGAAATTGATTATGTAAGCAGGAGAATCACAGTATCACCCAACGGGCAATGAGTATCTGTGAAATACTGTACTCACAGTTTTATCTAAGCCTTTACGAACAAGTGGATCACATTGAATCACACCATATCTTCTGCTACCTTTCCTGTAATCACGGAAGCCACAAAAGAAATCAACAATGAATGGTTCGGAAATGTTATCTACATCGAACCCCATGATGAAAAGAGTGGATTTCTTTTCTTGTTTACCTCTATTTCTATTGAGGCAACTGAGGGAAAGGAATTCATCGAGTTAAGTTTGTACTCACACTGTTTCTACAGTTTTGAGGGTGTGCATAAATGCTGGCCGAATATCTGGAGGACAATCATCTAACTGGTCATTTGGAGGCTGTATATAGGCGGTTTCTATTAATATCTGAATCAATTTGCAGCCAACCTATAGAAAGGCATTACTTTCAGCAAAAAAAACAATCACAAACTACTATAAATACAAGGGCATGCCCAGGAAAGGAAGCTCCAATACTGATCATACAAAGGTGACGAAGGGAAGACACTGTTGAAGACAAACCTTGACAAGGTTGTCCTGGCCCCAAGGCTTTTCATCATCTTGCTGCTTCACAATCTTTCGAACCTGCTGCAGCTTCTGTTTCTTCATCAAGATTTTTACTTTTTTCCTCAGCCTCTCTCTTTCTTTCATTATATCACCAGCTGTTTCTTCCAAGGACCCATCCAATGCATTTTTCTTTGTCTTCTCCAAAAATCTATGTATTCTGGCCTGAGAAGGAATTGAAATAGGACCAATGAACTACACAAGCATGGCTGAACAGCTCTCTTTTTGTTATATACTTTTTGATTAGTCATGAGAGATGCTTCTGAACTTAGGCTAGCAAATGGAGACAACATAAAAAGGAACCATGAAGTTCCCAATAGCCTAAAATAGCCATTGATTCAACGCCACCATATACAGAGAGGTCATTAATGTAACAGAAGAACATACAATACAAGAACTCATAAGAACAGGTTGTACTTCGAGTGCCTGTAGTTTGAGTGGCAAGTGTCTTCTGTCTAATAGGAACACTTCATCATTTGTTTAGATGTTCAATCAAAACAAGTTGTAGTTCAAGTGTCTAAACAAAATTATGGGCAGTCGATGTATTCAGCATTCTGATTTTAGTTAATTTTTGGACACGCACGAGATTCCATTGAGTATTGATGATAGGGTGCTCATTGTGGAGAACCATGTTTTATTGTAGGTTCTACCACTTTTTGTACACCACTTGTATACAGTATACCAGGGTTTTCTCCCAAACAAACAAAAAGAGAGATTTTGGCAGCCTTATTTCACCCATATTGATACTGCATCATAATACATTTGAAACAAGGAAATGGAAACTTATTGCAGCCTCTCCAAGTTCCATTGACATTTTTATTTTTTTTATAATGGTAACTAAGTTCCATTGACATTTTCAGTGAAAAGATTGCAATAAAATTAAACAAGTTATCGCAGAGAAGGAAAATACAAGTTTGCATAAATCAATACAAGACAAGCACACAAAAGGATATAAAATCAACTGGAATATCACCCTAACTAAGCAACTTTTCCCCTCACCATCGGGGATGTAAAATTTTAATCTATTTCAATTCATGTGTTTGTGCTATCGCTTTCTCCAGCCTATTCTTTCCAGATGGGGGGCACATGGTCACTAGAAACCCCATAGGACAAAATTTTAGTTTCCTAAGAGATAATGAAACACCAATATTTCGCTCCAATAGAGAATCTGCTGGCATATGTCGCTATGAGGTTATGTTGATTACTCTAAGGAACATACAACAAATGTACCAGAGAATAGAGTCATTGACTACAATGCAAGTATAAAAAAAATCCCCAATGGACAGAGACGAACCTCGTGCTCAATTGCTTCACCAATGTGGGAAGCAGCTTGCACCACTCTAGCACTACCACTTCCTCCACCAGTCATTAGCAACCCCATCAACTTGTGCATTGTAATCACAGCCATCATTTCAGCAGGCAACTGATCAAAGAAGGGAGCATAAGCCCCGCGGTTCTTACCTTCATCACACAACTTCTGTTCAGCAGCTATGGCATCCCTCAATGGCTCAAACCAACCCAAGAACAAAGATTTAATATAGGGCAAGTTTGGCGCCAGCTTTTGCTCACACATATCCATCAGCAGCTCCTGATACTCCTTAGCCGCGTCTTCCCATGCTTCAGTTTCTACCTTTATCTGCCTTCTCCTAAGCAAATTATACTTCCCAATCCCCATCCCACCTACTGTTTTCGGCTGCTTTGGCTGCAAATTGGTCTTCAAAGCCTCATTTTCTTTGTTCATTTCCTCAATTAATTCTTGAATTTCATCAATATCTTCTTCAGATGTAGAAGCAATAGCCTCTGCAGCACTACCATAACTCCTCAAAATTCCTAAAGATCCACAAACTCGAAAATCTCCTTTAACTCTAGAAAAGATTGAACTTTCAGAGAAACCCAAGTAGTGATTCCTACAACTATCTTCACACATCCCATCTAAACATCTACTTTTTCCATTAACTCTAGTAAAGATTGAACTTTGAGACACACCCAAGTTGGGATTCCTATAAATTTCTTCACACAACCCTTGTAAAGGTCTAGTCTTTCCTAAAGACTGAGCAAAACCAAGAAAATCTGAATCATGGGTATTCCTCAATTTTCTTGAATAAGCTTGTTTAGATATGTATCTCCACATATTCAGTGGATCTTTTGTTGGAAAACTGAAGAAAAAAGATTACCCCAAATGACTAATAACCTGAAAAAAAGGTAAGGGAAACTGTGGAATGCTTGCTAGCATTGAAAGGGAAAATCTTGAGAAGAAAAAATGGTGAAAAGAGAAGCACAGGAGAAGGAGTTTGGCGATGGAGGCTGCCTTAAACCCTTCCAAAAACCTATTCTTTCGTTACTAAGAATTAACAAATACTATCCGGGTTTTAATTTTACCTTATTGGCTGACCGACCCGACCCGTTTACAGTAACTTTCGAGGGATGTATGGCACTGAAATTCAGAATTTCTTTTTATATTTTTAGTTTTTTATCCAAGAAATTTAGAATTTCCTCCAAACTCCAAAAAGAAAAAGATTATAATTTATTAAAATGATACCTATTTTATGGTATTCCACAAAACTTAATTTAATGATAATAATATGAAGCTTTTGCAATATTCTCTCATTTGGATATTGGACTTAAATGTTTCGAGGTGAAATTATAGTTTGACTTTCTCTGTAAATTTATTTTTTTGTTATATTATCGTATTTATCATTAAATAAATAAAATGAGAAAGAAATTGGTTTGAAAATTGGCAAAACACTTGATAGATAGAAAGAAAAACGAAGGATTTAGCTTATAGAACAAAAACAATAAAAACTCAAATTGGAAAAAGTTAAAAAGAGAACAAGAAAATAACTTTCATTAATAAACTTCAATTTTAATAAAACAAATAATATTAAAAATCACCAAATCTAACAAATAAGTTGTGCAAAAGTGTTGTTCAATCATGGGCCACAACATCTTCATAGGAGGAATTAAGACCACTAAAAAGTCAACAAAAATTGTCAATAAATATTTCTTTCTATCAAGAGTCCAATGCATACACATATAACCTACAAATTGTGATTTTGTAGAATTTGCCTACATCTGACCATGCTTAAACCTCAGTCGTAAAATTACATTGTATATTGTGAAAGCTTCAAAATTTAAATTTACTTATTTACAAACTCATTTTTGTTTTTTGTTTTGCTTATGATGGTTCATTTACGATAATAGAAGTCATTCACACAATTCAATCACATAAAAAAAATCAACTGAAGTAATTTTCTTCATCAAATAAGAGGGTATAATTTTGAAGGAAAAAAAATGTTTAAGGGACATGTTTACAATATTTGTTAGACTAGTTACGTGTGAATTTAACGAAAATGCAACACATGACGTGTAAGTTAGAAGCACGTTTGGATCCTGCCATAGACAAACGCCTAGTATTTAAGTAAAGAAAGATAAAACGAGTAAGCTTTTATCCACCGAGTTTTGAACCATACATCAATGGTGTACTGCAAGAGGGGGGACAGTGAAAACCAACCAAATCTTACTATTCTATAACTAAATTATTCATTCCAAAATTTCTTCAATACAATTTCTAGTCCACACACCCCCCCCCCCCCCCACCCAAATAACATTCTTGTTCCCCTCCCCTCAACCAAAATTCTTTTTCTCTTATGACATGCCAGAAAGAAAGCCTAAACAAGATAGAGAAACACTTTATGAATCACTCCCAATAATCGTTACTCTCGGTCCTTACTTCAGATGGCTCGACGACTTGTGGCTCTACCACTTCAGCAGAGCTTGCATCTGACTCGGTTGATGCTTCTTCTGATGCCTCTGTCTCTTCTTCCTCGAATCGTCCCCATCTTCCTCCAAGAGCCATGGCCATCATCTCGTAGATCTTGCCACCCAACTCAGCTGGACTATCAGGCTGTTTCCAATGTGCCTCAGTGTTAAATTCATGTATTAGGAAGAAACAACTTATGCAATACAAGGAAAGACAAGGTGTGTTCCACAGTACTTACAGTAAATCCACTGGAGATCAATGCGGTGTCAAACAGCAGTTCCACAGCCCGCTTGGCGTCAGAACTATCGGGTGAATTTTTGCATGCAGCCTGCAAGTAACTCCACAGAACCATTGTTGATAAGTACATATGATTCTTAGTCAAACTTGACCATATTTTTCTTCTATGGACAAAAACAGTTCTTGTGAAGTCACTAAAATTTACTACTAGTTGTATAAGAAAAAAACTATTAAACTGTTGGTATGCTTTATGATACAAAACGACAAAAGGTACAACAACTAGGCCTCAGTCGTGTTATCTCACAAGTGGGGTGTACGCAGACCTTAGATGTTATGTTTTTATTTTTCTAAAAGAAAATGAGCAACAGCAAAATCGATTGCTACACCCCAGGCAACTTGTGTGAAACTTAACTGCTAGTCTTCACCCGGCACCCACTATCTGGTCATTGACGATAATCCCAAGTGTAAACATAGCAGTGATACTTGGTCAAGGAGTGTTTTGGACCACAAATTTCAAAAGTCTCCCTTTTTTTCTTAAACTGTGTGTCAAGTCAAACAGTGCACCATAAAATGGGACAGATGGAGTATATGATTTCGCAACACTTGATACTTACAACTTCGATAGAATCCAAATCAAGGAACTAGCTAGTAGCTATGCAGATCGAGCAGGGAAAACTTACATTTAGGTCTTTGATGATTGGATGGTCGGGATTAACCTCCAATATTCTTCTGCCTCTCATAAATTCCAGGGTTGAAGTGTCTCCCAAGGTTTGTGCTCTCATCAATCTATTTCATACACACAAAAATGAAGATTTTCAACCGAGAGTCTTACAATTTCCAAAACTAGATAAACAGAAAAAGACTCTAGAAATAATAACCCACAGACCTTTCCATGTTGGCAGACCAACCAAACTTTCCAGATACAAGCACACATGGTGATGTGCTTAAACGCTTTGAAACTTGTACTTTTGCCACCTTATCACCCAACTGTTGTTTTATCCAATCACATAGAAGATTGTACTCTTGCTTGGCTTCCCTGTCTTTCACCTCATCATCATCATCTGAAATCAATGGCAGAGAGCAAAATATGTTAAACATTCTGGAAACAGGTCAAACTTGAATGGCCGTTTCATTTATATTTCCCCAATACCCTTTCTGCTGTTTATTTGAGTGTTCACATAGTGGGAAATAAAATTTCAAAGGGAAGACATGAAATATTGAAGGAAAGCACTTCTATACTATGTTCCCAGTCAATGCAAGAAAATATGAGCTTACCAAGCTCCAGGTCCTCTTTGCTTATGTCAACGAACTTCTTTTCCTTGTATGTTTGTAGATTCTGGATAGCCACCTCATCTATTGGCTCAACGAGGTACAACACCTATATCACAGCAACACAGGCAAATGTTAGGAGTGTGTACAAACAGAACTTAAGCCAGATAACATGATCTCTGACACAGCCTTCCCTAAAGCTACGTGTTTTTGTCTTCCAGTGGACATCCAAGAATGACATGACATGTGTTTTGTTTAGTGCCGAATGAGGAGTATGTACTGGCAGCAAATTCGCTTTTCCTCTATATAGAAATAATTTAGCAAGTTCAAAAGTAGGACTCATAACTTATTGAGATAAACACTATATTGGGACCATTATGGAAAATGGAACATCATTCTGCAACAACCAAAAAAGAAAAGGCGGATGTTCAAACTGACATAGGTAGGAGCAAGAAAAGGTGGTACAGAATGAAACTATTCATCCAAACAACAGTCTGGATGTCAAGGATAAAGAATCATAAATTAAAAAAAAATCATTCTTTGGACATCCTACCAGAAAACTTTCAATGACACTTTTCACTATCCTGCTAACTATAAAGACTGGTGACACATACAGTATTCAATTTGTGTTACATTTATCGGGGGATGTTTCTCTTGTTATCTGTTATTTCCTTTAGGAGAAGGAAGGGGGAAGGGGGAGGGGAATACGCCTGCAAAACTCTACATTCAAACTATAAAGTAAACCAACAGAGACTTGTTATTCATGCCTATTAGGTATCTGGAAGACTTAGTAAATAAATCCAGTAAAAAATTAGGATGAAGTACATACCTCAATACCCTTCTGAACCAACTTCTCCAAGAAAGGAGCAGTCCTGGCACTCTGTAAGCTATCAGTAGCCAAATAGTAAATGGCTTTCTGATTTTCGCCCATGTTCTCAACATAGTCATCTAAGCTTATCAATTCTTCTTCACTCTTGGAAGAAAAGAATCTCAGTAATGGGGTTATTCGCTTGTGATTACCAGTGTCTTCAATACATCCCAACTTCACAAATTTTCCAAAGTTCTCCCAGAATTTTTTGTAATCCTGTAATAAAATAGCAGAGCTCTTACAGAATTCAAGAGACTCTGTTGAAAAGGCACCAAAGGTAACGAAAGTTTTGATGATATTTTACCTCCTTGTTCTCACTTTCAGAGAGATCCTGAATCATGTCGAATGTTTTTCTCACTAGTCTCTTTCTCATTATCCGAACCTAGGATGAAAGAAATAAATACATTACAGTCCAAGAACAGGTTCTTCTTTTTCAATCGAACCAAATAATAGCTAGAGAGATTGACCATAGCAACCACCACGTCAGTGCAGATTGCTAAACAAGATACAGTTTTGACATATAAAATGTAATTCATTCAAGCACAAAAGCTTTTCCTTACAATTCGGCTCTCCTGTAGAATTTCTCGTGAAACATTAAGAGGAAGGTCATTTGAGTCCACCACTCCTTTAACAAAGCTCAGGTACCTCGGAAACTGAAATGCATAGAAACTAGCATCAGCTGATTTAGAAAAAAAAACAAAGGCACTGCACTATAACTGGCCCCCAAAAGCACTTAGGCATCAATTTAAATTTGGATTGCTTAAAGCTGGGATGTAAAACTACACGTTCTCTTTGTCTACCACTTAACACAAATCTCATTATTTTATTCTGCAGTAGACATTTTAAACATGATTCAAGAACATCACTTCTCTTCATGTGTATTAACGTCATATATACAGCTCAAAGAATGAGAGACTATGAATTTGTGAATGAGAAACTTCACAATGACACAAGGAAAGAATTATCAATTCTCTTCAGATCTCTTCTACAAGTTGCAAATCGAGCTAACATATAGAACTTACCAACTCCCCATCAAAATCATCAGAAATAAAGACACGCTTCACATACAAGCGTATGTTCTTCGTCTTGGGATTTACAACATCTTCATTGTTAAGAGGAGCCATTCCAGGTATATACAAGACACTTCTAAACTCCACCTCACCCTGCACAAATTGTTCTATCAGAGTTAAAACATCAATAAATAAAAAACAACAAATGACTAGTCATCAATCCAATATGAAAAGTGAATACCTCTGTAGTGAAGTGAGTGTGAGCAAGGGGATCCAAGAACTCATTAAAAGTTTTCTTGTAGAATTCCTGGTACTGTTCTTTCTCAACTTCTTTTGGATTCCGCATCTACAATTTATTACGGGGAAAAGAGGATTATCCTAACTAGAATGACCATGAAAAAACTATCACATACAACAAAAAGAGTACAATTTAAAGAACTCTCACTGTAGTCAATAACTCACCCATATGGGTTTTGTCTCATTCGTCAACTCCCAATCCCAGTACTTCTCAGTTTTGGTCTTCTTTGTCATTTTCTTTTCTTCCTGTCATCATAAAGAAAAAGAGAACACAAATTCCAATACCGTCAATAAACTCGAGAAGTATAGACACGTATTGAAAAGAATACACTGTAAGCACATAAGTATGAAGCCATCACCTCTGGTTTTTCTTCTCCTTCCTTTGGTTCTTCCTCTTCCTCTACCTGTCAAAATTTACCAATGAGAATTAGGCATAGATGAATAATAGATGACAAACTAGCACAGTGAAACAAGTTGAAACCCCCTTGTCCCTACCAATCCACAAAATAATAATAATCAACAAAGTTTTCACATGAGAATGCAAGTTGTCACACACTTATCAGCAGCAGCAACAACAACCCCCCCCCCCCCCCCCCCCCGCAAAATCATCCCCTTGCAATGGTATGTTGAATAATAATAATAACAACAATAATGATAATAACAGTAAAAATAATAAACAAAGTTATTACGTGATAATGGAAATTAGACGCACTTATCCTAATCAAAACACAAGCAGTACAAACAACCTCTAATTGGTAAAGATTTATAGTATGATGTAATAATGATGCAACTGTTTCAGTTTTTTAAGCATCAACTGGCCCCCTATATCTGCCTCTGGAACCGGTATTTTGAATCTGAAAATTTTGCAGGTAATCAAAACTATAAATTTATCCAATCACCTACCCCATTGCGAAAAAAAAGTGTTTTGCCATAAGCTGAAACCACAAAAGATTTCTCCTAAAACACCACATCTAAAAGAGGAGGTGAAGGTTAAAACCACCTTAGATTATACAAGGAACCTTACCTCAATTGTTCTTGATTTCTCCTGCCACGTGTAAATTGGAAAAGATACAAACTGTGAATAATTCTTCACCAAATCTTGGATCTTCTTGGGCTCAGAATACTCGTATTTATCATCGTCCTACAAAAAAGATGATAGCCTATCAAATTGCATCTACCATAGGGAACAAAACCATTCACAATGCTCTCTACTGATCCATCTTAAGTCTTAACACACCGAAGAAGATAAATTACAGGGTTATGACCATCCAAGTTAAATGTCCTACAATTCTAAACTTATTATCATCCAGAGAAGTCATCAGTTGACATGGTCAACGATGGATTTTAGGAACTTATCTTTAATTTATTGTAATAACCTGTAGTTCAGCAAAATTAGGAGATGAAACAAAATGGAGATTGACCATAACATGCCCAACCCAGGGGATATAGGCACAAAGCTACCAAGAGAAAGGAGCAAAATTATTGCAGTACCCTCAAATAAAGTGTAATTTGTGTTCCTCGAGGTAGAAGATTTTCAGGATTAGTTTCCTCTCTGATGACATATGAGCTACTGTCAGCCTCCGCCTCCCAAACATACTGTTTATCTGACCTTGGGCTCTTCGTGGAAACTACAACCTGATTGTACGGAAAAACAAAAAATAACAAAATCAGAGGAATGACAATGCCTTCTTTTTTTAATAAATCCATATCCATATGCAATGAGCGGCTACCTTTTGTGCAACAAGAAATGCAGAATAGAAACCAACACCAAATTGACCAATCAATCCATTGTCAGCTCCAAGGTCTTTATTTTCCTATAGATAGAAAAGCAGCATAGTTCTTAGAGACAATAACTTCAAACCACAATCAAAGTCTGCATTAGAGTAGTTACTCCACAACAGAAGATACCCTTTAGTACCTTAAGTGCCTTCAAGAATTTTGAGGTACCACTTTGAGCAATAGTCCCAAGACAGTCTATGAGCTCCTCTTTGGTCATTCCAATACCAGTATCCCTGCATTATCAATAAATTAGTCCCTTTACTAGGAAAGCATTAATGCAGCAGCTAGACCTTAAGCCACGTACGTTATAGTAATAGTCCCATTGTCTGGATCAGATTTGATGCGAATCTCTAGCTCACTAGAATCTCCAAGTAAAGAGGGCTCCGTCAAACTCAGAAATCTCAACTTATCAAGGGCATCACTAGCATTACTGTCCAAAGAAGAATCTGAAGTTAGCAATAACACATAAAGGAAAAGAGGAAATTCTAAAAGACAATTACCAAGCATCATGAAGACTTCAACAAGTGCATTCGGAAAAAAAAAAAATGAACCCTATGGAAACCCAAAAGAGGCAATCTTTTGGTAGTGACCAGTGCCAGATATCAACAACATCATACCTAGTGTAATCCCACAAGTTGGGCTTGGGGACGGGTAGGATGTACTCAAACCTTACCCCTACGTTTGTGGGGTAGAGAAGCTATTCCTGATAGACCCTCGGCGCAGCAGAAAAGAAAAGAATTTGAAGTATGGTAGCAAGTGCCAGATATCAGCACAAAGAATTAAATGTAAACTCTATGACGAATGGTTTCTAACACAAACATTTATCATATCATCTACAAGCAGTAACTATTAATCCATAACTCTACGAGATCAATGATTACTAACGTTATCAAGAAAACAATTACTCCCTCTGTCCCAAGGACAATTGATGTGACACTCTTTTCATTTTAGTCAATCCCAAAAAAATGACATATTTCTATATTTACAAACAATTCAACTTCTAAACTTCTCATTTTACCCCTAGTAAGATGACTTACGGCCACACAAATATCTATGGTAGCAGTAAGTAGTGTACAGATGTTCTGCCACTCAGAAAAGCAAACAAAGGGGAGAAATGTCCTCACCTCACAAGCTCTCGCAAGAAAACCTCCTTGTGACTGTATAGACTGTGAACAATCAAGTCCAATAGGCGACTGACCTGCATCCGAGAAATAAAAGTTAGCAACAATAAAGTGGACAAAGGACTATCAGCTAAATAAAACTAAGTATTCAAGAGCTCCTACAATTGCCTAAAGATTGGATCTTTCCTATGTTAAAAGCCATACCAATGACTATTTCATAGATTGCCTAAAAGAAAACATCTGAATTCAAACTACCAACTCCTCTTCAATCAATTATACCTCAACAACAAACTAGTTACAATTGACAATATAGCTACAACAGCATAATCAGTGTAGTTCCACAAAGAAACGTTACCCCAGAGGCTATTTCCAATAGACCCCCTGCTCAAGAAAATCAACCCAATACAGCTAAAAACTGAAAATTACAAACCAAAATTCTAAACTATACAAAAGGAAATGAAATTCCCACCTCAGCCTGATACTCATGGGTCTCCCCAGAAGTCTCAGAAGCTTCTTTGTCAGCTACAGCAGAAGCCTCACACCTAACCACTACTCCAACATCTCTTTTATCCTGTTTCCACCTCAACCCAGATTGTAAAAATCCATTCTTGATATTATTCCTAGGCAAGAAAGTACTTTTAAGACAGACCCTATTGGTACTACCACTCCCCAATACAAAAGAAGGACTGTAAGGCACTGAAGCCATAGGTGAAGAAGTCAAACTCCTGCTTACTACAGGGGCCATTATCTAAACTATTTGAGAAAAAAACCACAAATGATTCTTGAAGTTTCTGTGAGTTTTTTTCACTGTGTGTTTTGTGTGTTTGTGTGTGTGTATGGATAAAGGAGTTGGGCTAAGAATTCTTGAGGGTTTGTGTAAAAACCCTGAAATGTGGAGAAAGGGTTTAAGGGTGAGGGTAGAGGATTCTAGAAGTGTACATACAATTGGAGAGTGTATTTTCTTGGAAGTTTGTGTTTGAGAATTATAAGGTGAGGATGCTGCCATGTCAGCAATCACAGTTATCTTGATATATTTTTTAAAAAATTTTAAAATTATATATTTTTTCTCAATTTACAATACGGAGAAAATTTTGTTGGAAGCATCACTTAAATGAACCATATAGTGCGCGATCGGGATTTAATTGGAGCTCTAATATAATTTTCGAACACCAAGTGAGAAATCAGGAAAAAAAATTCTAAGTTTAAGCAATTTTCATGTGTGGAAATTCTTATATGTTAAAACTTGTCAATCTTGCGATCTAGAAAGGATGAGCCCAGGTAATGGTCCACTAATTAATAAAATATGAAGTTGTGGTCCTTAATGAGTTTCTTCAACAAAATAAGGGGTTAAAGTGTAAAAAAATGGAAGATTATGTGGTTTTCACGCCATGTTTTATATTATGAATTGATTAACCATACAATTTCTATTGAGAAGATCTATTTCAATGATAAAGTATTTTCTATCAAAGTCAATATTGTATTCAGAATTGAACTCGAAATCTATAATTTTAATTAATGAAAGAATAATTATTATTCCATTACGATCTTAAATCATTATTGGTGGTTTATATTGAAATTATTGGTCATCCAATTTGATAAATAATTAGTGATTTGAGAGTTGAGAGCAACTAATGATGCAGACGTTTGAATCTATTTGTACACAAAGATAGTCCAATTCCTTTTTGTTTCCTTTTCTCTATGAGTCTATGACAAATTTTGTTCAAGGCATGAACTAACTTGATTGGGTTAGTCTTGAGTAAATGGGCTTGGGAGATACAAAAAGAGGCCCAAAAAGTTAAAAGGATCAAGATTGGAGCTACAAGTATCCAGTCACACAAGTGCAAAAAAGAGATATTATAATAATGGGAAACTTTTAGAAATAGCAAAGATAATAGATCTAACAAGGGTCTATAGCTATAGTTTTGATAATTGTACTTCATAGCTATAGTTTTGTTTGCTATGGAGGTTGTGGTTTATATATTTCGCTTGTTTGTATATTTCGCTTGCGAATATACAAATATCATAATAATATACAAAGGGATGTTGTGGTTTGTATATTTCGCTTACCCGTTTGTATACTTTGCTTGCGAATATGCAAACATCGAAAGTATATACAATTCTATATTTGTACATTTGGGATTTTTTTTCATAATTCTGTTTGTATATTTCGTTTGCCAATATACAAACAAGGCAATTTGTTATGAATTTTTCATAAATAGTAGTATACAAATAGTTAAGGTAAGCATATACAAATTCTAGATGTATACAATCAGGAACCTAATTATACAAATTCTGAATTTATACCTTCAAGGATCAAATTATACAAATTCTGAATTTATACAATTAGAAAACCAAAAAGCAAAAATTCGCAAAAGTGTAGCTACGGATTAAAAATAATTGAAACTATAGTTATATTATATAATATACTCTAGATATTTGCCCTTTCGCGTAATTTTCCCCATAATATAGTACTAAATTTCAATCTTTCACTAAAAGCTTAAAATATCATGTAAAATTCTGTAAAAGAGTTTTTAAAGTTTATAACATGCTAAAATGGATATATGAGGAAAATGATAACAATCAAGAAGGTCATCAAAGGACTTTAAAATAACCTTACAACTTTAATGAACATTCTTAATCAGGGGCTAATCTATGTAAATGTTACATACTTCAAAGTAATGTATCATCTGGAGTTTACAAATTCTATATCCGCCTCTATTTTTAATCAAATTCTTATTATCTTATTTTGCTTGTTTTATTGTGCTTCAACAACAATAAACAAAGATAACAAATTTTTTATTAACAAATAGAAATGAAAAGGAATGAAATTTAGAAGAAAGAGAAGGAATAATTTATCAATTTATATACACTAATCATTAAATTCAATTTAAGAAGAAAGAAAGGTTCATCGATATAAGGAACTTAATTTCTCTAAAAATATAATTCAAAATCTATAGTCAAATGCTAACTTAGGAAAATACTCTTCCAATTATGTATACAAAAGGAGTGAAACATTGATTAGACCCCACTATTACAAATCAAGATTAGGTCAGGACAGTTGAAAAGTGAAACATATTGCTTGTTTTTTGTGTATCATGTGATTTTGTATGTTGTCTAATATAACACTTTACTTTTTACTGACGTTTCTTTCATAATTGTGGTGTTTAGGTCAATTTACGTGTATCGTGTTTAGATTTGTTAGCATGCATGTCAATAAATTCTATGAGGTACATGCTACCTCTTACCAGTATAAGTTTCGGTAACTCCAACCATCAAAGCTTGAAAGAAATAGCCTGATATTTTTTGTCTCCACTGAATTATGAACATGAAACTTCATGGTTCATAACTCATTTCATTGACCATTAGTAACAACAACAATAACATACCTAGTGTAGTCCCATACATGGAATAGGATATACGAAAATCTTACCCTAACCTTTATTGAATAAAAAGACTGTTTTCGATAGACCTTCAACTCCGTTATGAGCATCATGTTACTAACTTCTTACTCATAAGTACTAACAATTATGCAGGTGGTTACATCTTTATCCTAGGAAATACTAATCAAGCTATCAAATCAAAACCATAATCCAAAATGTTTGTTATAAAACAAGATGTTGGAATATTGCTTTTTCTTTTGACAATATAGACATTAAAGGTGTCACACCACATATGAAATCATGATGATCTTTGTGGCCCCTTTTAAAAGAGCAAATTCTAGAGTATATAAAAGCAATATTCTTCTTCTATGTATAATTAAAAACTTCATTTACTGGCTCTCTAATCACTTTATATTCCTTTTGTTTATTACTTTTTAGATCTTCTAATCTTCAAAAACAAAAGTTTAGAACAAAAATCATGTAATGGGGGTCCATAAATCATTTGCATGATAAAGAATGTTTCAAAAAGAACTAGCAATCTTGAAGAATGGACTGCATATGTAGGGACCAATACTAAAAAATTTGAATAAAGAAAGAATATTAAAAAGGGTAGCCTGGTGCACAAAGCATCCCGTATTAGCAGGGTCCAAAATAGAGCCGCACCTCAAGGGTGTGATGTAGACAACCTACCCTAATATATGGGTTAGTGACCGCTTCCACAACTCGTACCCCTGACTTATATAGGTCACACGGAGACAACTTTATCGTTGCTTTGGGGCTGTCCAAAGAACATATTCAAATCATAAACATGTAGGTAGTGATATAATATATCAATGTGGTCCATACATGACTAAAAAAAATTGCTTTTGCAGACATGACTAATAACAATTTTTAAAGACTTTAGTTGTATTAGTCCTCCTCTGCTAGTGTCTGTTTTAAACAGTCAATATTGCACATTGCTACTGATCTCATCATGTCTCCAAATCTGCAATCATTCAAAATCAATAGTCAAACTACAGCATGATGACATTATTAATCATATTGTAAGACCATAAGTTAAAGTATCAACAACACAAACGACTTTTACACTATCAGATCATCTAAAAGGTACGTAACTAGGTAATCTCATTCATAACGTGCAAAATAAGGAAGGTAAATTGTTATAACATGTTAAAATACCATCTATAGGTCATCGTTGACGTGGCAAATAAGGTAGGTAAATTGCTACAGACATGTTAGAACACACAGATAGAGGTTGGATAACTATACGTGATCGTTCATAATAAGTGGAATGAGCTAGTTATAACATGAAACGAGATGTTAAAGAACAGACTGATAGTGTAAAAATTCTTTACCGGTCAATGCTGTTCCGCCCTCTCTCAGATTGATCAGTGCTACTTCTTGATTTCCCAAAGTAATCCATGCTTTTTCTTGGTTTTTCCCTCTTGTCAAAACTAATTCTTGGCTTCAATTTCCTGTCTGTGCTAGGCCTTATTGGAATGATCTCTTTTTGTTCAGTACTGATTCTCGACGACTTCTCAATCTCTTCAATACTTGGTCTGCACTTAATTTCGTTCGTAATATCAAGAGTATAATCTAAGTCAATTATACTCTCTTCAAGCTCAACATTTTTCGAATAATCTGATTGTCTTTCCACTGAAATTATGAACTTCTTGAGATGAGTAAAAAATTGAGGAAAAACTTGTAAGTCACAATGATTTCCTCCTTTTACCCATAAAGGTTCATACTTCATTTTACTCAGCTCCCAAAGCTTTTTACCATGTGAAATATCAACTATGTCATCTTCTGTACCCTGTAGACCAACACCGTCACATGAATCGTAAATCTATGAATATGATGTATCAAGAAATCAGTGGTTCCTAATGGACTAGACATTCAAGATTACGCAGGATTATACACAAAAGATCCCTTTTTCGGCTCTCAACAATAATGATCATATTGAATACTCCTCCGATCCATATTATCTGTCTTTTAAGGTTTCTGTATGCTCTTTAAGAAAGACATTTAATAACCTCAACCATAATAGCATTCGTGTAAATTACCCTATATATCTCCCCCTAACGTCTAATCGGAACAGGAAAGGTACAGTTGGAAAACAAAAGTACTAAACTACTACTACTTGTTTTTCTAAAACATCAAATATTTGAAAAGTTCAGTAAGCCAAAACGAGTAATACTTGAGATCGAAGAACTTACATGAATCACAAGAACGGGACAGCTAACATATGGGATTTTATCAATGTTCTGCAGAAAACAGAAAACAGAAAAACCAAAAGAAAACTTGTTACTGTTGAGCATATAAATGAAGAAACTTGATCAACTATTGAACTGAAACTTCTGCTAACCTTGTAAATATCAAGCCAGAGAGAATACTTTATACGATACATAACTCGAAGCCCGGAAAGTATTGCACTTTGCAGAATTACACCTCTAATTTGAGGTAATTTTGTTGCTAATTCAAGAGTTGGACCACTTCCAATTGATTGTCCATATAATATAATGTCTTCTTCTTTCACTTCATAAATCTCTTTTAGACATTTGTAAACAGCTTCTATATCAGCATATGTGTTCTGCTCACTTGGCTAGTTTACACAAAAGCAATACAGGAAAAAACTTAGATCACTGATTAACTTCTATACACGGACAACGTAAAAGAGAATTTGTTACACTATATTGTCACCTAAAAGATAACTACAAGTAACTATCGGTAATCAGTGGAACAAGTTGCCTGAAAAATAAGGCAGACGTCGTTCTACAACAGATAAAAAATTACACTATCAGTGTATATAAGTTACATCCGTCTCGAAACTGAATCCATGAACACTGGCAAAACCAGGATTTTCACTAAGAGGATTCAAAACATGAAGAAGTAAATGTACAAAGAAGTTGAGGGGATTTAATATCTACTATATGTACATAAAAAATTAATTTTGACTGTATATATATAGTGTAATTTTTTGGCAAAGGGACCCCCTATCCACGACAACAACAACAACATTGGGATCAACTATATGAACCCTCAATTATCCGAACCCCCTTCTAGTAGCTCTGCCTCCTGTCCACGACAACAACAACAATAACTACGAATCAATCTCAAACAAGTCGGGATCAACTATATGGACCCTCACTTATCCGAACCCCCTTCCAGTATCCTAGCTCCACCTCCATCCACAACAACAACAACAATAACTACGACTTGATCTCAAACAAGTCAGGATCAACTATAAGAACCCTCACTTATCCGAACCCCCTTTTGGTATCCTAGCTCCACCCCCTCCACGACAACAACAACAATAACTATGACTCGATCTCAAAACAAGTCCGGATCAACTATATGAATCCTCACTCAAAATTGGTTAATGAAAAGTGGAAATAATGGAGTGATTAGATCACATGTCTTTATGACATAAACATGATTACCACTAAACAAACTTTATACTAACAAATAACATTGTCCAATAAAAGAAGAAAATTAATCTAAACTATAGTTCATCAAAGCATATTTAATACACAGTATTAGCAAAGTCTTGTTGTAAAGCTCAAGACATGACATGTACACTAAAATTAAATTTTTTTAAAAAAAGGCAAAATTGCTTACTTCTCCATTAGACCTTCCATATCCAGCATAATCATATCTACAAAAATCAATCAAAATTCATCTTTAAATCAAGAAAATACCAAAAAATTACCAAAAAAAATCATATGAACATTCTAGACAATTAATTTACCCCATGACATTTACGCGTAATCGATCACTAAGTTCAATGAAAAATCGAAACATTTGGCCTATATCAGCAGCATTTCCATGTGAATAAAGAAGTGTCATTGTTGCACCTTTGTTCCTAACAAAAACTGAAAAAATATAATGACCTCTCTTTGTTTGTAGAATTGAAACTTCACCTTTTTCACTTTGAGACACACCTAAAAGTTTCAATTTTTGTGTTTGTTCATCTAAATCAACTTGATAGGATGGTTCTGGTGGAAAAAATGCTAATTTTGATGCAATTGTTGATGATACACCACCCATTTTTTTTATACAAATTTTTGTCTAAGTGAATTTTTTTTTCAAGAACATAACTTTTTGATGATTTTGGGAATTTGCTATTTTTGTTGAAGGAATGGAGAAATGGACTATGGAGGAGAGTTGTTGTCTTTAAAAAGAGAATGGTTTTAAAAAAGTGTGCTAATTAAAAAAAAAGTTTAAGACTAATTAAATGGGATTAAAGGTACTTTAATGATAAAATCAAATTAATTTAAGTAAGTGGATTAGTTTGAGGTAAATTTAGATTTTGAGAATCTTTTATGTATATTTATTTTTTGGTGTGTAGATCTTTTTTTGGTTATTAACACTTAATTCTTTTAATAAAAAATCTAGGAGTAGGTGCACATCTTTGAATATTTCATTAGGTACTAGAAATATTGATAAGGATGTTTATAATTGATGTACATCTATAGAAAGTAATGTTTGATATATATAAATATACATTATTTTATATATATATAATATAATTTTTCAACGAAAAAATTTCAACTTATCGCTATTTTGTATATGTAGTTACTCTACTGTTTGAAAGAACTCCATTGTTTTGTTCCAAACTTAATATTTGAGTTACAATTTAATTAATAAATCATAACTCATAAATTCAGAAGCTTGACTCCGCCAATGATATCAGCTACCTCCAAAACCACGATCTTTCATCTCAAGTAATGTTGAATTCCTCTGTTCACTTTTACTTGTCATGCTTTGTTTTACGAGAGTCAACTTGAATTGTCTTTAAAGCTAAATTGAATTAGATTAATTCAACATTTTAATTTTAAATTTAGATGTTCAAAAATTATACAAAAAAAAATACTATAAGTTGCAATCCTTCTTATATTAATACGATAGAAAAAATACATTTTAAAATATTAATCAAAATTCATGTTGTTTGACTCTCGAGAAGCAAAACGTAACAAGCAAAAATGAACAAGTGAGAGTAATTGTGATGTCTAAGACTATGAATTAGCCACTTTGTTGTCTAATTTTATGTAAATGATATTAAGTGATATCCAAGTAAGAATCATGAGGTTTAAACATGGTTATCCAAAAGTAAAATGTGTTTAGAGCAGTAATTAAATGTTCTCTCAGGAAATGTTAAAAGTCAAAAGAAGTAGAAGGATCTTTCATAAGATATTATGAAAAACAAATCCCACTTAGCACAAAAATTAAGGAAGTTGTTGATTAAATATTTTTAAATTAATTACAAGAATTTACAAGTCAATAAAAAAGAACCTAAAACGACCCCATTTTAAAGCAAGTATTCATAACATTGTGGACCTAAGTTTGTTAATATATTGGGGAACAAATTTATAATCATGCCTTATGACTTTTTTTTTCTTTTCCTTTTGACCTAGGTGTTAGTGCGCTCGTGAATGTTTTTTTTTAAAATAATAATAATAATGATAATAATAATAATAATATATAATTCTTCATGTAAATTTTGATATTTTTAAGTTTTTTCTTTCTATTGTTATTAGTGTCATGTGAATAGTGAAATTCATGAACTAACTTCTGTATGGATTTAGTAATTAGTAATAAGAAGGTTAAATAGTTTGTTACTCCTTCCGTCCCCTTTTAGTTATCGTTTTAACTCGCTTTATGTCTATTAAGAAAATAATAAATACAAGATATAATTTATTAAGTTAAACTTATTTATTACTATATGTCTTTTTAGATTTAATGGTATATTTGAAAATAATTATAAACTTTAGTGTTGAATTTCTATAGTGACAAATATTCTAGGATAGTTTTTAGTCTTCCACATGTTGTGGCCTTTAATTTTATTCTCTTACTTTTTTTCTTGCTTGAAATGTTGTCTAAAATATAAATTACTATCTTGCTTTAAGAAGTTATTTACCTTTATTCTTTCACTTTTTGAACTTTCACTCATAATCTATTTATAGCATATGTTGAATTTTATTCCGTAAGTGTTGATGAAAAAAATTTCATTACATCCTCTGCAATCTGATAGTTACACTATCTTGTAAAGATACAAAAATTGTTTTCGATAGACCTTCAACTCAAGTAGTATGAATGTGACAAGTCAAAATTGCAATCCACAAATTGAACTCATCTTAACACAACTAATGCATTAAAAGAAATGACATTTATTTTTGTAACAAAAATAATGAGACATCTTGAGAATTAATAGCACATAAATGGACAAGGCCAACTTGTCTCATATTTCTCCCACACATCATCATATACAATACATTTATATTAAAGTTGAAGAGTACATTATCAAATGTTCATCTAAACCCAACCAAATTCATTAAAAGTTGGCCCAACATAAAATTATTTAGCCCATTTGCATGAATTTTCAACTTCTTAGTTGGCCCAACTCTTTTACAATGGAATCCAAATCATTTTTAGAGCCCCCTCCAATTTTAACAGCTTCAAGTGCTTCATCTCTCATTTTTTTGGCCCTCTCCTTAAACAAATCATTACTCATTGCCTCATTAATTTTCCGACCCAACTCTATCGGGTCAGGCACCGAGTCTGAGCCCTCACAAACTCGAACCGATGCCTTCATATTATCCACCAACAACCACGTGTTTATGAATTGGTCGGCCTCCATGGGCCATCCTAAAATTAGTACTCCCGCCACTATCGCTTCCAACACAGAATTCCATCCACAGTGACTCAAAAACCCATTAACGGCTCGATGGCCCAATATCTCCACTTGTGGGGCCCAACCTTTTATTACTAGGCCTTTCCCTAAGACTCTCTCCTCAAACCCTTTTGGCACTGATCCAAAACCTTGTTCCTCTTGCTGGGCTGTCAATTGTTTAGCTACTAAAATGAACCTCACTTCACTTTTCTCAAGCCCAATAGTTAAGGCCTCCATTTGGGCCTTTGTTAATAACTTTTGACTTCCAAAAGCTACATAAAGAACAGACTCATTAGGACACTCATTAAGCCAAGAGAAAAATTTCTCATTTGCACCATCATCAAACTTCCCAGTTCTACCCGGCCCACCAACTAAATTTATCGGCCCAATCGAATACACACGCTCATGGCCCATTTCCTTCTTCAAAAAGCCCAAATACTCACTATCCAAAGCCTCAAAAGTATTGAAAATTGACCCAAAACTCCTACCATTTGCAATAAACCCATTTCTAACAATCTCCCAAGTTGGATCATCCTCTTTAAACTTGAGAAACACTGAAGGAAGATGTTCCCTCACAAACCTTGGGCTTTTTGGAAGCCCATTAAACTCAACAAAGCCCAAACCTTTATAAGCCCACATATTCTTCCAAAGATCAACAAGTATAGAAACCAATAAAGCCCCGACACCGTAAAATACAATTCCGGGCACACCAACTTGTTGGGCCAAATCTAAAGTCCAGCCCAAAAAGAAATCATAAACAATCGCTACAGGAGGATTTGATTGGGCCTTAAACCATTCTAATATTGGGCCACTAAGCTTACTAAGCCCAGCAATAATTGGGGCATTGCCGGAATTTCCCACATCCTTAACGTTTTCAACACCGGCGGGAAGAGATGGGTGACCGGGAAATGGGAAAACAAGAGTTTCAACAGATGGATGTGTAGAAATAAGAGGATCAAGAATCGGGACATTTTTAGGTGTCACTAAAATAGTGATTTTAAAGCCATGGAGAAGAAGTTGATGAGTTAAATCAAGAAGGGGAAGTATGTGACCTTGTGCTGGAAATGGAAAAATTAAGATATGTACACCATTTTTAGAGCTTGACATTTTGTTTTTTCTCACAGCAAGTAAGCAAAAAGTTGAGTGAGTTTCAATTTGAATGAACTTAGAGATATGTAAGTTTGATATTTTAGTAATGTTTTAGATGTGGAATATTTTAAAGAATTTTCTTGGTAGTAGCATATCTACTTTTTGTTATTTTATTCTATTCTTTTTGCTTTTTATATTCCAATAATGGAATATGTTTGAATTATTAAAGCATATATAACATTCATTCACCGTTACCAACGCCATCTATCATTATCAATTTTTTTATTATTATTATTATCGAACGTTAGTATTAACTACGTACCACCATTCATCAACAATAATCATAATCCTCATGAGTTGATTTCTGATCACTCAAGTAATAATTATTATTTTAGAAAAGATCATTTTTTTTATTGTAGAAAATCAAAATCTAGATTAAAGTAACTTTATGAAATAATAACAATTAACTGCTACTATCAAAATCAACTACAACCATCAATACTATCTACTACGTACACCCAACTATTAGCCAACATCATCCTCAATCGACATCTACAACCATCATTGCTAGATAACCATTACCACCACCAATTCATATATTTTAAAAAAAAATATGTTGTACATATATAATATCCGATTAGTTTTGTATTAATTATTTTTTTAAATTAAACAAATTAAATTTTGTATATTAGATGTTTAAAAAAAGCAGTCTTCATTAAAATATGCAGATCTTAATACAAATCTTAACAATTCACATGTAATATTCAAATTTAGATATCTAAATCTTAATATCCAAATGTCTTAAATTCAATAAAAATAAATGAAACCTAAACCTTACTTTACTAATCTTTATTATTATTATTATTATTAAAATATAACCTTCTCTAGAAAAAGTGCAAACAAACCCCCCCTTTTTTTTTGGCAAAAATCAAATAAGCTATGAGAGCATTATTATAAAATTTGTAACACATTATGCGATGATATTAAAGTTGAAGAGTACGTTGTCAAATGTTCATCTAAACCCAACCAAATTCATTAAAAGTTGGCCCAACTTAAAAATGTTTAGCCCATTTGCATGAATTTTCAACTCTTAGTTGGCCCAACTCTTTTACAATAGAATCCAAATCCTTTTTAGAGCCCCCTCCAATTTTAACAGCTTCAAGTGCTTCATCTCTCATTTTTTTGGCCCTCTCCTTAAACAAATCATTACTCATTGCCTCATTAATTTTCCGACCCAACTCTATCGGGTCAGGCACCGAGTCTGAGCCCTCACAAACTCGAACTGATGTCTTCATATTATCCACCAACAACCACGTGTTTATGAATTGGTCGGCCTCCATGGGCCATCCTAAAATTAGTACTCCCGCCACTATCGCTTCCAACACAGAATTCCATCCACAGTGACTCAAAAACCCACTAACGGCTCGATGGCCCAATATCTCCACTTGTGGAGCCCAACCCTTTATTACTAGGCCTCTTCCTGAGACTCTCTCCTCAAACCCTTTTGGCACTGATCCAAAACCTTGTTCCTCTTGTTGGGCTGTCAATTGTTTAGCTACTAAAATGAACCTCACTTCACTTTTCTCAAGCCCAATAGTTAAGGCCTCCATTTGGGCCTTTGTTAGTAACTTTTGACTTCCAAAAGCTACATAAAGAACAGATTCATTAGGACACTCATCAAGCCAAGTAAAAACTCTCTCATTTGCATCAACATTAGACTTCCCAAATCTACCAGGCCCACCAACCAAGTTTATAGGCCCAATTGAATACACACGCTCATGGCCCATTTCCTTCTTCAAAAAGCCCAAATAATCACTATCCAAAGCCTCAAAAGTATTGAAAATTGACCCAAAACTCCTTCCATTTGCAATAAGCCCATTTCTAACAATCTCCCAATCCGGATCACCCTCTTTAAACTTCTGAAACACTGAAGGAAGATGTTCCCTCACAAATCTTGGGCTTTTAGGAAGCCCATTAAACTCAACAAAGCCCAAATCTTTATAAGCTTCAAAATTCTTCCAAATATCAAAAACAATAGAAATCGACAAAGGCCCGGAACTATAAAATACAATTCCGGGTACACCAACTTGTTGGGCCAAATCTAAAGTCCAGCCCAAGAAGAAATCATAAATAATCGCCACAGGAGGATTTGATTGGGCCTTAAACCACTCTAAGATTGGACCACGAAGCTTACTAAGCCCAGCAATAATTGGGGTATTGCCGGAGTTTCCAACATCCTTAATGTTTTCAACACCGGCAGGAAGAGATGGGTGGCCGGGGAACGGGAAAACAAGAATTTCAACAGATGGATGTGTAGAAATAAGAGGATCAAGAATCGGGACATTTTTAGGTGTCACTAAAATGGTGATTTTAAAGCCACGGAGAAGAAGTTGATGAGTAAAATCAAGAAGGGGAAGTATGTGGCCTTGTGCTGGAAACGGAAAAAATTAGAATATGAACACCTTTTGTAGAGCTAGACATTCTCGTGGAGTTGATTTGGCCAAAAAAAATAAAAATTGAAGAAGGAGAAGATAGGTGTGTAAGAATTTTGAGATGTGAGTATAGGATATTTTATTGGTAATAATAGCATACACTGCCAAAAGTAGATTTTAGCTTTTATTATTGTGGAGCGTGACGATTGACATGAGTGGATGCTGATCTTTTTATATGACACCCCACATCATTTTTCTTTTTCTTTTTTGATAAGAAATATGTACAAATGTCAATTTTTAATAAGTTAAACTTAATTATTATTATTATTATAACTTGAAAGTTAATATTTTTTATTTTTTATTTTATTTTTTGCTTTCTTCTTAATTGAGAATCCAGCCATGGGAGGAGTAGTCCTAACAACATCAAAGCAGTGGCGGATGTAGAGTGTGTCCAGGACCCCTTCGGAAAAAAAATTACACTATATATATAAAATTAATTTTTTTTGTGTATGTGTATATATTTAAAATTAAACCCACTGAGCATATGTCAAAGGAGTAGCTCAATAGTTTATAGGGCTTAGGATTTCGCCTATGCGAGCTTTGGGTCACAGTTTCGATTCCAGGCAACAACATTTTTTTTATTTGGACCCCCTTGATAGAATTTCTGCCTCTGCCACTGCATCAAAGGATCAATCGCAAGAATTACCAACGGTACAATGATACCACATGCTTTCCTCAGCCCAACAACTACTATTACCACCGAAATTGCAAGCTACGCCACCACCAAATTTTGTTGGTGAAAATTCAAATCATCATTATTCAATAGAAAATTCCTCCATCACTATCAGGATGACAAAAAAGACCACAAATTTTCAGATCTGTAAGTAAGATTATAAAAGTTCATTGCCGATTTTTTTTTTATTACTCGATAAAGGAAGACCCATTTCTTCTTCGAGGAACTATCAACTTTTGAAGATTTTGAACAAAAACTACAATAATGGTAAAGATAAGATTTTTTAAGAAAAATATTGTGAAGGAACTCAAGAAAAAAAGAAAGCTCATTTGAATTGGTAAGAATAGAAAAAGATAAAGAAAAAATTTCTTGGGAAGAAGACAAGTACGGTTATTTTAAAAATTCAAGAAAAGTAAAAATATTGAATAGAAAAAAGACAAAAGAAGAAAGATTAAAATAAAAAAATAATTCTAAAATATGAAATATACATGTGGCGACGCGAGTATATCACTCCTTCAACACATATGTGATTATGACATATTAAAGAGGTATATAATCTCTTTTAAATTAGTTTAGATGTATCAAATGACCCCTACAAAGTTAGAGTGTGTAACAACAATTTTGATCATAATTAAGATGTGTTTTAAACCCTTCCCTATAAATTAAGACAGAGCGAGTATATAAGTTTGACTAGTATTTAGTATCTGCTTCAGATTCTTGTTTTTTTTAAAAAAAAAATTATATCCATTTTTCAAGGACACGACCATAAAAAATTTATAATACCCCAATTTCACTATGAAAACACATACATACTTTCATTAATGTACTCTCTTTTAAATCCTTTTTTAATTTCTTAAATAAATTTTATGTGTTATTCAAATCTTTTTAAAGAGTCATAAAAAATATGTGAAAATTATGAATGATAATATAGTAAAAGATTAGATTCATAATTCAATTAAATAAGAGTATAGCTTCTTCATATACGGAATAAACTTGTCATAAGTTTGTAACATAAAATTATAAGTTTATTACTCAAAATTAGAAAAGATGGAGGTTAATATATGAATATGATTCTAAAAGGTTGAATATTATATATATTAACATAAATATAACATAAGTTAGTTTTGTCACCAAAAATAATCATGTATTATAAGAGACTGAGCAAAGATGCAAAATGCAAATATTCTATTAATCTTAATAAAATGACTTACATATGCCACCTGTTAAAAAGGGGTAAGGCCTAATAAAGTAATGAAGGGTTCAAATAATGCCACATTGAGGAAAAAGACAGTGGAATTGAAAAAGTTTCGTTACATCTCCTTTATATTTGAGCTGATATGTTTTATTTAAATCGAGAATCTATTGAAAATAATTTTCTATCTTCACAAGGTAGGAAAAATATGAGTACACATCACCATTTCGAGACTCCACTTATGAATTACAATCAGTGAGTTGATGTTATTGCATTGCCATTAAAAAGACTATGAGTATTTCACCATGGTATTTTCTACTTCTTTTGATATATCATATCATGTTTTAATAAAAAAGAAGAAAAACACAGGTCACATATTTAGTGTAGTTATATAAATGACAAATGAGGAGGGTAGTGTATATTTTTTTTTCCTCAAGTGCTATAAATTTTAATGTATCAACATTGCAATCTACAAATTGAATTCCAAACACAACTAATACATTATAAGAAATGACATTTATTTGTAACAAATAATGAGACATCTTGAGAATAAATAGAACACAAGATGGACAAGGTCAACTTGTCTCATTTCCCTTCCAAACATATTATCACATAAAATACATTTATATTTAAGTTTAACAATACATATCAAGAGTTCATCTAGGTCCAACCAAATTCATTAAATGTTGAAATAATTTGGCCCATTTGCATGAATTTTCAACTTTTTTGTTGGGCCAACTCTCTTACAATGGAATCTAAATCCCTTTTAGAGCTCCCTCCAATTTTAACAGCTTCAAGTGCTTCATCTCTCATTTTTTTGGCCCTCTTCTTAAACAAATCATTACTCATTGCCTGATTAATTTTTCGACCCAACTCTATCGGGTCAGGCACAAAGTTTGGGCCCTCACAAACTCGGATCGATGTCTTCATAATGTCGACCAATAACCACGTGTTTATGAACTGGTCGGCCTCCATGGGCCATCCTAAAATTACTACTCCCGCCACTATCGCTTCCAACACTGAATTCCATCCACAGTGACTCAAAAACCCACTAACGGCTCGATGGCCCAATATCTCCACTTGTGGGGCCCAACCCTTTATTACTAGGCCTTTCCCTAAGACTCTTTCCTCAAACCCTTTTGGTACTGATCCAAAACCTTGTTCCTCTTGTTGGGCTGTCAATTGTTTAGCTACTAAAATGAACCTCACTCCACTTTTCTCAAGCCCAATAGTTAAGGCCTCCATTTGGGCCTTTGTTAGTAACTTTTGGCTTCCAAAAGCTACATAAAGAACAGACTCATTAGGACACTCATTAAGCCAAGAGAAAATTTTCTCATTTGCTTCAACATTAGACTTCCCAATTCTACCAGGCCCACCAACTAAATTTATCGGCCCAATTGAATACACACGCTCATGGCCCATTTCCTTCTTCAAAAAGCCCAAATAATCACTCTCCAAAGCCTCAAAAGTATTGAAAATTGACCCAAAACTCCTACCATTTGCAATAAACCCATTTCTAACAATCTCCCAAGTTGGATCATCCTCTTTAAACTTGAGAAACACTGAAGGAAGATGTTCCCTCACAAACCTTGGGCTTTTAGGAAGCCCATTAAACTCAACAAAGTCCAAACCTTTATATGCCCACAAATTCTTCCAAAGATCAACAAGTATAGAAACAAATAAAGGCCCGGAACTATAAAATACAATTCCGGGCACACCAACTTGTTGGGCCAAATCTAAAGTCCAGCCCAAGAAGAAATCATAAATAATCGCCACAGGAGGATTTGATTGGGCCTTAAACCAGTCTAATATTGGGCCACGAAGCTTACTAAGCCCAGCAATAATTGGGGCATTGCCGGAATTTCCCACATCCTTAACGTTTTCAACACCGGCGGGAAGAGATGGGTGACCGGGAAATGGGAAAACAAGAGTTTCAATAGATGGATGTGTAGGAATAAGAGGATCAAGAATCGGGACATTTTTAGGTGTCACTAAAATAGTGATTTTAAAGCCATGGAGAAGAAGTTGATGAGTTAAATCAAGAAGGGGAAGTATGTGACCTTGTGCTGGAAATGGAAAAATTAAGATATGTACACCATTTTTAGAACTTGACATTTTTTTTTATTCTCAAGTTGAGTGAGTTAGAATTCGAATGAACTTAGAGATATGCAAGTTTAATATTATAGTGATGTTTATTTGTATGGTGGAAAATGAAGGAAATTTGTTGGTAGGTAGAATTATTAAAGTAGGGGCAAACAAGTGATGCTATGTATTGCTTGTTTCATTTTGTTTGATCTACTTTTATTTTGAAATGTGTATGATATTTTTAGTGTTGTTTTTAGTGGTGCACAATTTAATGAAATTTTCTTGATAATAGCAAATATTCTTTAAAAAGTGGATTGTAGTAATTTGTTACTCCCTCCGTCCCTTTTTAGTTGTCCACTTTAGAAATGACACACAGATTAAAGCAACAATGATTAGCACAGTGAAGTTACAATTTTACCCTTATGACAACTTTTCACTTCAAAATTACCACCACTTATTTGAATTCAAGTGAAATAAATTGGAGGGAAACAACATACACTTTTACAATTTTCAAGAAGTGTAAATAAGGGTATAATAGGAAAAAATTTGTTGTCCTTTCTTGATTTGTCAAAATGGACAACTAAATAGGGACAACTAAAAAAGGAAATATGGACAAGTAAATAGGGACGGAGGGAGTATTATGGAACTTTTTGGGGTTTGGGCTATTAGTACATGTGTTATGAGTGGATGCTGATCTGTTATTTTTAATTTTTATTTGCTAAAAAGCTAGTATGTCATGTGAAGTATTTTGAAAGCAACCTTAAATTTGTTATGAATTAAATATAGCTTAGAGTTTTAAAAATATCTCTTTTTTTGTAGAAATACATTTCTAAATTTTTAATTAACTTAAAGATATTTTGAATATTTCTCTCGACTTTTTATTAAAAGTCAAATTCTTCTACAATAACTTGATACCACATGTTATGTCATGTCATGTGTCAGATCAGGTGTATATCTAAGTTTAGTTAGTCAAATATTTTTTTAAAAATTATCAATAATTTAAGAACAAAACTAATAATTTATGCGAAAAAACTTCTAATCCAAACAGGAAAGAGTGAGAATTTAGAGATGTGTATGTTTGAAATCCAAGAAACCAACTTTCTACTAATTTGATTTATGGTCTTAATTAACCGACATAATTGATTTAGTTATTTTTTTTATTTTTACCATGTATTGTCTTTTAAATAGACAAAAATAGTGGTGTACTATTGCTTTTTAAAGCAGCAATAATGTCAACAACCTCTGCAAGGGAATGCATATTTTATCCAGAGTAATTAGTTTATTTATTTATTTTATTAAGAAAAAAATCAATGTATCATATAAATGTTCAGTATATTATTTAAAATTTAATAAAGAAATTTTCTTTAAATGTACTTTTTATAAGAATAAAAACAAATTAGCATAATGAAATATTTTTAAAACCGAACCAAATCGCAAATCGAGTCAAACCGGAAAAAAAATCCGACTAGTGGTTTGGTTTGACTTGATTTGGTATTCGGAAAAAACCCCCCCGACTATATTTGGGTTGGTTTGGTTTTAACTAAAAAAAAACAACCCGAGACCAAACCAACTCGACATTATATATGCAATTTTAAAATTTTATTTTATACATAAAAATATTTACTTTGATATAATTTTAAAATATTTCTTATACTATTTCATAGTTTTTATCTTTTAATATATTATTTCAAGTTTAAAATTTAGAATTCGGAATGGTCCAATAAAGATTATAGTTCATAGATGTTGATAATTATAATAAAACTTAAATCAAAATCAAATTAATACTAATGCAAAAAGTAATTCAATTCAACACTAAGAATGACAATAATATTGAATATTTGTTCTTTAGTTTTACATTGGTTTAGACATTTCAAATACATAATCTAATTTTAATTTTTCTTAAATATTTAGTAACGTAACTAATACTTATTAAACTTATAATTGTAGCATGATTTAGTACTTTTAAATTATGATCATTTTCATTATGACTTTGCAATATTTATTTTATATGATGATTTCATTATTATTTTTTATTGAATATTTTTGTGTCATCAGTACTCTCTCATATTTTGTGTTATTTTTTGATGAAACATCTTAGATAATTGTATTTTGGTTGGACTAAAGAAATATTTTGGAGCACAAGTTAATTATATGTTTTTATGCAAACTTTACCGAAAAAATCCAAAAATCTGAAAAAAATCCGAGGTTTATTATTTTGGTTTGATTTATAAATTTAAAAATTCGACACAATGGTTTGGTTTGGTATTTGAAAAATCCAAACCAACCCGAGGTTGAAAAACCCAAATTTTATTAGTTTGGTTTGGTTTATAAATTTAAAATTTTTGCACAAATACTTTGGTTTGATTTTTGAAAAACCCGAACTAATCCGGTCATGTATACCCCTAGTTATAAGAAGAATCAAGAAATAAAAAAAACCAATTAAAACCAAAACAGAAATAACCACTTTGTATTGATTTGATTAATAAATTTAATAAATTGATGTAATTGATTAAGTTATTTTTATTTTGACCACTAGATAATGTTGCCCGTGCTATGCACGGGCCCAATAATATAAATGGTATGTTTTGGGGCTAATAATCGAGTTTTTGAAGCGATTGTTTGCGTGAATAAATGAATAAGTTTTTTTTATCACAAACCTGTACTTTCTTTGACGCTATTTAAGGCATAATAAGACTACTCACATACAACATTTTTGAAATATTTTATGTTGTCAATTACCATGATTTATAGTATTTTTACGATAGATTCACTTCAAGAATCAGTGGAATTTTTTGTATTTTTTTCAAAACATATTTTATGTTGTCAATTATCATGATTTATAGTATTTTTAAGCAATTTTTAAATATAAAAAAAAACAAAAAAAATAAATAAGACAAATAAATTAAAATGGACCCAAAATATGTTATTTTTATTGTCTCAATTTATGTGACACAAATGAAATTTAGAGAGTCATCCAAATTTTCATATGTTTTTTTAAAAAGTTTAAGTTATTAATTATTGTGATATATAATATTTTTATGTAACTTTGAAATAACGTACATTACTGGTCACATTGTCCTAATTTATGTGATATGGATAAAATTATAAAATTAATCCTTTTAAAATATCTATATTTGTAACTTTGAAATAACGTACATTACTGGTCACATTGTCCTAATTTATGTGATATGGATAAAATTATAAAATTAATCCTTTTAAAATATCTATATTTTAAGTTGTTGATTATTATTATTTATAATACTTTTTTGGTAATTTTAAAATGATATGTGTTATTTTTTTTGTCCCAATATATGTGAGCCTGATACAATTCTGAAAGTCAATCTATTTTATTATATAGCTTTTAAATATTTTAAATTGATAATTATTGTAATTTTTAATGCTTTTTATGTCATTTGTAAATGATATATGTTGCTTCCTTGATTGGGACTTTTCCATATATATATATATATATATATATATTTCTACTATATTATAAAAGGGAGTTTAGGCCCAATTATATATATATATATATATATATAGTTCTACTATATAATAAATATAATATATAATATTCAAGAAAGTCCCAATCTTGAATATATTATATTATACTTGGGCATAGTTGAAATTTTAAAAGTCCCACAAATATAATATATAATATTTAAGATTAGGAAAAGTTCCAATCTTAAATATTATATATTATAATTGGGTCTAAACTCCCTTTTATAATATAGTAGAATAGTAGAATGTATTATCTTTTAATTAGACAGAAATAGTCAGATGCTATTTAATTTCTATGTACACTTACTATTGCTTTTTTAATGCAGCAACAATGTCAACAACCTCTATAGGGGAAACAGGGGGTTTATACATTTATGTTAAGTAAGTACACTATTTTAATACTCTCTTCGTCTATTTTTACTTATACATTATATTAAAATTAATTGTCCAACAATATTTATCAAATTTAAAAAATCAAAAGATAAGTTATTCTTTTGGTATTTTATCTACACCTCGAACTAAGCCTTGTTTTCTATCCACAAGTGGGCAATGAAGGTTCTAACCAATATTTCAATTGATGGAACTTTCGATCAAGAGCGTCCGTTGTTGAGATTTAAATCAAAGAGAAAACGTCAAACATTTTCCTTTGACTTAAAATTAGCAGCAGACCGTTGGCCATTGAGTGTTATATACTCCCTTATATCTTGTATATTCGTGAGTACTTTAACATCTTCAATAATCAACAACTTGTTGGGCCTCAACACATTTCTTGTCTGCTCATACTTAAGGGACCACTTGGCTAAGAGACAAACTATATATGAAATAACATGGTAAATATTATAGTTCTCCATTCTCCACCATACAAACATCACTATGATATCAAACTTATATATCTCTTTAGTTCATTCAAACTCACTCAACTTTTGCTTACTTATTGTGAGAAAATACACAATGTCACAAAATGGTGTACACATCTTAATTTTTCCATTACCAGCACAAGGTCATATACTTCCCCTTCTTGATTTTACTCATCTACTTCTTCTTCATGGTTTTAAAATTACTATTTTAGGGACACCTAAAAATGTCCCGATTCTTGATCCTCTTATTTCCACACATCCATCTGTTAAAACTCTTGTTTTTCCATTTCCGGGTCACCTATCTCTTCCCGCCGGCACCGAAAACATTAAGGATGTGGGGAATGCCGGCGGTCCAGCAATTGTTGTTGGGCTTAGTAAGCTTCGTGGCCCAATAGTAGAATGGTTTAAGGCCCAATCAAATCCTCCTGTGGCGATTGTTTATGATTTCATCTTGGGCTGGACTCAAGATTTGGCCCAAGAAGTTGGTGTACCCGGGTTTGTTTTTTACACTTCTGGGGCTTTATTGATTTCTATTATTATTGATATTTGGAAGAACTTTGAGGCTTATAAAGATTTGGACCTTGTTGAGCTTAATGGGCTTCCTAAAAGTCCAAGATTTGTGAGGGAACATCTTCCTCCAGTGTGTCTGAAGTTTAAAGAGGATGATCCAACTTGGGAGATTATTAGGAATGGGTTTATTGCAAATACAAGGAGTTTTGGTTCAATTTTCAATACTTTTGAGGCTTTGGAGAGTGATTATTTGGGCTTTTTGAAGAAGGAATTGGGCCATGAGCGTGTGTATTCAATTGGGCCGATAAATTTAGTTGGTGGGCCGGGTAGAATTGGGAAGTCCTATGAGGCAAATGAGAAAGTTTTCACTTGGCTTGATGAGTGTCCTAAAGAGTCTGTTCTTTATGTAGCTTTTGGAAGCCAAAAGTTACTAACAAAGGCCCAAATGGAGGCCTTAACTATTGGGCTTGAGAAAAGTGGAGTGAGGTTCATTTTAGTAGTTAAACAACTGACAGCCCAACAAGATGAACAAGGTTTTGGATCAGTGCCACAAGGGTTTGAGGAGAGAGTTTCAGGGAGAGGCCTAGTAATAAAAGGTTGGGCCCCACAAGTGGAGATATTGGGCCATGGAGCTGTTGGTGGGTTTTTGAGTCACTGTGGATGGAATTCAGTGTTTGAAGCGATAGTGGCGGGAGTAGTAATTTTGGGATGGCCCATGGAGACCGACCAGTTCACCAACATGTGGTTGTTGGTGGACAATATGAAGATGTCGATCAGAGTTTGTGAAGGCGCAGACTCAGTGCCCGACCCGATAGAGTTAGGTCGGAGAATTAATGAGGCAATGAATAATGATTTGCTCAAGGAGAGGGCCCAAAAAATGAGATATGAAGCTTATGAAGCTGTTAAAATTGGAGGGAGCTCTAAAAGGGATTTAGATTTCATTGTAAGAGAGTTGGCCCAACTAAAAAGTTGAAAATTCATGAATATGGGCCAAACAACTTCATGTTGGGCTAAGTTTTGATGAATTTGGCTGGGCCTAAAATAAACGCTTAATATGTATTTTTCAACTTCAATATAATTGTATTGTATGCCTCATTATTTTCTTATAAATAAATGCTACTCCCTCTGTCCCAATTTATGTGACACATTTCGCTTTTCGAGAGTCAAACAGTTTAAGTTTGACCGAGAATTTGCTCATGAAATTTTCAAATTTTTTAAAATGAAATTTATATATTTGTAAACTACACAAAAAGTATTATGAGTCTCAATAATTGATAATACAAACTATTTAAAAAATTTAGGAAAAATTTACGGTCAAAGATATACATGTTTGAATCTCGATATCCGAAATGCCTCTCACATAAATTGGGACAGAGGGAGTATTTCTTTTAATATATTGTTTGTTCTAAAAGTTTAATTTGTTGATTGCAATTTCGACCAGTTGTTGAAAAATCATGGCAGTCAAATTTGACCCATAAATATGTAATTTATCGGGCCTATGAACTTTGTGTTGATCAAGAGAGTTATGTATCGATTTAACGAATCTAAATAGATACAACTCAAAAAACCATTCGAGTGTTAGATGAACTTGATCAAGCCATTCAACACCTATTTATTGTATGTTCATGCAAATCGACTCTTAATATACTTTTATCACAAAAGAAAAAGAAAACAAAAGGACAAGATATAATAGTGAAATATTCACAATGAAAATAACAAAGACAACAATAAAGCTATCGATCCGATTTTTATTTTTAATGTATTCCAACTTACTTGTTTACAATCTAGCTACAATTTCATTGTTTAGTGCAGCCAAAACATCTGAAAACACAAGCCTCCTGTTATGTGCGTAAACTTTCCCATTCCATTTCCTCGCCATTAACACCTCCCCAAGCTTTATAGCCTCCTTCATCATCTCCGCTGCACCGTGGTGCGCGGAGTCGACAATACCCTGCTCGATTGCCATGTCAGCAGTCAATTTTGTACCTCTCATAACCACATCACGCCAAGCTACCGGCGAGTTCACTTTGTTCTTCACTAAAGTCACAAACCAATTCAGAATTTTTAGTCCGATGTCAATTTCACTCATGTAGAGAAATCCACGATCCTTTTGCATTAGGACGTAATCATGACTCATCGCCAGTACGAATCCGGCAGCTGAAGCGTGCCCGGTGACAACTGCGATCGTCGGCATCGGAAGGTTGAAAAGGTAAAAAATGAGTGATTTGAGCTTGGAGTCCATTAACTTTAAGCTGGATGGATTGGACGAGGCCAAATCGAGATCGTAGCCATTAGAGAAGAATTTGCCTTGACCGGTAGTGATTAAAACAGAGCTACCAGTTGCTTCCGCCGTTATCCGTTCGAGAGCGGCTCTGATTGAGTCAATAAGAGAGGGATTTAGCCTGTGCTCATCGTCGCCGATAAGTGTTAGAATGAACAAATTCCCCTGTTTCTCTAACGTGCACATTTTTCCTATGATTTAGCCCAATTAGTATATACTTTTTTATATGCAAATTTCCCCAATGACAGCTTCCTAAATGTTGACTAGGTTTTTTTTTTTTTCGAGTTTACACCTGACAAGCAAAGGTTCTCGGGACAGCTTTTACGGCTACCAAACAATCAATCCTCCGCATTCCCACTAAAGCACTTAAGGGGGCATTTTCGCACTAAGATATAGAATGTTAAAAGCACGCATAGACGCATACCTGCATTAGAGCTTGACTATTTTGGATTTGCACAGCATAAGGCTCCATTCGAGCCTGACTATTCTAGATTCACGCCACATAAAATTCCATTCAAGAAAAACGTTCCCAATCAAGGATTTTTCTATATCCAGGCTCGAACCCGATACTTCTCTAATTAATGAAAGAGTAGCCTCGTGTAGTAGGGTGGTTGAATGTTGACTAAGTATCAAAGACTGATTCTCCTCTAAGTAGTGGATTAGTTATTAATAGTTGTATAAATTGAAATAAATGTATGATGTATACATTAATTTGATCGATATAAATACTTGATGCAGGTAAATGTTTATCGATCTGCACATAGTTAAGTACTCAATTCTATTGCTAAGCTAATAGAAGGGTTATTGCAACAAGTCATGCTAGAAACAAAAAATATAATTTTCTCATAGTGCCAATTTTTTGAATCAAACATTATGATCTTCGTGTTTTACTATCCCTCGAGAAATCTTACACACTCTTGATGGTGGCGTTAATTGGAGTAGTTTCCTAGCTAAATCCAATGCGTTTTCTGCTTCGAGTTGTGGGTGCTCCATGATGCTCATTGTCACAAGTGATGGCGAGTTAAAGAAAAGCAACCTGATAAATTCATACTCAGGAACAAAACCTGCAATCTTCCCATTAAGACGAAGTATTTTGACTTTAGGCAAGGTTCCCACAAACATATCCAAATTAAAGACGAAATTGTCTTTTAAGATAAATATTCCAACTTAAATCTTTTGTTTTTTAATTTAAATAATGTAAAAATAGAATGTAAGTAGGTGAGAGAACACATATATAAACAAGTGGATCAAGATAATGGATCGTAAATTCACTATGCATGAATTTTTTTTCTCTTATTTGCCCATAATTCATAAATGATTAATCGACTATAAAAGAGATTCTTTTTAGTGAACGTATCACAAACTTATTCCTATTTTATTTATTTTTTTGTACCAAATTAAGTCCCCAAATTACAATTTAGATACCGTTTCATTAGTTAGCGCAACCAAAACATCAGAAAACACAAGCCTCCTGTTGTGAGCGTAAACTTTCCCATCCCATTTCCTCTCCATCAACTCCTCCCCAAGCTTTATAGCCTCCTTCATCGTCTCCGCTGCACCGTGGTGCGCGGAGTCGATAATACCCTGCTCGATTGCCATGTCAGCAGTCAATTTAGCACCTCTCATAACCACATCACGCCAAGCTGCAGGCGACTTCACTTTGTTCTTCACCAAAGTCACAAACCAATTCGGAATTTTTAGTCCGATATCAATTTCACTCATGTAGAGAAATCCACGATCCTTTCGCATTACTACGTAATCATGGCTCATCGCGAGGACGAATTCGGCTGCCGAAGCGTGGCCGGTGGCGGCCGCGATGGTCGGCATTGGAAGGTTGAAAAAGTGAAAAATGAGCGATTTGAGCTTTGAGTCTATCAACGGATAGTGCGATGGATCGGACAATGTCCAAGTGAGATCAATGCCATTAGAGAAGAATTTACCCTGAGCGGTAGTAATTAGAGCGGAGCTGCCCGTTGCTTCTGCCGTTACGCGATCGAGAGCGGATTTAATTGAGTCAATAAGAGAGGGATTGAACCTGTGTTCATCGTCGCCGGTGATTGTTAGAATGAATAGATTTCCCAATTTCTCTAACGTGCATATTTTTTCTTATGATTTTTGTCAAATTAAAGTATTGCTACATTTTAATTTAGGTGAATGAGTATCAACTTTTACATCGAGGGATGATTGAGTGTACACAATTAAAAAGATGTACTATAAATTTCTAGACCACTCTAAAAATTTGATTTTTCAAAAGTCAATAATTAGCTTTTTAGACCACATGGGACATATTTCTAGATTCTAATTAAGTTTGCAAAAAGTAGCAAGAGCTTTATGCTTACAAAATATATACAAATTAGATCCAAACATATTTTATATTGTGTAGAATTCGATTAAAACATACAACTTCTATACATAATTTTTGTTGTATAGAAATTGGGGCAAGACATACAACTTATTTATGTTTTCCTGTCCAATTTAATTTCAATATGGAATATCCGCTTTTTGTTTATATCCCACCAAGATTGACAAGGCTTTTATTTCCCCTGTTGTGATGTTATACAAATAACTTTGAGTATCTTTATGGTTATAGTGACAAACAAGGCCATTGCAATGATTTGATTGAATAAAAATCTCGATTTCATGAAAAAATTATAAGGACCCACTAATCGTTGTAAAGGGAATTGTTCAAGATGTGTTAGAGTCCTTCCATATGGTGACCGTTTTTTTATACCTACTTCAAATAAGAGGTGGCGGGTGTGTCTAGAACGAGCATTGTACAACTTGACAAAGTTAAGATCATGTCGTATCAAGCTATTCCAAGCTTTAGAAACACAGTTGAATCTCATGAGACACTTAGCTGGAAGCCATATTAAATTGCCATATCATCTACAAATCCATACGTGCCTCCTCATTCCTCTGGCATCATCGTTGCGGCCACTTTTCACCTTCCATGTTAACGTAGCTATGGCTATGGAGAAGAAAAGAGAAAGAAAAAGAAGAGGAAAATATTAAATTAACCTAGCTAACGAATGAAAATATTCTATATATATATATATATATATATCATTATTTACATATATCCAAGATATAACAAAGAAAAAAAATAAAAAAATAATAATAAAAAAATATATAGAAACATTATTGAGGAAATAAAGGTGCACCGACATTAAAATCATTTATAACTAACGGAATAATTTTCGAAAAATATAAATTGATGTAAATAAAAACACACTATTCCTCTTTTAATCCCTTTAGAACTAAGTTTTATGATTTTGCCATATTTGTTAGCTAGGTTAATATATTTAATATTTGCCTCCTCTTGTTTTCTCTTCTCCATAGCCATAGCAGCTACATTAACATGGAAGGTAAAAAGCGGCAGCCCTCACCCTTTCAAGATACACAAACTAATCAAAAACGATGTCGAAGGATTACTACGGAGGAGATGCATATGGCACATGATGACATAGTATTTGAGATATTAACGTTGCTACCAGCTAAGTCTCTCGTTAGATTCATCTGTGTTTCTAAAGCTTGGAATATTTTGATACAACATGATCTCAACTTTGCGAATGCTCGTTCTAGAGCCCGTCCCCGTCTCTTATTTGAAGTACGTATAAAAACACCTTCTAATCCTGAACACTATCGTAAGTATGAACGATTCCCTTTACAACTCGTGGGTCCTCGTAATTATTTCAATCACAAGGAGATATCTATTTGCTCAAATTATTGCAATGGTCTTATTTGTCTCTATTATCATAAAGAAAGTCAGGGTTACTTGTATAACATCACAACAGGGGAAATAAAAGCCTTTCCATTTCCAATATTCTCACTGGGATATAGAAAAAGTGCTTTTGCACGTTTGTATCTGGGATATGATCCTGCCACAGAAAAATACAAATTATTTTTTTGTATTTACAACAAGAAAAGAAGGCCATGTATAAAGATTCTAACCCTCGGAACTAACTCATGGAGAAGAATTTGTGAAAACAGCACTTATAAACTTTACAACTATACTTGTACCTTCCTCAATGGGGTACTTTATTGGATTCATCATTACCTAAGTACTATGACCTATTTCAACTTTACTGATGACAAGTTTGGAACTCTTTCACTTCCACAAAAGAGTGAAATAAGCAAAATTCAAACTGTATTGTGGGAAAAGTTGATTCTGCACCCACCTAACCAACCTAAAAACTGTAATTTTGTGTACGACGAGGTCAATAAGGTTTTCAATAAATTTGAGTCTAATCCGGAATTGGTGAAGAAGAAAGTTGCCTTTCTTGAAGTAGAAAACATTGACAAGAGAACAAAGGATTCGAAAATGATTTTTGCAACATCAAGTCTTATTAGCAGCTCAACCTATCTGGTGTTCCCCTATCATTTTGCGGAAAGACATGTTAGCAGGTTTGTTGAAAACATTATCCCATTGAAATTTATTATTGACGTTTAGTTTTAAGAGTATTAGAGAATTTGTTTTAGATTCTAGTTTTGATAGTAGACCAATTTATCACATTATAGTTTTTATTCTACTTTGTATTAGTAAAGAGAGTTGTGTTTTCATAGTACTATTGGTTATATTGTTTAATTCCTTAACTGAAATGTTCAAACATGCAATTTTATAATATTTGTTTGGTTACAACATTTTCAGAACTTGTGATGTCAAACATGTCACAACACTAATTACTGTCACGTTTAGCCCTAAAGAATTGACAAAGTTAACACGAACATGACCAAGTCCACCAAGACCTACTACATCGATGTGAAGTTCCGGTTTATCTAGTCCAAAGTACCTCAACGGGCTGTAAGTTGTAATTCCAGCACAAAACAGAGGTGCTGCAGAAGCTAGGGGGATGTTTTCTGGGACACGAACAACGATTATGTCTCAGTAGCCTCCGTACGTTGGTGTTCCATCGTGGTTGGAACAATAATTCTCGATATCTTTGTTGCAATTTTCTCAAGATCGACATGATTCAACTAGGCACCCCATACCAACTTTATCCCCAACTTTGAATTTCTCCACCTTACTACCAACCTCAGTTACTTCACCCACAATGTCATGTCTATATAAGAACTTATACACTATGATAACTAACGATCGGTCACCGACCATAAAAAGAGGGATTAGTGACAAATAAGACAGATTACCAGCTACAAGAGGTGATGATATAATGACTATAAAATACTTTTTTCACAAGTAAACATAAATGACAATTTGCATCTAGAAATGCAAGATGCAAATTCTAGATGATTTTAGTTGCAATTGTTATTATTGCTAAATAAATGCCACTAAAATTAAACCTTTTAGTGGCAATGGTTAGAATCTTTACCCGTACTTTTTATTTTAATTTTATAATTATCTCTAAAGTCTTTAGCAACATTAAATTAAGTGACAATTAGCTAATTATCCGTAAAAGTTGTAGCAACAACTTATATGGCTGCTAAAGGGCATATGTATTGCCGTTAAAGTCTTTATTGTTGTATTGTGTTCAAATGAAAAAAAATCTCAAAGAAAGCACATAAATGTCACGTTATAATTCTAACAACTTTGTGTTTAGATGTTTCTTTCTCTTCTGTTAGCATTTTAAATGTCATGTTATATAGAAATATGCAATTCTTTTTATTTTTTATTTTTTTTATATAAACTTTGCCTGCATTGATCTTGGAGTGCAAAAAGTTACAGGTTGAGTTTGGCATCCCCAACTATATATAAGATCATTGAGAAGAGGCTATTATATTTGTACTACTCCTTAACCAAAAAAGGCCCTAATGGCCAAGAAATCTAAGGAGGTTCATAGATAACATTGCTATCCTTTACCTCTTTGATTCTAAGGGATGGAAAACCCCATTTGTCCTTATTAGTGAGCCCTTTAATAGCTGCTGGCAGATCAGAGAAGGAGTTGAATATTTGAATTCCATTACTTCCATGGCTTAGGCAGGCTAACTTATCGGCAGTTTTGTTAGGTTCCCTGTAGGAATGAGTGATTGTAAATTTATGGGATAAGGATCTGAAAAATATCCCAACTTTAGTCGGATTTGTTATTGCGATACTAAACTTTCATAAGGACCTATTACCTCCCTAGACTATTTAATACCATATTTTTTACCCCCTGAACTATTTAATAGTGTATTTTAAAGATATATATATGCCTACGTGGACACATTACTATTTATAATTTTGCATTAATTTTTATGTCCACGTGGGCAAATATATATGTTTAAAATACGATATTAAATAGTCTAGGGAGGTAATAGGTCCTCATGAAAGTTTAGTATCGCAACAGCAAATTCGACCAAAGTTGGGATATTTTTCAGACTCTTATCCTTAAATTCATTCACTTCAACTAGTTTTTGAATGTCTTCTATGAGTCTTGAAATCATACTTTGTTTATGCAATTTGTAACTATGATTTGCTCATTTGTTATAATTATATAAAAGTAGGGGAGATTTTAATAATTTTCACAAATTGTGAGCTTTTATTTTTTTTAAAAAGAAATACGAATTAGAAAATTAAAATTGGATGTCCAAATAAAAAATGAAATGATAATAGGCAATATGAGTTTGACAAATACCGTTGAAACTATATCCGGGCTATCTCTTTCCATGGGATCGATCCGGGCTATCTCTTTCCATGGGGATCGATGAGTGTGTTCGGATGACGTATGAAGATTTCAAAGAATTTATCGATGAGACTATGCTTGATGTTGATGAGGTAAGGTTAATATTTTTATATTTTGATATGTATACCGTGTTACTTTTATTTAACTAATGTTTTTGATTGTAGGAATAGAACGAGTCACCATAGTATAACAACAAAACATTTTATGACACCTTATATCTTGCTATGTATGAAGTATTATATTTGGAGTACTCTGAAATATATTCCTATGATGAGGTACGTGTGTCGATGATAAATTTGCGAATATGTTTCATTGTTTTTTCTATAGTGCAAATCGCCAATTAGTTTTTCATGAGGTTATTATTTCTTTATTAATAATTTTTTCTATTTTTTTTTTCAGATGTGAAATTGGAGATAGAGATGAAGATTCGTATTGAAAGTGGTTCTGTAGTCCCCAATTTTCTCAGCTATTTGAACTGTAATTTTGAAATGTCGTTCTTCAGGCAATATGAGTTTGGCAGAAAAAGTATTTTCTAGAAATATCGTTGAAACTATATTTGGGCTATATCTTTCCATGGGGATCGATCCGGGCAATCTCTTTCCATGGGAATCAATAAGTGTGTTCGGATGACGTATGAGGATTTCAAAGAATTTATCGATGATACTATGCTTGATGTTGATGAGGTAAGGGTAATATTTTAATATTTTGATACGTATACCGTGTTACTTTTATTTAATTAATGTTTTTGATTGTAGGAATAGAAGGAGTCACCAAACTATAACAACAAAACATTTTATGACACCTAACATCTTGCTATTGATTTCCAATCTCACAACGAATCCTTCTAATTGATTTCCTTTGTATTTGTTTTTAGAATTTTAGCATGAGTTCCATACTCTTTTATTAATTTCAGGCATTGAATGACTTAGTTCATGGGGTACTCTGTTTGGTGAAGGCTGAATTAATTACGTTTGATTGTATGTTTTTTATGAATATATTTATTTGTTTACAGATTTTACAGAAAGACATAAGAAGATTTTCTTACTTTTTTTTTCTTTTCAATTCAGTCTCAAAGGCAGAAGATGAAGATGAGGAGCAAGTGGATCTCAGAGACGCATTCTCCTCCGAGACTGATGCAGATAAAATCGAACAAATACTAAGCAACATGACCTTGACAGAGAAGTCTTTTCTGCAAATATTATTGAACCTTTATCCAAGATATTTCTTTCTATGAGAGAAAGATAAATGTTTTCTGATGACTTATGACAATTTCAAACGATTTGTCCATGAGGCTTGAATATGTAGGTGAATATATTTATATTTTGGCAGGTATAGTATTACTTTTTTTTTAATTAATGTCTTTGATATCAGAGGTGGAAAGAATCAGACTACTATAACAACAAATCGTTTGATCAGAACTTGCGAGTTGCTATGGATGAAGTGTTACACTTGGAAGATTGTAAAATATATTGCTATGAGGAGGATATTTCATTTGTGGATGACAAATGTGAAAATATGTATCACTGGTTTTTCTTCAGTCCAAATCGTCAATTAGTAGTGTGTTTTAGATTGGGAGAATATAAGTAAGTAGTGATATATTTGCTAATTTTCATATTTTGTTATTTCTTTGTTAATAATAACTTCTACTTCTTTTTCAGATGTGAAATTGGAGATGGAGAAGACTATGGACAAAATTTTATAGTCACAGAAATGTTATGACATATTTGACATCACAAGTTTTGAAAGTCTTATAACCAAACAAATATTATAAAATCGCATGTTAGAACTCCATCTGTATGCTTGCGTGCAGTCACTAAGTCTTTTCCATGACAGACATTTTAGTTGTATACAAGTAAATGAATTAAACATCATAGCCAATAGTTCAATAGTAATTATTTGCTTTAGACACCTAAAATATTGAGGCTCGAAACATTTTAATGGTAATTTTATGATTTTATTTTCATTTAAGTTTAAAATTTATTTTTTTTAAAAAAAGAAAAACTATTTATATTTTACCAAAAATACTTTAGAACTTCGAATTATATAACTCAAATCTTCATAATAATAAATAAAGTTTTACAATACTATCCAAGATAATATATTGTAAACACATCACTAAGAACTAGCATTATCTGATTAACTAGAATTACAGGTGATAATATATATTCACTTTGATTTTCATAATTTTGTTATTTCTTTATTAATAGTAACTTCTTTATTAAGTGATGGAATAGTCACACACATTTACTCATAAAATAAATATAGAAATATGCAATTTATTAATGAGGCGTCTTAGACTATTTTTATATCTTATTTATTAACTATGATTTGCTCATTTGTTATAATTGTATAAAAGTAGGGGAAGTTTTAATAATTTTCACAAATTGTGAGCTTTTATTTTTAAAAGAAGAAATACGAATTAGAAAATTAAAATTGGATGTCCAAATAAAAAATGAAATGATAATAGGCAATATGAGTTTGGCAGAAAGAGTATTTTCTAGAAATACCGTTGAAATTATATCCGGGCTTTATCAGGGGTGGAAAGAATCAGACTACTATAACAACAAATTGTTTGATCAGAACTTGCGAGTTGCTATGGATGAAGTATTACACTTGGAAGATTGTGAAATATATTCCTATGAGGAGGATATTTCATTTGTGGATGACAAATGTGAAAATATGCATCATTGGTTTTTCTTCGATCCAAATCGTCAATTAGTAGTGTGTTTTAGATTGGGAGAATATAAGTAAGTAGTGATGTATTTGCTAATTTTTCATATTTTGTTGTTTTTTTTGTTAGGCGAAATGGTCTGATGAACCCTTATACTTGTATCAGTTTGTATTTTGAACCCTTCTACTTATCCCTTTGTCATTTGGACCCTTAAACTCAATAAAAATAAGACTTTTAAATCCTTGAACCATGTGTGTAGCTCACTCTCCCTTACATAGATGACATGTCATATCCATGTCATATATATTAATGCTAAGTCATAATTTTCTTCATAACTACTTTTTAATTATTAATAAAAATGTTAAAGAAAAGACAAAATCAATAAATTTTCTATTTTACCAAATAAAATAAAATTATTGTTTCTATCACCTTTCCTCCACCTCTCCTAACCCACAATCACTGTCAAAACTCAAAACCATCCCCATATCTCCTGTTTTTTTCTTCATTTTTTTTCACAAAAAAAGGAGGCATCACTTTATCTAATGAAATTAACAGAAATATAACATCTTTATGAAAATAGATTGGGAGCATTTTTGGGATCTTCGTAGAAGAAAAAAGAAAAAAGAAAAAAGAAAAAAGAAAAAGAAAAGGCCATCGCCGGAGAAAGCCATCGCCGCCGTCGCCGGAGAAAGTCATCACCGCCGTCGCCATTTTTGCCAGCGAAATCACATATACTTCCTCCCTCACCTATCTTCATCTCCGCCGCACACCATCACTATTTTTCTTTTCTCCTCCAACCTCCACAAAAACAACAACCTAAGCCACCGCACCATCAGATCTGGCCAAAAAACCTCTTCACTGCCATGACCGTACCCTCACCCACCTCGTTTTCCTCTCCACTAGCCAGTGTTGCCTCTCTCTCACACTCTACTGCGAAACAGTGGTGGTGCTTCATCTCCATTTTGTTAACTTCTTACTTGGAAAGATGACACCACCAGCGCCGTTTGTCTCTCTCACCACTGCGATTCAGTGGTCTCCGGTGTTAGTAAATTGTGGAGAAGAAAAAAAAAGTTTTGGTCAGCCGTGAAAATGGCCAAAAAGGAAGGGGTAGTGGGGAAGAAGAAAAGACTTTTTTAATTAATTGTTTTTTTAAAAAAATATTTCTTTTTTAGTTTTAATATTTTTTTAACCTAAAAAAGTTATTCACTAGCCTTAAGGTGCGTGAAGTCACATAAGCTTGGTCAATGGTCAGAGGAATTTATTAAATTGTGTTTTATTGAGTTTAAGGGTCCAGATGATAAAGGGGTAAGTAGAAGGGTTCAAAATACAAACTGATACAAGTATAAGGGTCTATCAGACCATTTCGCCAACTACACTCATAGTAGGAGGGGTTTAAAAATCTTCTTTTGATTGAGTTTAAGAGTTCAATTGGCAACGATTTAAGTAGAAGAGTCCATAATATAAACTCGTACAAGTATAAGGGTCTATTAGATCATTTCACCTTTTTGTTAATATTAACTTCTAATTCTTTTTCAGATGTGAAATTGGAGATGGAGAAGAGTATGAAGATGACTTTGGAGATGATGATGGAGAGGACATTGGAGATGATGATGGAGAGAACTTTGGAGACTTTGGAGGTGATTTTGGAGATGAAGATGGAGACACCGATGAAGATGAAGACGAAGATTAACATACTCTTTAGTATCCGGCCAGACTCATGCATCTGCCTTATTTTATAGAAGCATTTCATTATCACTGTTTAAGTAACATGAGCTGGTTTTATGCCCCTTGCTTTAATTTCCTCTAGCAACTCAAAAACGACTTGCATTTTCTCTTTCTTCCCTACTTCCTTGCATCATCTAACTTTCTGGCTTTGTAGCTATGCTTGGGGTAATTCTTTTCCCTCTATAAGTTTGTATGCTCGAACAACCTCACCAAGTTGTAGAAAATAGTTCCTCAGCATCCTTTAGCTCTCTATCTGTACATAAACCATTAAGGAGAATGGTATACGTGATACGAGTCTCTATGTGTACAGAAACCATTAAGGAGAATGGTATACGTGATACGAGTTGGGCTGAAGTTTGTGCACCACTATCTCTTGATATAATTCGAAAGCGCCTTTCATATCTCGATTCTCGAACTTCACATAAACTTTTAATAGTACTGTTGTAAGAAACTTCATCAGGCTATGTTAAGATATGACACCTAGGCCTAACTCAACCCCAAAAACTAGCTCATGAGGGGAGGATTGTCTAAGTCCATATAAGGAGATCACCAGTCCATCCCCCAATCAATGTAGGGACTTTTACCCACTCTAACACCCCCCTTCATGCCTAGGCCCTATTGGCGCGCGGACTGTGAGCCCAAACGGGGATGGTCCTGGCTCTGATACCATGTAAAGATATGACACATTTGCCTAACTCAACCCCAAAAGCTAGCTAATGAGGGGAGGATTGCCCAAGTCCATATAAGGAGTGCACTAGTCCATTTCCCAACCAATGTGAGACTTTTACCCACTCTAACACCCCCCCTTCACGCCCAGGGCCAACTGGCGCGTGGACTGGGAGCCCAAACGGGGATGAACATGGCTCTTATACCATGTAAAGATATGACACTTGGGTCTAACTCAACCCCAAAAGCTAGCTCATGAGGGGAGGATTGCCCAAGTCCATATAAGGAGATTACCAGTCCATTCCCCAACCAATGTGGGACTTTTACCCACTCTAACATGGTGAAAAATATTCTTTAGTATCTGGACAGACTCATGCATCTGTCTTCTTTTATAGAGGCATATCATTATCGATCATTGTGTAAGTAACATGAGTTGGTCCTATGCCCCTTTCTTTGTAGAGGGAAAAATGTTGTTTGTACACAGTAAACGACTTTGAGCTATGATCTCTGTTTCTCCTCAATTCAGATAAGTACTTCAGCGTCCAGCGCCGCTCATGGATTTCCTATTCAAAGGAGCTAGCATTTCCTTATTAATAACAAAGAGAAAACGAAAACAACTTGTAGAAGAAATAATAGGCGACGAGTGTGTGTATTTCTGAGATACATTAAAAGGACGCGTGTTGTAGCTTTTTAATTATTATGATTTATAGTATTTTTACGTAATTTTTAAATAATATATTTTACTTTTCTTTGTCTCAATATACGTAATATTGATAGAATATTAAGAGTTGAACAATATTCATGTAATTTAATTAGAAAACTATTTTTAATATAATGATAATTTGAAACAATTTATGTCAGTTTAGATGAGTACATATGTCCGGAAACTTCTCTCTCTATATATAAAAGAAATAATTAGTACTAAAAAGTGAGAAAGAAGGAAGTAAACATAAAATTTGTATAAAATAACAAAGTTGCACAGGTTTGAATACGCAACATTGTCTAAAAAATTTGAAAGGCTTACCAATTGAGCTACGCATAGATTATCTATTAGGAGTGTCACTCGCACTATATATCTCTTTTATATGCTTTTCCCATTTAATCGTACATACATTTTTAGTAAATTTTTCCGGTAGTGTTACGTGACACCCCATAAACCTTCTTAAATCCTCCTCTGACGGTATGGTAAATCAGTAACGATAATTTGTTTAACTTCGACTAATATATACTCGTATAATAGAGTATTATGACTTTGACAATTAAAAAAGGTCTCAATGGTATCATACTAAAACATTATACATCTAGAAATATATATGCAAAATAAAGTACAAACAACTTATTTTGTTAATCAATTACAATATAAATACATTTCAATCGAAATAGAGTAGTCGAAGTTTCAACTTCTAAACATTTAGTTTATATTAATACTAGGTTGCATATTTGTTAGTATTTTAATAATAATAATATATATGTTATTTATGTAACTATATATATTTCAGTATGGTATTCGGTGTTTCGGTATGCTATTACTAAATGCCAAATATGCTATCAAATACCAAAAAAATTTAAAAGATATAACATATACCATACCAAATACCATAATACCCCACAGTATTAAATTTTTTGGTATGGTATGGTATGGTATAATTCGGTATATATCGTACCATGCCCACCCCTAGCTGGGATAAATTTTTTCAAGTCCATTTAAAACTAGGGCTTATAAGCCCAACCCATATAAGTCATTGGCCCTTGAGGCTTGATCGGGGCCGACCGAGGTCGGTCCATGGGCCAAAACTATTTATTTAAGGGTAATTTACAACAATCTCACTGTTATATGAGCTAATTACTTAAATGCACGCTATGTTGTAATATTACGAATCTTACCAGATTTTGGTACGCCTAGATACATGTATCTTGGGATACATGGACTCAAAATTAGGTTAATTTGTTCTGAATACACTCTATCCATATGGATTGATCACATGTATATAGGTTACATAAACAAAGTTCGTGCCCTCGCCTCCCTCCCATCTCGCTCACTACTTTCTTATCTCGCTCGTGTATCTGGGATGCATATACCATATACATGTATCACGTGTGCCTAGTATCCTAGATACATGCTATCATACTGGATTTTTTGGTAGTGTTATTGAAACAACACCATTGTTTGTCATATTTGATTTGAAAATCTTTTCATTTTCTTGATGTTATAGAATTTTAAGTTTGAAAAGAGAAAAAAAAGGGCTAGCTCACCCCTGCCCTTGGCCCTTCTAAGGTAGGGTTGGGTTGAACATTTTCAGGCCCTTCCATATGAAGGGACGGCCCGCCCTAGCCCATCAAATTTCTTGGCCCGCGAAGCTTGAGCCGGGTGGGGCTGGGCTGAGTTAGTTCCTAGAGTTAGAATCTTTAAACATGGCCTTTTCTTGTAGTAAATACGATCGCGAAGTAATTTGTATCTTTTTGTGGCGGGATCATATCCCAGATACAAACGTGGAAAATTCCAATCTCTTTTATATCCAAGCGAGAATGGAAAGGCTTTTATTTCTCTACGAGCAATGTGCAAATTGACAAAGTTGAGATCATATCGTATCAAGCTGTTCCAAGATTTAGAAACACAGTTAAATCTCATAAGAGACTTAGCTGGTAGCCACGTTAGTATCTCGAATACCATGTCATCTACGAAACCATGTGCCTCCTTAGTACTCTTCGACATCGTCTTTGTGTATGCTTTTCACCTTCCATTTTAACGTAGCTATCTGTATGGAAAAGAGAAAACAAGAGGAGTAAAATATTAAATTAACCTATTACCTAACAAATTAAGGTCACTTCGTACCGTAATCATATTTGTATGTGTATTTACTTATTCTTTAAGGATACGTTACTACTTCTCCATCCTTAGCTAACAAAGGAAAATATTCTAAAAAATATATACTCTTCGACATCGTCAATAAAAGTGCACCGACATTAATTAAAATCATTTATAACTAACTGAATAATCTTCAATTGGTGTAAATAAAATACACTATTCCTCTTTTAATCCCTTTAGTAGTAAGTTTATGTGGTTAGTTAGTAAACATTTGGGAGGCTAACGATCAAATGTTTCCTTGATTAGGAGGGCAAATTGCAAAGAGCTCAGTTGAAAACAAGTTAATACTCTTCTTTACCAAGGGAATACTTTGCGCAACTTTTTTTTTTCTTTTTAATTTACTGTATGAGCATGCAATTTTTTAGTTTGGTATCCATTTTAAGGCTTACTTTAATTAACAAACATATTATATTATTGTTTTCCTTTTTAGGAAGTTCGCCGATATAATTTGCTAGAAAAATGAAATGTGATAGTTCATGTTAGATGATAGGAGTAATAAATATGGACATAGTGACACTGCCAGTCTGCCACTCAAAAAGTTTTATTGATTCACCTTCAGCAACAAATTAAAGCTACTGTTAAGCATAGATGATTCTATCAAGCAAGCATAACAGGCATCAGATAGGCTGATTGACACCTAAGTTGCTCCAAAAATGTTAGCCGCACCCGTGATGGATCCTTCAAATCCGACACGCACCTATCGAAGAGTCTGAGCAACATAGATGTCTCTTCTTTTCTATAGCTTATATCAGTTGCAAAGAAAATATGCAAGTTTGCTTAAAAGAAGGTAACATGGAGCAGTCTTTAAGCAAGAGCTACAAATCATGCCATGAATGATCTCCAAGAACTCAAGCCGTAACAGCTCCAGCAGTCGTACAACTCGCGTGCCCCTATTGGCTAGGATCCGAAAGGACAGCTGCCTATATGTTTCTGAGCATCTGCAAAAAATCATCAAATAGACTTAATGGAGGAACAGATGCAAAATTCACTAGTTTGAAATGAACTTCGGACAAATACGAGCAATTTTAGTAAGTCAAAACTGGAACAAAGAGCTGATAGTACTAAAGTTGAAGGTAACAGAACAATATAAGGGATATGATACCATAACCGAAAACCAGAAAAACACAGAAGAACATTCGGTACCTGTTAACTTTTCTTACAGATGCCGAAGTCCTCTGTCTTTTCTCCACACAAAATGTGTTTCGTCGGAGGACATAATTTCCCTGTGACCTCATCTATCAAGTCCATATAACTGCATAGTCAGTGCAATTACAAACCTTTCAATCCAAAAAAATTGAAGTCAGGAATGAGTTATTAAATAGGTTCACATACCTTATAAAATCAAGTTACAACTTCTACGAACTTCTCTCGTAACATCACATGAACCAAGAAGCTCACATATTGCAGCAGAGCACAATAATCATCCTGAATTGGTTTCTCGTACACTTAACCACACATGAACCAAGAAGTTCATATATTGCAGCAGAGCACAATAATCATCCTGAATTGGTGTCTTGTACACTTAGCCACAATTAGAGTCAGTATCTAACCCACACTTAATCATCAAAGAGGCCAACTGGAACACAGAATTATGATCACGGAAACTGTTAAGCATAACAAAACAAATCTGTGAATCAACAGATATGCCATGAAACAACATCATACGCAGAAAAATATCTACGCCAGCTAGTAAGTTTCTTTTGCACAACCTATTAATCACAGCACTATAATCTCTAATAGAGATTTCAAAGCCCTTCTCAATCATCTTTTGGAACAGAACCACTGCCTTATGCACTGATCCTTTTGCACAATGTGCTTTTATTAGAATGGTGTAATCACATTTCATCAGGCAAACATCTTGGAGTTTAGAAAATAGTTCCTCCGCATCCTTTAGCTCTCCATGTGTACAATAACCATTAAGGAGAATGTTGTACGTGACACGACTTGGCTGAAGTTCGTGCACCGCCATCTCTTTATATAATTTGCAAGCGCCTTCCATATCGCGAGCTTCACATAAACTTTTAATAATGGTGTTGTAAAAAACTTCATCACGCTGAAAATCATCCGGTAACATAGTCTTTAGTATCTGGACAGACTCATGAATCTGCCTTCTTTTACAGAGGCATTTCATTATCACTGTGTAAGTAACATGAGTTGGTTCTATGCACCTTGCTTTCATTTCGTCTAGCAATTCAAAAACGGTTTGCATTTTCCCTTCTTCACCATAGGCATTCATAAGAGTTGTGTACGTCCTCGCTGATGGTATCAACCCATGTGCACATATAGTGTCAACCCACTTTCTTGCATCATCTAACTTTCTGGCTTTGCAGAACCCATATATTAAGGAATTGAATGTAGCTATGCTTGGGGTTATTCCTTTCCCTGTTATTAGTTCGTATACCTGAACAGCCTCACCGATGTCACCAAGTTTTGCATATCCGTCAATCATAATATTAACCAAAAAAATATCATCTATTAAGTCGGAATATATTAAAGCGTCAAACAGAACTCTTGCCTCATATATGTACCCTTTCTCACAGAAGCTTTTGAGAATAGATCTATGAGCAACAATATTTGGAATAATTCTCTTACAACACATATCTTTGTACAATTGAAAAGCCATATCAACCACTCCTTGCTTACAAAGGCCTTGAATGAGAATCGAGTACATGATATGATCCAGTTTACGACCGCTGCTCTCTATCTCATGGAACAAATTCAAAGCTTCATCTAAATGTCCGCTTTTACACAAACTGCTTAGTAACATGTTGTTTGAGATAGCACTAGCATGGACCCCCTCCTTTGAAAACATCTCCTCTCTCAACTTAATACTGTTCTCATCAATATTACCTTCTTTGCAATATCCACAATTCAACATTGTATATGTGAAAATATCAGGATTCATGCCTTTACGAAGCATTTCATTAATGAACTTCCGGACACCATTCATCATACCAAGCAAATGAAATCCTTTGGCAAGGACGTTATAAGTTTCCAAATCAGGCTCTAAACCATGTTTCTTCATATCATCTATGAACTCCAATGCTTCTTCCATTGCACCCGCCACACTTAATCCGTGAATGAGAATATTGTAACTATATACATTGGGATAAAATCCACACTTAAACATCATACAAAAGAATGACTTAGCAACATCTACAGAACCCATTTTACATGAACTCAACATAAGAGCATTGAAAGACACAACACAAGGCTCAGACTCTCTACATTCAGTCCCTCGGACAAAATTAACTGCTTTTTGAATCAAGAATTGTTTGCACAGACCATCTATAAGAATGGAGTTAGTATACTCGCTCGGGTTTATCCCACTGGCTTTCATGTCATAGTAAACATCCCAGATGTAATCAGTGTGCCTCAAATTATACAACAAATTATTGTATGTAAATACCGAAGCCTGGATATCGAAATCTTTCATCTTTGCAAAAACAAAGAGAGCATCATCAACCATCTGACAATGGGAATAAGCAGAAGCCAGCACATCCCAGACAACATGATTAGAGTCCCATTTCTGAAAGCGAATCAAAAGCAGCTCGCATATCGAATGAGCTGAACCAAAGCCTGATTGGAAATCACAACAAATCTATATAAACAACAAAATGAGCAATGTAAGAAGTACTCCATAGTTACACTATACTATTACTCCCTCCATCCCATATTACTTGCACTAGAATTAGTAAAACTATCATTCTCATTTACGATATCTTAAGGGGCGTGTAAAGGGAAAGTGGACAAGTAATACGAGTCGGAGGGAGTGACAAAATAGAATTTTTAATGCCATAGCAGAGAACACAATACCTTCTTGTTGAACCAAATGTTGTAAATGAATCTTCAAAGCTCTAAACCTCTGTTTTTTAGCCAAAACATGAGCAACAGCAATGTGTGAAGCTCTGGAATGATTAAACCCATAATCATTTCTCAATAAGAAGAAGAACTCAAGGGCAGATTCGGAATTTTCAAAACTCAGTTTCTCGACAATGTCTTCTATTTCCGATGAATTCAGCTCAAAGATTACAATTTTAAAACACGGGTCACCTCGTAAAATCTTTGCGGAGCCTTTAGTGCAATGATTTTGGAGAAAAAAGTTGAAGATTCTTGAAACTGCAGCTCTGGTGGTTGTGGTAGTTGGTGGTGGTGGTTCAGGGTGGTCGACGGCGAGGTTAGCGGTGGAGAAAGAGGGTTTAGGGTGGCGGAGAGAGGAGAGTAATCGAGATTTTAGGGGTGATTTAAGGGTTAATCGAAGCATTAGGAGGAGGAGAAGAAAAAAATGGGAGATTTTTACAGAGGTTTAGGGTTTAAGAGAGAAAAAGAGGAATTATTGATTTGTGGAAGAGACAAATGAAACGAAGTCGTTAACCCCATTTCTTTTTTCCGTCTCGTTTGGTACGAGGGATAAGATATAACTAATTTCGAAATTAATTTTAAAGTTTATTTTATATTTGATTACGATAAAATTGTCAGATAACTTATAATGTTATTTTTATTCCACGTTAAGAATGAAATAACAATCATGCATAATTATACATAAATATGTTTTTAAACTTGGTTTCAACTGGCATTACATCTTCCAATTTTGAGTGTGCACAAGTAGACACTTAACTTGTATAAATCAGAAAAAATAGCTAGCCACATTCATTCTACGTGAAGTCCTACATGACAATTTCATGTCATATGTGACGTTCTACATGTATTATGTTACGTAGGATGTATGTGTCTATTTATTCAACTTTATAAAAGTTTATATCGTGTAAGACTTGTTTAATAGGATAGTGTTCTCATTTAGTTTGTCAAGGTCGAGGATACTTTTTTTTTTACTACATAGGGGTTGTAAGGAAGGGAGAAAGGAGGAGGGGATTATGAGTTGTGGAATCGAACCATCACCAACGACTAACAAGTTGAAATTTTAGATAACTAATCAATCAATCGAACTACTAAGATTTCTGAGAAGAACGCTTTGGTTTTACTAATCTTTGTGTTAAAAAAATCTACTTGCAAGTTGGAAGGGGAAAATCATTTTCCAAAGATAGCACATATAATTACAAAATTACAAAAAGAAAGGATGAGATGTATATATAGAGTGAGTACTAAGTCTTAGCAAATAAAGGCAACCCATTACACTTACATTGAAGTAACATTTGAACTAAAAGAATGGTTAAACTATTAATGTTTTCAAGCTTTATAACTCACTCTTTAACTCTAATTAAGTTTCTAAAAAGTATTTTTGGGTGTTTAATATTACATTTACAATATGGATCATATATTATTTGTAGAAGCAAAAAAAAACACTTCATAGAGGAGGATGGAGACTTAATTTTCATGAAATATTTTAAGATGGATAAGAAAAAAAAAAAAAGTTGAGATCATAAGTTAATAATCTGTATTATTACCATTATGGATTGCGATAGGACGGATAAGATTCTTTACCCTTAACTCTAGGTTTCGAGTTTGAATACTGAGAATTAAAAAAAATCCTGATAGAAAACACTTTCAAAACGGATATCATACACTAAGCGGGAAAAAAAAACTCTCTATTAGTGTAATACGATCCTTTTGTGCCTTGATAGTTTGATATAGAATACTCATAACTTTTTACTTCAACATCGAATTGACAAACAATTTAATTCGTTGGAAACTAGACTTAAAAGACCGTTAATATAACAATGTAATGCAAAACCTTCTCAAATGTGAACATTTTTCACTAAAAATCTTGAGCTTCTGGAAAGTCTACACTTCTTCAACACTTCAATGCTCAAACTTTCTATTGTCAACAAGTAATATTTTACAATCCACAAACCATTTTCATATCAAATTTGCTTCAATTATAAGTCTAAAAAGTTGCCTCATTATGAGATTCACATTCTACCAACTTCACCTTTTATTAACATTCTTAATTAAATTTTCCATCACTTCAAAATCCAATCTTTATATATTCCAATCATCTTCTCACATATTTACAATCCATAGCCACTTTTAATTTATTTAGTTTTTCCAAAAAAATGTCTAAGCAAAGTGTGAGGAAACATCATGCATTAGAGAAACATAGGGAAAAAGAAAAAACAAGAAGCAATAATATTAGTAGTAATTTCTTATTATCCAAACATTGGAAAAAAATTTACCCTATAGGGTTACATAAAACAAGTTCTTCTCTTTCACTTTCTTCACTTTCTTTATCTTTATCACAAACTTCAAATGATTCTTCTATTACTGATTCTTCTTCAATCACTCCATTGGATCAAAAAATCTCTCTAGCACTACGATTAATCGCGTCATCAAGGGAGAAAAAAGAGGGCTCGAGCATGTCCAATAAGAACGTGGCTCGAACGGTTATAAGTCCAACTTGTAACCCTAATCCAAACCCTAGTAGTGAAGAAGAACTCATGAGAAGGTGCAATTGGATTACTAGTACTAGTGGTAAGTTTCATAAGTAGCATTTATCTATATTTTATTTACTTTTCTTGAAATATTCCTAATATTTAAAAATGTCTTATAGTAGTTTCAGATTTTCATTTTATATTATGGCGTTTGATTTATTTTTTTCTTGATGTTTGATTGTGGATAGAACTTAAAGAGATGTTATTTTGACTTTATTATATATTAGGAGCATAATATAAGATTATTATGCTATTAAGTTAAATTGACCTATTGATAACATAATCATTATTCATTAATAAAGTTAGGAATTTTGATAGTCAAATTTGAGATTTAATATATTTGTATAACGAGTGATGTTTGACCTATACATATACACAATATAGTTTTGCGACCACGAGGGTGATCAGGGCACACATAATTCTGTCACTGCATGTAACTCTTTATAGCAAGTCTGATATGATAATCTGAAAAATAAAGTAATAACTTCCTAAACTTTCTAGTATTGTGTTGTTTATAGTATTTGGAAGTAGAATTATTTGAATTATTGATAAATTGACACTTAATTTGTACCAAATTATCCTAACATTAATGCCAATTGTAAGATTAATTTTTTTGAATTTGCTATATGCAGATAAGGTTTATGTGCAATTCCATGATGAATGTTGGGGAGTTCCTGTTTATGATGACCAGTAAGTAATAATTTATGATTAATTTTGGAGGCCATTTAATAATACATAAAAGTTTATTAACAAATTAATTAATTAATTAAACAGTCAATTATTCGAGCTTCTTGCATTATGTGGAATGCTTATGGATTTCAATTGGACTGAAATTTTAAAGAGAAGGGAACAAATAAGGTACAAAAATTCTCCCCCTTTCAATTTATATAATTGATAGTCTAATGGATTCAGAATTTAAATTTTATGCGCTCGAAAATGTAGCATTTTGAGTTATTGGATCTAAACTAATACTAATATATACATTGTTAGTGAATTTCGTAAGACAACACTACATGTAGTTTAAAATTACTAGATATCACGAATTTGTAGTCGAAATTGTACATCCATCCTAGATTATCAGTATGATTTAACTTGTTTTAGCAAGTTATCTATCTTATTTTTTTATTATTGATTCCACTCATTACTAACAATTATCCGTAGTTTATTTTTGAATGATCTGATAGTATAAAAAATATTTTTTAATGTGTGAATATGTAGAGAAGCATTTGGTGGATTTAATGCAAACCATGTGGCCAAAATGGGGGAGAGTGAGATTGAAGAATTAATCTCAAATACATCACTCAATTTAGCAGAAAGCAGAGTTAGATGCATATTTGACAATGCCAAATGCATAGTCAAGGCAAGTTCCAACTCCTTTATTATATATATTCAAAAATTCACAATATAGTCATTGTCATGGAGTTTCAGATTCAACATGTGAAAAAGTCTATGACATGAAAGTGACTATTTTTTCAATTACAAGACCGAAAAGTACTAGTTCATGCTATTACTATGATATCAATTAGTTGTTAACTGAATTAATTATCATTTTTTTCTCTCATTAATCAATTAACATATGCAGATTGTGAGAGAATATGGATCATTTAGCAGCTACATGTGGAATTATGTGAATTATAAACCTATAATTAACAGATTTAGACATCCAAGAAATGTTCCATTAAGAACACCAAAAGCAGAAACAATTAGCAAAGATTTATTGAAGAAAGGATTTAGATTTGTTGGGCCAGTAATTGTTTATTCATTCATGCAAGCTGCTGGAATGACAATTGATCATTTGGTTGATTGTATTAGGCATAAAGATTGTGTTAATCTTGCTGAAAGACCATGGAGGCATGTATGAGTTTAATTTATTTTAATTATGTATGTTTTTTTTTCCTTTGGTTTATTTAAGTTGTTTTTGGCAATTGGTTTTGCTTATAACAACAAATTCAATGTAATCTCACCAGTTGAATAATCTAGAAAGAGTGGTGTGTGCGCAGTCTTATTTCTACCTTGTGAATGTAGAAATGTTGTTTTTAGCACTGGTTTTGTTTATAACAATATATTCTGTGTAATCTTACAAGTGGAGTATGAAGAGAGTGGTGTGTACGCAGTCTTGTTTTTGCCACTGGTTTTGCTTAAAACAATATAATCAGTTACGAGTGGAGTTTAGAGAGTGGTGTGTACGCAGTCTTGTTTCTGTCTTGTGAATGTAGAGAGGTTGTTTCTGCCACTGGCTTTGCTTGTATGTATCAATTATGAGTTGAATGGTGTATTTATTTCCATGTTTATTTTTAATTAATTATAATTGTACAATGTTTTTTCTTATTACTTGTGAAGATTTATGGTATGTGCTTATAAAGTATATGCATGTTGTGTGTGTTGTATTTTTATATATATACACTAGGAAATACCAATTTGGTAAAGCTAATACTTATACCTTGTTTGATCAAGCTTAGTTTTTGTATTTTTAAAAAAAATAAATTTAAAAAGTTATTTTAGAGAGTTAATAGTCCATTAAAATGATGGGGTTGATATTGTGCATATAGCTGTGGTCCACTGGGCTTAGCCACTTTAATGGGCTTTTATATGGGCCTTACAAAACAAGAGGAAATTGGTACAATTGTATACATACATTATACATATTTTGCTTCTTTTTTTTTTCCAATTTATTTTGCTAATTGAGGAATAAGATAATGAGATTGAAAATAATAATTTTGGAAAGGAAACTGGTCAATATTCCACTATCCACAATACTTTTTCAGTTTACCTCTACCTCTCTTCGTACCCGTCATAGTCAATCTTTCACACCTTCTCACTGGTCAGAATATTTGTGCATCTTTTCTTCACATGCCTGAACTATTCAATTTCTCCTCCCTCATCTTATCCACCACGAAGGTCACTCTCATTTTGTCATGAATATCTTCGTTTTTAATCATATCCCTTCTGATATACCCACACTTCCATCTTAACCTCATTTCCACTATTTTTATCTTTTGAGTATGTGTGAGTCTTGACCGACCAATACTCAATTTATATAATCTGATAATTATTTTACAAAACTAACGTCTTAAGTCTGAATGACACATTCTTTTTAACACTATTCAAATGGAGTATCCATAAAAAAAATGTTTTTTTTGACCGACAAGAATTTGTACTTGACCCCAAAACAAAAATAAGCAACATTTTAAATTGTGTGTGATGATAGAGTAAATACAATAGAAGAAAATAAAAGTTTTTTGGAATTTTTAATAGGTCCAAAGGTCCTATTAGTAGTTCAGTCGATGCTATCAATGTCCTAATTAATTACATTAATTAAGAAGAATTTTATAGTTCAAGACATGACACAAATGATATAATTTTCAAGATAAGCAAGCTTTAGCAAGAATAATATCACCCTAATTTAGTCATGTTCTTGAGAACAACCTTTATTTAATGAAGCAAGTAGACAACCTGGACCCCCCACCCTACCCCCATGCCACCCCACCCTACCCCCACACACCATGTTCTTGTGTTTTCAACTATACGCACCCATATATACAATAATAATTATTACGTCTTAATCTCAAACATGTATATCTATGGACGTAAGTGGTTCGAGCCAATTGTGGCCGGCGCCATACGTATGGAGTAGTTGGAAGTTTTATATAAGTACGTAATTACTATGTTTGCATACATTACTCTAAATTATTGAGTTACAACAAATTTTCACATTTGTGTTTAAAAGTCTTATTATACTAGTTAATTTTCACATTTGTGCATAAAACATTCGTTATACTAGTTAATTTTCATTTGGAATCAATTATATTCATATTATGTTATATTAGATTTGCCTCTGTAATATTATTTTCCGATATCAGTTAAAAAGATATTCTGACAAATAATATTCATATAGAAAGATTTAACTATCGTTTTCCAAATTAAGTAAATATATATTCTCTCCGTCTCATTTTAATTGTCCACATTACATAATAATTAGTTATCCTGAATTACTTGTCATCGAAAGTAGGAATAATGACATCGAAAGTATATACAAATGTCAACATGTAACACCCACAAAGCTTCTCCCCCCTCCCCCAACCCTACCAACCCCAAACAACAGGTTATATAGTAGTACAAATCAAGCCCAATCAGAGATGAGGCTACCACGTTTGCTCTCATCCAATTTCATTTTATTTTATTTTAAAATAATTTCCTGGTCAACATTGAGCTGCCAACCAACGTGGTGCAGCGATATAAGGTTTCGGGTTCGAGCCTGGGTATGATGAAAATCGTGTTAGGAGTGTTACCCTAGATTGAACCTTGCGATGCGCGATTAAAATTTAGTTAAAACTCCAATGTAGGTTCCAAACACCGATTGGACGAGCCAAAATAAATCTTGTATGTTTATGTATACATTTTATTTTCCAATAATTATACACTTCACGCATAAAAACCGTTTCTTGATTGCTAAAAAAGAATGACCATTTTGACGCAGACATCCACCAAACTTTCAACCTTATCACTTTTTCTTCATCTTGCTTTGTTTTAAACGTTCCAATTCTTCTCATTCTGTTAACAACAACAAAGATTGACATATCACCAAACTAGCAACTTTACACGACTAATTCCATGAGATACATGTTACCTCCGACCAACACAACTTTGTCGACCACACGGTTTGGACTAATCGAGACCATACTTTGGGACCTCCACCCTAGTGATGTGCAATTGACAAGCAAATATCATTAGGGTCCACTTTGATGTTTATGTACTGGAAATTGGATCAAACAAACATGAATTTTCTTGACCACAAACATATTCTACAACTGTGATGTTCTAGTGTGTGAACTCCTCAGTACACTGAAGGGTCAACTGGTCCACAAAAGGGACCTACTACACTGCACTTTTACTCGATTCTTCCCACTTTTAGGGCTATTCGAGGAAAGACACAATAACAACTCATGTCTTGCACAATGAACACTAAATAACAATGTATACAATAACTGGTAAAAAGGACAATCAATATCTTTTAACTTGCACAAAACATATGAGAAGAAACAAGAACACACATCGAACATTTACACAAACTTTTTTGTTTTATTTTTTCGGATTACATTCTACATATTATTTATCTAACAGTCGCCGTGACAAAGTGAAAAGGAAAAAAAATGAAGACATCAAACAGAAAAAAAGACACCAATTCTACTCGGCACTTCCACTCAGGTGCCTCAAAAATATTTACAGCATCTCCTATTAAAGCTACTGCCGCCCTATAACTTCTTCTTCAAGGGAGCACATAACCACTTAACCAACCTAAGCTAGATATCCTTCACTTCCACCACCAGACTGCGCGGAGTTATTTAGGCATTAACTCATACTAGTAGTGAGATGTCATGGTAGTACCACACCTTGTGATATCTCAAAACTGGCAAGAAGTACCAAGCCTTTGTATCTGCCTCTGACCAAGGGCGACTGACTTGCGCTTGGCAAAAGCTGGGTATAGCAGTTCCTGGAACTTCTCTAGAAACAGACGCCATTCCTCTTCACCCATATCTGCTAGCTTCACAAAGCTGGAACTCACAGGAAGCTGTTCATTCGCACTCCTGTGGCCAGATGAAGAGTTGGCGAGATAGGCATTTTCTGGTTTAGTTCCAGAAAAATAAGGATGCTTCTGATTCTTGTCACCTAAACTAATATTCTTGAGGGACATTGATAGTTTTGACTCTGCTACATTCTTTGCGGGGGCTGGAACATAGTTAAAGTTTGTATCTTCTTCCTCTTCACTTTCTTCTTCCTCGATGCTTACATCTAGCTTAAAGAGTTGAGTGCGGCCATTTCCTCCTCCAAATGGAAACTGAAACGGGTTCCTGCTCACAAAGTCCTCAGAGGCCATTTTTGGACTAAAACCATATCCTGCGTCCTCATAATCTATGTCAAATTGGAACTCCTCCTCATCAACTTCAGCCTTAGGAGACAAAATCCCTCTCTCAGCAATCAACTGTCTGGCCTCCAAACAAACTACTTCAAGCTCACTCGGTTCTTCTTCCCCACGACGAAATTCCCTGCTCATCATCTCACCAATCTCTGCAAGGCAAAGCCCATAAGCAGCAGCTTCCTTGAGGAAAATGGTGGACAGGACCAAGACACGAAGGCAGGCTTCGCGAATCATAGGGAGCTCACTTTTCAGCATATCAGAGTCACGAACAGGATCAAGCTTCTCTATGTACTTGAGTTCATCATCTGAAAACGGAATGGATGCCTGAGGCCAATGAATCCACTCAAAATACGGATCTTCCAACGTTTCTGGTAGACAGAGGCCATGATCAATGGGAATTAACTCTACTTGACCAAACATCCCAACACCATCAAGCTTCCTAACTAAAAGATTTCCTGCATGTCTGTCTGTGTTAAATATCCTGATGTCTAATATCCCAATCCGGTGAACAGCAGCAACAGGGAAGCTTGATGTTCCATGGTCACTGGCATCAAAATCATGCGGGATGAACTGCTGCAAAGATGCAATCTTGCTGACAAGTTTCTTCTTGCTAAAAGGCTTATCTCCATTAACACCATCATTGATATTAAAAATAGAATGAGTGATTTTCACCAATGCAGTGGCTGGCACATTGGCAAAATGATCATAATCGAGAAGATATGCAGCAACCTCCCGAAACCCTGTTTCTCCAACCCTAACTGAACGTTTTAAGCCTGGCTGTCCAAGAGCTTTGCCAACAAAACCTTTAGGATTATTTGGTGCAAACGGCTCTTCGTCTGTTGGCTTGACAATAGCAACACTCTCACCTCTGCTGTTTCTAAAATAGTATGCGCCCCCAAGTCCACTATGGACTGGAAGTGGATCAACTCCAATCTTGACAGCCTTCACAATCTCCTTGACAAGTTGTTTTGTCTTGGCAAAGTGACTAGAGTTCCCCAGTATTTCTATAGGGCCACTCTGATCTCTCTGTTGGACATCCCTCCCAGTAGGTGAAAGACATGGAGTCGATGAACTTCTATGCATGAAATTCCTCGTCAGCAGTAGAGGGGAATCATTCCGAATGGCACTAAGGTCATTCTTCAACACCACATCTCCAAATGTTAAAGAACTCTCCTCAGTTGGAACATTGAGAGCGATCTGTAACCTCCTCTTCACAGTATGAGCATTGTCACTACGGTCCAACTCCATCCCCAGCACACAACCATTGTCAGTTTGCACAAAAACCCGTCTCCTCCCAGTAGATTTCCCTTCCATCCTACTGCTTCCATGGTACTCTCCACCAAGCGGACTCTTAAATACTGCTACAGCCATCTGAGTTTGAACAGGACTGTCCAAGTTAGGAGACATACAAGGACAAGAAACACCGTCCTAAGTCACAATCACAAAAAGAGATGGTGGCAGGAGGGAGCTTCCCGACACACTCAACTCAGAAGCCGATTGTGCATAAACCACCAAAAGAATCAATCCAGAAACGATCATCAATCAGGAAAGGAGGAATCAAAAATCAACCCCCACAGATATCACCACTGGACACAAGAATACAAGAACACTATCACTCGCACGTCAAGTTGTTTTGAACAGCGAATGATGAAGATCCCAAATGTTACATCGAAAGAGCCATCTGCTGATGCGGATAATAGCACTGACAGCAATCTGTAAACACACACAAACAACTAAATTAATCTACACACTTGATCAACAAATAACCAAAACCCAAAGATCAGCCAAATACAATATTTTACATTAAACTGACCACTTATTCAGAACAACACCAATAACAAACCTCACAAGATCTTCAAGAATCCAAATAAACAATCCTCTTAACACTAAAAACCTACGTTTAACAATCCTTAATACTCGAGAAATATAGCTAAAAAACTCATAACATCCTGAATCAATTAGCACTAATTTCTGAAACTCTTTTCAATACACAATAAGATTAACACACTATAACTACGTTCATCTAAGATATTGCCAGCATTTAACACTCTAAACTCGAAACTCTGCTTTGTTATCCAATAACATAGAAATACAAACAAACAAATCTTCGCATATCGATTACTCACATTTACTACTCAAAAATCTCATTTCCATTCAATTACTTAACAACAAAAACTCAAAACAGGGAAAAACATCACTAATACCGCTGCAAATCACTACTCTACCACGAACATCCACAATAAACAGTAAATTAACAGATCAAACGAAATCCAAATGAATACTTCAGTTCAAAAAAACAACAAAAAAACTTACCAGATGACCAGATCTGAGAGAGATCGTGCCTCTATATCTCACTTTTTTCCGGCACGACTACACCGTCTTTCTCTTCACCGCCGATTGAATACTTCAGTTCAGCGATGTAGACGGTCTGATTCCGGCAATCGCAACAACCCTCTTCTCTTTCTCCGGCTTTTTTCTCTCTCTCTCTCTATATCTATATTTCTCTGTCTTACAATATTCTGTATCTATATATCCAACAATGGATTTAATTTTTAATTTTTAATTTATTTATTTATTTATTGTTAACTAACCATGGTTTATTACATGGAAAAGTCTAGAATATTGAAGATAAGCCGTTGGATTAAAATGAACGGTGAGATTTGAATGGCCAATGAGAGGAAGGTGACGTGGAGATAAGTGATTGGAATATGTTGTGGCGGGTTGGGTATTGACAAGTGACGAAACGAATCGGGTGGGGATTTTACCATTTTCAGAGACGGTGGTGGCTGAATGACAGAAATAACCTTGATTGGACAGATATTTTTTCCTTTTTCTTTTCACCTGAAAAATATGGGTTTGACGAACGCGGTATATTCTACGAGTGATGTATGAGGAGAGTAGAGTGTATATATCTCATATGTATCATAGTGATGTAGTTTTCGGCAGATCGTCGACTTAAGTAAAATATATTCAAAAATCAAGCATGTAAAGCAATTATAGAGGGTGAAGAATATGGAGAAGAAATATAGTAGCAACAACAAATAAAATACGATAATCAAAATCGAGGAGATACTAAAACCGACACCATAGGACGAGATAGTAGGAGGGTAATAAAACCAATATTGATTGATAAGGAGACGATACAATGTATTACTATCTACTAACTTTCTATCATAATTATTTCGACGTCCAAATATTTTCTATCTAGAATCATGTTTTCAGTAAGTCTTACATAGACGTGTCACATACCTTGTCTAATCACTTTTCACCATGATCCCATGAATAGTTACTTGACCTATCTCTCATGCTTCTTTGTTGCATGAGGTGTTTATTTATCTCTTCTTTATATGCACATCTTTCGTATCTATCATGTTTTTCATCGTAAAGGTCACTCTCATTTTGTTATATATATTTATTTATAATTATGTCTCATCTAATATGTCTCGTATATCCATATCAATATTTTTATTTTTGTTACTTTTATCTTCTAAACATCTCAAGTAATTAATTAAGTTCTATAAAATGTTTGTTAGATGGGATGGATGAGATTTTCAAGAAACAAAGGGGAATTTTATAGGCAATGGATTGAAATTGCAGACTTAAATGTATGTGAGGTCATTGTAGTCACGTTCGTTTGATTGAAAAAAGAAGGAAAAGTGTGTTGATATAATTGGGGTCATCATCATGAAGGAAAAATTAGTGTGTTGATATCATATCATTTCAATCCTCATCACTTTGGTTTAAAAAAAATAATAAAAGAAAAAAGATAAATATTTTTTAAATAGTAGTAAATTTTGAAAAATATATATTTCAAATGTTTCAAGAAAATAAATTTGTTGTCAACAATTATTATTCAGATATATATTGATAAAAATAGATTGCAAATTAATCAGGTAAACACGAATTTCTATTTTTCAAATGTACTTTTTCGAAAAACACTTTTGGAGGCTTTAGAAATTGCACAAATAAGTATTAAGTTATATGCTATCCATTTTATTCTGATGTAGTCTCAAACATGATATAAGATTTATGGATCGAACAATATTTTTTAATTTTTCTATGTGATTAGTTAAATCGAATAAACTTTTTTTTATGTCTACCACATATATTAAGCTCTAATTAATGTTGTAAAATCATTAAACCTAGTCAAAATAACAAGTGACGGTTGAATTTTGGCATTTCCCAAAATACAGGGTGTTTTCTTTTTATCACGGTTCTAATTAAGTATTGGTAAGTGGAATTATTTGGCATTTGTTGTTAGTAGAAATTATTCGATACCTTACGTTATGGTTAAAAAGGGGAAAAACGTCTAACTTATAAGATTTAGAACAGATTAGCACAATTTAAATCTTAATTAGTGGAAAAATTAACTTTTGAAAGTCTCATATTTATTTGTCTCACTTAAATTATTAATATCTAGTTCGAAAATCAAAAGTACAAGGATATTTCTATTTTCTAGTCACTCATGTCCAATTACACAAAATACATAGATGAGCCTTTTTTTTTTAAAAATAAAAATAAAATGGAACATGGTTGTCATAATTATAAGATTAATCATATAGATTTGAACTCTATTAAGGGCTTCTAATTAATCGACAACATTATAGTTTGTTAAGACCATACATTTGGAAGCTCTTTCGCAAGACTTTCGATTGTTGATCGATTAAATGGAACCATCGATCTACATAAAAACATTATTCACTCCTTATTAATTTTAAGAGGTTACTTGTGACGATAAATAATAGTACTATTAGATACTAGATGTGCCCTCTCAAGGTAATAACTTAAAGGCATAACTAGTCAAAAGCACTAAAGTTAACAAAATATGAGAATTAATTGAAGTTATTAGGATTGATGTGATATATATGACTAAAATAACCAAAGATAATTACAATAACTAGTTTTTTAAGTTATCAAATACATTGTTCTCATCAATTGACTTGTTCGTGTTCCATCCCTATCTAAGATGAATATATATATAAGCATTATATATAAATATATATTTAAATTTGGTTTTGTCATGACAAGTGAGTACTTTAACTTTGAGAGTGTATAATCCAAACACTTCAATTTAATCTCAACTGACAACTAAACACTCCAAACGCATTCTCATTGTGTCTCGTAGACATCTAATGCTGACGTGACATATAATTTTGGGGTTATCTAGATGATAATTTTGAAGCTGGAATATTCAATTGACATAGTAGAGGTGAGTTAAAGCATCTAGATGTGCACTCTTAAAATTAAAATGCTTATTTGCGAGGCCAAATTTAAGTGTCTTTTTTATGTGTTATATGCATAATTAATAATCAAGAAAGCACCAAGGGGACATGCACTCATCACGGCATGTTAAATACCTTTAAAAGAAGCAATTTGACTATATACAAATGTATAATCGATCATGAGATTAGGTTTCATTTAACTAAGATTATATAAGGAGTTTGGTATATGTTTAATCAAGTTAATTAATCCAATATATCGCCTTGCATTCTACACTATACCAAGTGAAGTTGATCCCTTATATTATAGATTTGTAAGTAGAAACCGCTCTTTGATGTTAGCAAAAAATGTTAGAAATCCTACACACTAAAGGTCGTGGTTCTTACTTCGATCCCTTGAGCAAGGAGGTTTTCCACGATAAATCTTATATTCCTCATTTTATCATTTTAGTTATCTTTAAGGAACTTGGTCTTTTAAGATGAGTAGTACTTAGTACTAATTTCTTTCAATAATAGGTTTAAGTTTAAATTAGGAGAAAGATTATCCATAAATATGAATGGAAGTTGAACTAATTTATTAGAAGTTTAGACTTGTAGTTCAAAAAAGGCACTACAAACGTGCAAGGTGGTAATTATGTTTGTGAGAGAAACTTCTTCACATAAACAAGGACGTGCAAAACTGTAGTTGACTCATATATACAAGTGATTTTAAATATTTATTGTCACTCGATGTTCAGTATTCACATTGAATTTCAATTAATTTAGATAAACGGAGCCTATTTTCGATGGCAATGCTCTGGAAATAAATTCATACTTAAGACTCGAACAGTCAAACCCAAAACCGCTTATTAAAAATAATAAATTACTAATTATTTTATCACGATTCAAATTAAGTTGACTAATCCAAGTGAATCCACCTTTTGAGAACATAAGGAAATGGGAAAGCTTTCGTCATAGCTTTTAACTCATGCATTTCTTTTTAACTTGTTTTGCAAATATTTTTCTTGATTTGATCGAGAGTTTGTCAAGAATAATTTCTTTATCGCATAAAAATAGACGTAAAATATGTGCATATAGTTATAAAAATATATATACTAGTATGTTATTATTATCAACAAATTAAAAATGGAAACTATTAGATTAAACAATAGTAACATATAGCTCAAGATGCCACTTAATTAATGTATAAAAATTATTTATACGTGGGAAACTATCATCTGAAAATCTTATCTTTCTGTCTCACGTAGAATATACTTAACAAACTTGTTATAAAAACTTAGTACAAAATTTTATAATTGCATAAAACTCTTGTAAGACATTACTTTTTATTTAATTATTTTTTTGGACATGATCTGAATACAACATTATAGTTCATCCACTTGTCATAATTACAAGGAAAATGTATTAATTAAGCTCTAATCTTAATTAGCAAGGTCTTTGAATCTAGTCAAAGATATAATAAGTAGTTATTAAATTGTTTTTTTTTTACTTCCTTTTGTGCTTACTACAATTGGACAAAGTGATTATAGAGCTACTAATTAAGTAGACAGCATTATAATTTACCTAAGAGCTAAAAAATTTCTAGTCAAAGTACAAAGAAATGGTACAATTATTTAAAGTAGTAAATTTTGTTAATTAGAGGATATATCCTAATGTAATATTATCTGCATTAGGTGAAATTTGCATGATTTTTTGATAATAGTGCAAATCAGTAAGAATATTACTACACCTTATATATATATTATAACTTTTTTTTTTGTCTATCAATATATGAACGAATTAATGTCAATCGAGTATTTATAGTCAACAAACAACACTAACTTTTTTTATTTTTATTTTGCATATCTCTCCAAATTTACAACATACTGGTAAATGTAACAAATCGACTCATAGACGGGCAAAAACACTAAATTGTGCCCCCATGTCATCAATGCTCTACGATATCCATATTTACTCATTTCATTGAATCATTAATTAAAATAATTTAAAATTATTTTTATTATAATGTGATATTATTTATTTTAATCAAATTCCGATGATTTTCTTCAATATAAATCTCACATTATTAAGAGTATCACTAACATGACCTTACACATACCTTTTTTTCTTTTTTCTTTCCAACTACCATTACATCATTTTAATCAATTCTAATCGTGGTGAATTAAAGAATCTGTATTTTTCATTTTCTGAGCTCATTAATATTGGCAAGAAAAGTCTTATTTTTGATGTATTAGGTGAACAAAAACACTAAATTTTTTTAAAAAGAAAAATTAAAACCAGCTGTGATTAGGCAAGATGTGATGTATGACTAAAATAAATCCAAGGTAAGAGTAATAATTTAGAGTCGGTTGATCCGTGATCTAAGTTACGTCATCTCAAAATTTTACAACATTAAATATAATCATGAGATATTTCAATTTGGAAAATCTTAGTAACTCACTGGTTGATCGATTATCTGAATAGTTTGATTCTTGATGCGAATATTATATATATTGACTAATTCTTCTTGCTTTTTTTTTTCTTTTCTTTTTTCACATATTGCCATTGTCAGACACATATATATATAATAATATAATTAATTAACCAAGTCAGCACCAAGGAAACATGCAATCATCACAGCAAGTTGCATAATAATGAGATTAAATTACTTTTAATTAATTATGAGAACTTAAAGGAGTTTGGTATAGTCTTTGGTATATGTTTAATCAAGTTAATTAATCACTTTTCATATCACATTAGCTGATCTTTAAAGTGCTTTAGTCAAACCAAGAAGGCATCTTTTCTGTTCAAAAACCTTGACTTCAATTTAGGGTGAAAATGATGTTCTACATTAATTTTGGGAGAAAAAAGTTAGTGTGTTCTCGACAACATTTATTATATAATCACATAAAATATGTTATATTCTTTAATATATATATATATATATATATAAACATTAATTGAAATATACCTGAGATTTTACGGCTTAATGAAGTTAATACATTTAATTAAAGTATATGATATATTTTAAGTTGTTAACTTATCTACGTAATGCTCGCTTGAGCAAAACGCGCATAAATCCAGATAAATCTATTGATAAGTTTAAGAAGTTAACTATATAGTCGACCTAAAAATAAATTTACGTACAAACATAAATTATACTGTAAATCCGTCCATGCTTGTAGTCGTAGGTAAAGGGACTAAAAACGTTGGAAACGGCAAATGTATGGGAGGAACTTGTCAACAAAAAATAGAACGTGCAAACCGGTCGTGCATAATTGTATTATGTATACCCAATTTTTATTTTATTCTTTTAATTATAATGTAATCAAAAATCAAATTTATTGTAACTCATGCTATATCGATCTCAAATCAATTGTCATATTTTAAATTTTGAAAATCAATTTGATTCATTTTTAAAAATATTAATAAAAATTTATATAATTTGACTATCGAGAAATGAAATATGATAGCATGTTGTTGCACGTGATGCTGACTCGTCGGGAACGATGAGGTCCCTCTAATCTTTTTCTTCTTTCAAATTAATTAAAATAATTAATACTCTATTATTCATTTATATGTTTATTTATTGTATTCGATATTATCCTGCCACATCTGAGGTAGGACCTATTCTATTTGTTTTTTGCATCTTCTATCACTATTTATTCTTCGTATTATAATTTTCGTATATAATGTAATTCACTTGATTATAACCCATAGTTTTTATTTATTGTCTTACCATACTAATGGCTATGTGCCGCTTGTTTTTAATAAGGATAATTAATATGCAATTATATCTTGAATATGCAAGTTGCAACTTATTGGAAGATTCTATATGTAACAATTAGAAGTAAATAATAAATAAAACGAGGATTATTCGGTAGAAAATCATTAATTTGTGACTTGTAGATAATTGTTATAGTTTAAATTCACGACACATATTCTTTTGGTGCAACATACCATGTGTATTTGTCTTTTGATTGTTGGATTATATCATCATTGTGTATAAGCGAGATGTACGTAATATGTGAACTTAGTATATAATGCCTTATACAATTATCTGTTTTCTTCTCTCATTCCAATCATGAGATTCGTTTAAGATGTAATATGCTTACACATACTTTGAAAACTTATCAACCATGTTTGTCATCGTCCTTCTCTTTAACATGTCTTCCGTCATGATCGTGATATTAACGTTTGAATTTTGGTTTAGTTGATTTTGAAAGCCAAATTTCAAGTAAAAGAGTGATTGCTCAGATGATAAAAATCATCCACCTCCAACTCTGAGGTTGCTCATACGAACATTAGACAATAAAACTTCTCATTTGACATCGAAACTCAACTACAGATTTCACCAAACATATAATAACTTTACTCATAAAATTAAAATTCTGACTCCATAACGTCAACAACTCACATATTTTTGGGAAGGATAAAGTGAAGGTAAGTGACTTGATTAATCATTCTCTGAATTTCATAAAAAAAGATGTCAGCTACACTACATGCAACAAACTTGGGAGTTGGGACATAGTATAATTCATTCCAGTGGGCGGTATTGGCCTATTGCTCTTTTTGTATAAATAATAAAATACTATTATTATTTTACATTAATTAAATTGCAATGAAATAATAAATATATCTTTATTTCTGATGAAAAATCTTGAATTAATCTTAGTACTATTAAGTATAAAACCACTTTTATTACAAGTATTTTATTCGTACTTTGAATTTTTTCGATGTAAATTTGAATTTAACTTGTGTTTGAATATACGATATAAAATTATGATTCCTATGTGCGACTGAGGCAATGACTATTTTTTGTATAAATAATATTTTACATCAATAAAATGGTGGTGAAATAATAAATATACTTCCATTCCTGATGAATTTTTTTAAATTTTAGTACGGTTAGATATACAATTACTTTTATTAAATGTTTTACATAGTTTTTTCAACATTAATCCAAACTTAATCGGTCAATATGAATACTGAATTAAAAATTAAAAATATATATTTTACTATTATTTTAAGTTAGCATCTTAGATTTGGACACTTGTATGTGCACGTACCATCCCATTTTTGGATTTTTTTTTTTTCTCTAAATCAGAGCTTCGTATCTAGGAAATAATTATATACTGCACCGATACAATGTACTCCATGTATTATAATTATTTTGTATTTCGTAAGTTTTCATTATTTTATACGGGAATTTTTTGGAAAGAAATGAATTAATTTGTCAGAGAATCGTAAACTTTAGTCTAATGAATTAAACTTAGTGGATATGCAACGTGAAAGCCACTTAGAATATTGGGGATATTAACTTGTGAAATTAAAGATACTTGAAATATATATATTTTTAGGATCAAGTTATGTTATGTATTATATTTGGATTTTGGATCCTATAATTTTAATACATATATATTTGTTACCTCGTTAGGATTGACAAGGTAAGGCCTAGCCCTCCCTTGCTTAGACTTATTTTTATTGAGGATTTTTACTTTAATAAAAAGCCGCTAAACACTCTATCTAGTGATATAAATTCGCAAAAAAAAAAACAAAAAAAAACTAAAGTTATTAATAAGTTCGGTCTATAAAATTTGTATGTTCAAACCTACGTTGTGATAATGTTCACGTGGTGAAGCTATGAGGGGATTCAAAATATGAAAAAAGATAAACACTTTAAGACTATGTTTGGATGATTGTTATGTATTGTTTCATAAATCATAAACACTTTAATACAGTTTTTAAAAAGTAAACAATAATAAGAAATTGAACAATTTTGAATTGGCTTATGAAACGACGTTAGCCTCAAACAATACAACAAGTGTCACTATGTACTCTAAACTTTGAAGATATTTTCAGACAAACTTATTAAGTTATTCACCTAATTAAGATATGGTTTTAATTAAACTACTACTATATATTATTGTACAATATTCTTTATTAATTGTATTGAGTACTAGGACGGCTAAAGATATTAAGATAGGCATGTGCTAAGCAACATATGAATTGCACATGTTGAGACTACAATACATTTGCTTTATTAACGAGTTATCGTGGGATAATTAAGATCCTCCTTTTTAATCAGAAGTCTGGTATTTCGAGTCCTTGAGAATGAGAAGCATCATCCTTAGAAATAAATTTTGCAATGCTTGAACTGAAGTTTAATCAAACTCGAGTTTTAATATCAATATTTGATTTCAGATAAGAAAAAAAATGATTTTTTAAGGTAAACTGTTACTTTTATTAGCAGGCATGTTTGATTGTTACTCTATATGAATACCTTTCCTTAATGACAATTACATCTTAATCACAAGAAAATTAGAGTTGATTAAATAAAATTTTAAGGTATATGTGAAGATAAAAGGAATAAGATTGCGATAAATTCATTGTTAACATAACATTAATCAATTTATTGATGAATCCTCACGATATAATTTAAATCAAGAAAATTTATAAAATTTAATTTGGTTGTTGTCTTAGCTTTTATTATCAGTACATGATCAATTCATCATATTAATAACAAAAATATAAGTATTACCAAAGGTGTATGAAAAAGGATGAGATTCCTCTATCAATAATCATATATTACAGATTAATGTCCAAAAATTACTAATAGATTTTCTAAGAAAAACTTTTCCTCCTAAGTATATTATATATGACACAAATTTTAATTGATTGTATCAATAAATTTCAGATATCATATTAATTACATTAGCACACATTTTCATTTCATGAAATAAGAAAAAGAGATAATGAAAAGGACTTGCGGAATTTGATGGTGGAAACTGCCTAATAAGTCAAATAGACAATCATAAAATTGCATAGTCGACTCTTTAAATGAGTTAATTTTTAATTGTTGCTACTTATCAATTGAACTTATGTCTAGCGGGATATTAGCTTTTTAGAAACTAATGTTCTACTCAAACATAACTTGTGAAATGATATGATCATCCAAAAATATAAACTTATATCTGCCAAAAAATATATATAGTTATTATAAATGCAAATTACCCATGGGCAATCTAAGGTGTTGTTGGATCCAATGCTGGTTTTTGCCCAATCTTCTATGAGTTGGGGTTTGTACACAAATAGTACTTAATCAATTAAGATCTCTATTTTAAAAATAGTCAAAGTTTAATAAATTTCCTAAATTTTGATGGTCTCCGAATTAATTTAAACTCGTAAAATTCAATTGTAAGTCGTAATTCGTAAATTAGAAGTTTCAAACTTCAAACATATGGATACGTGCCTAAAGTTGAGACTATGATATGATTATCATTGCTGTCAAATCAATCCTTTCTTACACACTTTTTAACCGTACGAAAAGAAATAACATGAAATCTTAGTAGATCTGTTAATTGACTATCATAAGTTTCACTTTATTAGTGAAGATTTGATTCACACTTGTAATCCCCTTCCCCTACCCCCAAAAAATAATATATCTTTTTCTTATTGATAACCTTATCGAGAGAAAAAAAAACAGAGAGGACACACAAAGTTTAGTGATAGGGATTAGGGGGTCCATTTTTTTTTTGTTATTATTACTAGTAAGAATAAATTTCTTAGTTTACACATCATAACAAGTCAATTACTTCAACCTAAAAGAAATAAACAAATTTGACCCTTGAGTTCATAAATGGCCATCTTTGTCCACTAATTACAAAATATCTAAACTACAGATTGTGTTATAAATTAAATTTATGTAGTTTATTTGTATGATAAGTCGTTATTGGCAAGCAAACTGTTCGTTTTGTTCATCAAATCGACGTCCTGGTTAATAGTTCTAGTTCCTTGAATATGTCCCTTTTTTTGTAATCTTTGGAGGGCATCCCTTTAGTTCAGATGCTTTTGAAAGTCGGTTCCTAGCGGTTACTTTAAGCCGCAATTCTTATTAATACATAGTATATCTTTTTAACCAAAAAAAGAAAAAGAAAGAAGGACTTAATGGGCTCAAATTCAATTGATTGTCTGAGCCCAACTCATAGATTTTCAAATGGGCTCCATACACCATGACATACATTGAATCATTACATTAAAAATAATCTGCAGCGGCAAATAATTAACAACAATAACTTAATTACAATTAAACATATTATTTCAGAGGCAATTACGTACTAGTGACAAGTACATTTCAGCATTCTTTATAAATGTGGCTAAAACATATAGCGACATTGAATCTATTGACAGTTAACTAATGCAAGTAAAGACTTCAGCACTCTTTGTTAATATGCATACTTATTGCTGCTAAAAGTTGTTTTTGTTATAGCGAATATAGCAGTTGTCGAAGAACCAATTGTGATGTCTCAACAATTGCCAATGCAACAAATTCATGTTCAAAGTTCAAAGCATCCATAGTAGCAAGTTTGAATAGATAACAAAACACATTTACATGGATTACTAAACACATATTTTGTGTTTGTAGTCTGCCCAACTTAGCTCTGCTTGTGTTGCGAGAGAATCAGCCGCGTCTTTCTTTGATGCAGGAAATTCAGCTCTCAATTCTTTTAATTTAGCTTCCAAGTGAGAAATTTCTGTTGTTAAATTCATTTCTAGTGCTTCGATCTCCTTCAAATTTGGGATGGAAGCATTGATTCCAACGACAAGCTCTTTGAGTTCATTGTGAAACTCCTGCTTTTTAATAATATCATCGACCAACATTACCTTCTTGACACTCTCTTTGTAATACTCGTCCTTCTGCTTCTTTGCCTCCTGAAAATTTGCGAGTAGAGATAGAAGATTTCTTCTGAGTTCCTCCAGATTACGTGATTTCTCAATCTAGAGATCAGGTGATTCAACATATATGGGAAGAGCAGCCTCTAAAGATGAATAGTTTTCCGGGAGAAGCACTTGTTGCAAAGGCATCATTAGTAGCTTCTGAATTTCAGCTTTAGCTTTCTCAAGTACTTCTACTGAGTATTGTGCTAACATCGGATGATAAAAGTGCAACATTCTAGCAAAAAATTTAAAACATAACCATGAATTGGAATTGATTGACCATTTCCAACTATTATACCACGTTTATTGCTCATATCACGTAAGGTTACCTTGTGCGGATGTCATATGAGAAGTGGCCCCAGTATCCATGTACCAATTCGCATCCGGAGGACTGATTCCAAGAGTATGCATTGCAGCTTCAATGTCGGTTGAAGATGGAGCTGCCGTGTAGGCCTGCTGCAGTCTGGGCCCAAGTATACCAGGTTGCTGTCCATAATTGGGCCTTGTCCATGAGTTTGATGGATATGGACAATGAGGTATAGCCTAGGGAGCCCACGGTGCCATCCAAGGCCATAACTGACCTCCAGCCCATGGAGAATTGGGTGGCAGATGCTGATCTGCTGGCTGCTGTCCGCCACCGCGGCTGTTGCCACCCCCCATCTGACCACCACCTCCAGCCTTACCCCCACCGCTGCTACCACCCTTGCTGCCTTCACGACCACCATTGTTGCTGCGATTATTGTTGCGGTATTGGTTCCTCTTCCCACCATTAGTATTGTGATGTGAAGAGGAATGATCAACAATATCATGCGAGCCAGTCGACTCACGAGCAACCATAGCTGATGAAGAGCTATATGCCGCTTTCTTAGCAAAGCCGGCCTCTTCAAGAGTGAGCATCGAATGGGCCTGATAAAAAATTTGGGGTAAAGGATCACGTTGGCGAATGAGAGTGGCCACACCTTTGTAGGGTTCGGTGAGGCCAGAGACCAGAGACCAGTTGAAGAACTAGTCTATTGTTGTCAACGGGAGAGCCGACATTCTTGAGTTGGTCCGACAAAGATTTGAGGTGCTGACAATAGGAAGAGACACTTGGAAAATCTTTCATGTTCACATGAGTGAAATCGTACTTAAGGGTGACGACACGAGAGTGTTTGTTATCTTGGAATATGTCACGCAATCCATTCCAAGCCTCCATTGTCGTGGTGTCGGGCTCAAGATCGTATGTAAAAGATCATGAGATATAGTGGCATAGATCCACTGTAGAACAGTAGCATCAAGAGTCGACCAAAGTTCTTTCTCCTCTTCTGTTTTCGGCGTTTTCTCCTTGCCCTTTCCCGGAGGAATAATATGGTCAAGAACTCGATGGGATAGTGCGTGAATCTTAAATAGTTCCGCCCATGTGGAATACTGGACATTCTCCATCTCAAGAACGATGGGAACATGGTTCTTGATGTTGGATACAACAAGAGCAGGGTGAAAAAAAGATTTTGATTTCGACATGATGATAGAGAAGAGACGAAGAAGAGAGGGGGGGCGGGGCGGACGGTGTTGAAGAGGAAGCGGAAGGTTTTCCCTTAGAGCTCTGATAGCATGAAAGAGTTTAATCCCTTGATTATTTCATTGATATCAATGGTTTATATACAATATACAAGCTATAATTAAGGAAACTAACTAGCTATAAGAGGAACTAAATATACACTTAACTAATGTGATATATACAAAGAATCAGAATATCTTTATCATATATTCTAACATATAATATAAGCTAACTGTTAGAAAATTCAAGTTGCACCGCTCTTTGGCCAATGATTCTATTTATTCAGTTCCTCAATTTTTTGACAATTTTTTCAATTAATGTATTATTTTTATTTCAATATTCTAAAAATTTGTCATGGTTGAAAGGTATATTATCTATAGTACATTTCTCATAGGTATTAGATATTGTTGTGCTTAAAAATCTATATATAATATAAGCTAGATTTTAGAAAAGTGAAGTTGCACCTCTCTTTGGCCAAGGTCCAAGGATTCTATTTATCTTTTTCCTCAATTTTTTTTTTTGACAATTTTTCATATTTTTCTACTTACTTATTATTGTACAAAAAATAAATATATCAATTACTACTCCTCTATTTATTGTTATACTTAAAAGTCTCAAAAATTATTTACACTCATTATTATTCTTTATTACAAATAATTAAAAGTCTCAATATTTACTACTTCAATCTTTCAAGATATTTGTATCTTTCAAGATATTTATCGCTTTTTTTATTCTATTTTTTTTTCCTCTTCCAATTTTGTTAAACACAATGGAGTAATACAAAAATGAAGAAGTTGATTTGCTTTCTTTTCTAATAAAACTTAGACACCCAACAAATGTTGGATAGTTCATGAGTTTTTTTTTTTTTTGTCTTCATTATTTTATTTTTCCTTCTTTTATTTATATTAAATTTTTTATCTCCATAACTTATACCTATTGAACTTTTACTTTAATTAATATTATTAACATTTTCTTTAAATTTTATATTCATAGCCCCCATTAATTATTTAATTTCAAAATTTAAGATACCTTATGATATTACTTTAATTTTGTCAATATAAATTCATATTTTTGTTTCATAAGATTCCTACTCAAGATTATTATTTTATTTCATATTTGAAATAGTGATATTTTATATTATTATTGTCATATCATATTTATACTTTAGTTTGACTCCATAAAAAGTCTCTTGAATGTGGATAGAAGGGGAGCCGGATAAAAACTCAAAAATATGTGCATTGATTATGTAACTTTTTTTCATCTTTGTTTTGTGATTACGAACTTTACAAAAATGTGTTAATTATCTCTATAATTTTTTTAAAATTTAGGTTCTTATAAAATTTTTAATTGTAGTAAATTACATTTTCACTTAGGCTCAAATTAGTTATTTGTAACTTTGTCAGAAATAGCTAACTACGCTAACCGACGTTCAAATTTTACTACTCATGGCTCAAAAGAAATGTATATTAAATATTGAAATACACAGTTCTTAGGTGTTTCTTATGATGATGGACCATTTACATTTTCTCTAAAGTTGTTCATTTCTTCTACTTTAAAAGAATTACCAAAAGAATAATATAAGATATACATGAAAATTAGCAATAGAGGTTTATTTAGATAATGAATACGGAAAATACGAGAAAAATATTTATTTAGACGATGGTGAAAATAAGAGAGAAACCATGGAAAATGAAAGGATTAAGTATCAAAGAAGAAATTAAATTGAGATACTTATCTCTTTTTCCTCCTATTTTTAGTTTCATCATTTTCTTTTTCAAAAATAACAAGAAGATTCATCAAATAGTAAATTTAACATTTAATAAAAACAAGAAGAAAAAAAATCAAGTCCTTAAATATGTTTATTCGAATTATATGTATTAATATCATAATATATGATTTTTTTCTTAATAAATTAGCCTTTTTAATTATGAAAAATATTTAATAATAAAAATGTAATTCACTTAAGCTCTAATTCTACAAAAATATTTATATTGTGATTTTATCATTTTGTTATTTCTATAGTTGGTTTTCGGCCAAATTCCCTTGTTTAAGTATAAAACAACTAATCACAATACTATAAATAACAAGACCAAACAAATAAATAAAAAAACTTAAACAGTTAGTACCAAAATTTTTTAAAAAAAAAACATGAATTCAACTTCAAGCTTGGCAAACATGTATATATATAATACTAGTCACAAAAGCCAAAAAAAATATTTTTTACAAGAGAAAGGCGAAAGGCCATTTATTATTTAGTTCTTGGTAAGCTTAGTATCTAGTTCTTTTTCCTATAATGTATTTTTTTTTCTTGTTTCTTTTTTCCATTAAGTTCGATTGGAGCCGGTATTTTTTCTAAGGGGTTCAATATATGAATAAGTAAATACACGAATTAGCTTGAGGGATTCAACATCTACTATATATACATAATAAATAATTTTAACATGTATAAGTAGCGTAATTTTTCGTCAAAGGGGTTCGGATGAACGTCTAGGCTCCGCCCTTGCCAATAGACCCTTAGCTCGACAAAAAAGACTAATTTCTGAATTAAATCAATCTATATCACATAGATTAATATCTATGTGCTATAAACTAAACTAATGTAGTTTATTTGTATGGTTAGTCATTACTGGCACCTAACCTGTTCGTTTTGTTCATCAAATCGGCGATAACTTTTAATATTTCAAGGCAATTACTAGTGACAAGTACATTTTAACACTCTTTATAAAATGCCGCTAAAGCTTATAGCGACATTGAATCTAATGACAGTTAACTAATGCAAGTAAAGACTTTAGCATTCTTTGTTAAAGTGCATACTTGTTGCCACTAAAAGTTGCTTTTGTTATAGTGAATATAACAGTTGCAGATGTCAAAGAACCAATTGTGATGTCTCAACAGTTGCCAATGCAACAAATTCATGTTCAAAGATCAAACCATCCATAAAAGCAAGTTTGAGTAGATAACAATACACATTTGCATATGGATTACTAAACACATATTTTGCGTTTATAGTCTGCCCACCTTGTTTCTGCTTGTGTCGCGAGAGAATCAGCCACGTCTTTCTTTGATGCAGGAAATTCAATTCTCAGTTCTTCCAATTTAGCTTCCAAGTGAGAAATCTCCGTTGTTAAATTCATTTCTAGTGCTTCGATCTCCTTCAAATTTGGGATGGAAGCATCGATTCCAACGACAAGGTCTTTGAGCTCAGTGTGAAGCTCCTGTTTTCTAATAATATCATCGACCAACATTACCTTCCTGGCACTCTCTTTGTAATACTCGTCCTTCTGCTTCTTTGCCTCCTGAAAACTTGCGAGTAGAGATGGAAGATTTCTTCTGAGTTCCTCCAAATTACGTGCTTTCTCAACCAAGAGATCAGGTGATTCAGCATATACAGGAAGAGCAGCCTCTAAAGATGAGTAGTTTTCCGGGAGAAGCACTTGTTGCAAAGGCATCATTAGTAGCTTCTGAACTTCAGCTTTAGCTTTGTCAAGTACTTCTGCTGAGTATTGTGCTGCAGGTGACTTGACATCGGACGATACATGTGCAACATTCTAGCAAAAGATTTAAAACATAACATCATGTCTACGAATAAATAAACATATCCTCTGTAAGAATGTATTTTCATAAGAATGTGTACTTACTTCATCATCGACAGACTTCTCATGACGATTAACAGACGAGTGACTTGAGCCAGGAACACCATGAGAATGTTCGATATTCTGAAACAAGAAAGGGAGGAGATTATTATTAACAGACAAAAATTGCATTTCTAAACGAACAATTTGGCTTCAAGGATTTAACTTACAGGAAGGACAAGTTCCCTCTTTGCATTTTTCGAAGGCCTTTTATCTTTTTCTTGCCCTTCAAAAAAAGAAACAAAAGTATATTGATTGATGAGTAAGTGTTATGTTACATAGCAAATATTATGCACTATAACCAGCTTTGACTGTATTATTCATGAAGGGAAAAGTTTCATTTACAATACCTTTGTTCCTTCGTTTCTTGATTGCTTCCTCACCGATAATCCTATCTAGGATCTGCTCAACTGATTCGGTCCGTGTTTTACTTATGTAAGTAGACCACCACGACTCAAATGATGGCGTACATTTTGGATTAGGATGAAATTCGACAACTGAGAAATTTCTCTTCAGTTGATCAAACTTCGAATCCACTTCTCTAATGCCACTTTCTGAATTGAAAACGATCCTTTCAAGTGGTGAAGCGTTGACAGACTGATGAGGAGGAAGAGGAATTGTTTGTGTCAAGCCGAACTGCCGTGCAAACTGATTTGGAGAGTAATACTCCACTCCAGCTTTTCCAACACTTGAGTTGCCTATTGCGAGACCATACTGGAGGTCTCGAGGAATAAGGAAGTTGGACCAGATATCGTCTAGAGCTAGCTTATTAGATGGAATATGCTCCGCCAATTGCAGCCATCCAGGTGAATATGGAGTGAACTGACTAGGAGATATGGAAGAACATAAGTAGAAAAACTTTAAACATTCTTGGAAGCTGTTCTGTTTTAACTTCCCTTGAGCCAGGGCAATCCCTAAAGTCGTACAATTCTGTGTATCGTAAGGAAAAGGTCTATACTGCGGAAAGTAAGACTGCAGCCAGAGTTGTAGGATCCAGAAGGGCCCCCCTGCAGGAGCAAATCCTCGGGTAACTAAGCTTCTACAACCTCGGTATAGATGAGATAGTATGAAAGGAGCCAAAGCAACCTTTCTGCCCGAAGCAAGAGCTATGGCTAGATTGTTATACTCCTTGGCTACCATAGACGAACCAATGCAAAATACAAATTTGCAGAGCCACATATTGAGGAACGCCAAATGTTCCTCCTCAGTTACGTCCTCTCTTTGCGTGTTCACTTTGATGAACTTCTCATAGTATATTTTCTTACTCTTCTCCCTCTTTGGACTCTGGATGTCGAGGACTGAGCTAATTGCCTCACCATGAGGCCTAATTCCTGTCAAAGCAGAAATGTCGAACACCGTTGGACTCATCATTCCAAAATTGAAATGGAATGCATTACCTGATGTAGACCAGAAGCACAATGCAGCATACAACAGATCGGGGTCACATGGTATGTTGACTTTGGATAACTGTATGGTATCATATATATCTGCAGTCCTCCAGGTATCCCCCTTAACCTTCTCCATTCGGTTAACCCAACCGATCCATCCTTCTGTTGCAGTTGGCCATGACTTCCATGTGTTTTTCTCCTGCCAACCAGGTTGCAGTGTGTGTAGAAGTAGCTTCTCCCCTTCTGCTAGGGGATAAAATGACTCGAGCTCCGAAGGAAATCCATCCTTGAAGCATGGGCCTAGCATAAACTCCGAAGAACTTGTAGAGTAGGGAACAATAACCTCAGGATGTAGAATATCACTGTCAAACTCCTTTATTATTTGCTCCATAGTTGTGGTGAGAAGCAAAGATGGAAACCTGCATAAACGTAAACGATTTAAATTAAAAGCAAGATCAATGTAGCAGTTGCTGCTACGTTAGCTTCATAAGTTAAACAAACACAATGCATGTTACCAGCAGGGGACTCAATACAATCAGTGGCTTAAAGAGAAAACTTACTAATATTTTTAGTACAATTCACTCTTTTAACTTTTTTAGACGCAAAGCTATAAGTTATCCTTTTAAGGTTCTTTCACTAATTGGTTTGTCAAAAAAAAAACCCTTCTCCCTTATCTGTTACTAAGACGACTTGAATGGCGAAGTAAAGTCTTCCATGTTAATGTTGATTGCTATTGATAAAGAATGCAACAAAAAACAAGAAGATTCATTGAAAGATGGAACTTATATTGAAAAATATCAAGGTGATGTGAGGGAGATATTAGATGCAAAGCGAGTTTGGTGCAACAAAATCCTCAACAACAACTAGATAGTGTGGTTTGGTTTACCAATTCGTAACACAATACAGCAAATTTTAGGCACTTTTGATGATCTTTCGAATAATATTGTGTATGAGATCAATCTAACTACTTTTAAAATGGTTATCGCTAATCAAGAAGCTAAGATTAACACATTAAAGGAAAATCAATTTGCTAATATGGTTAATTCCATTCCATTGATAGATTTGATTACCTACAACCTACAAGATGAGAACATATCTGCAAATGCAGCTAGGAATGCAGATATTTCTCTTAGGCAACGACACAATAACAAAAACATATATAAAAGAATGACTAGTTAGAATGGTAAGATGACTGAGGAGTTGTTCCAAAGCACCTATCGATGCGACTAGCAAAACAGAATCACATGACAATGTCAACAACTTCAACAAGATCTAATGAACACAAGCACAAGTGATGAACTATCAAGAGCTATTGGACAGATTTTAGAAGAGCAATCTATCTTTTTTAATTCATCCATTTGTACAAGGAAGTTTGAGGTTGATAACTCAATTTTCTTCTTTCGCTTTATAACTTTGCATTACTTCGCTTTAAACTATTTAACCGTTATTAGCTATATATACTAATAAGATTTTTGATGATAAACCCAATAGATATACTTATAAACTATAAATAGTACTCACGAATGACTAGTTATATAATAAACGCAAAATTTTTAGAGGTTTTTAACTTTTGGGGGCTTAACCTTACTCTTAGAGATACTAGCAATAAACATTTTTCCATTCCAATGTCCTTACATTCCATCACTAATTTCCAATTTTACTTCTATAATTTAGATTAATAAGTAAAACTACTTTATTTTTCCAGCTAGTTTGATGCTACAGTTTTTCCACTAATATTCTATCTTTTCATATCTTGTCAAGATACCTTAAATAGTCGTATCTAATAAATGAGTTAATCAAGTCAACACACAATCAGAGGCGGACCTAGGTGGACCCTAGGGGGTTACATTGTATATATAATTATGCCAAATAATTATTGTGGAGACCTGATTGGACAAAACATGATGCACTTTCAGATTACTGAGGACATGCCTTTAGAAAGGAGGTAGTGGAGGACACATTGACACATATGGTTGGAAGGCGAGTAGGTAATAGAACATTGTCTCACTTATTTTTTCATATTAGTAGTCGTAGTATTACTCATGGAGTTTCTTGTCCTTCGACGTCTGTTGTTTTATTGCACTTAAATTATCATATTAGTTCGTTGAAGTTATTTTATTTTTCAATATGCTTTGTCATTCTCTCTCTAGTATTTTGCTACGACTTCATCACACTTTTTCATTTCGTTTCATTTCTTCTTTTTCTTTGACCCAATGGTCTATCGAAACATTGTCTCTACCTCCCAAAATAAAAGTAACATCTTCGTACACTCTATCCTCCCCAAACTTCACTTGTAGAATTACACTAGATAGATTATTATTGTTATAGTATCCGATGGTCTATAGATTAAAAAAACTTAACCTTTACAAAGCTAACATCATTTTACAAAAACTTTGAGAGCCATTTGGACATAAGATCAAAATGTGATATTTACTTGATTAAACAATACTCTATTTATCTCAATTTAGGTATCATACATTTTTTTTTTTGGTCTGTTCTTGAGTGTAATTCCTTCTACATTTAGCAAAATTTCAATTCCAACATTCTACTCGCAAATCTAAGATCTCAACAATTTAATCAATACACACACATTTATAATTTAATCCCACAGAATTTAAGAAAGATTAAAATCTACTAACCTAACCAGAGAGGATTAAGAAATGTCGTCAATTGATATAAGCTCAGACAGCCGCACACAAATTTAGGGGAAAAAAAAGTGCCAAGTAACACCTTTTATATATATATAAGCACATACGTGTTAATTAAATAATGTGACATAACACATTGATTTTCTAGGTTTACAGTTATGTAAGTATTAGTAAATTAAAATACATTGATAACTATTTAAATTTGTTATGTAAAATGTTAGGTAGGTATTAGTAAGTTAAAAATAATACATTAATAGATATTTAAATTTGCCGCGTGATATGTTAGGTAGGTATTTGTACGTTAAAAAAATATATTAACTGATATTTAAATTTACCGCGTGAAATGTTAGATAGGTATTAGTAAGTCAAAATATATTAACAGGTATTTAAACTTGCCGCGTGGAATCTTATTTTTACCTAATAAAGAATTGAGCAATAAGACTCCAGGGAGAATCGATCCCGCGTCAAGCACCAAGTTTTAGTTATGAGTTTCGAACTGTCAATTTATTATATTAATAAATTTTTAATATAATGCAAGGTTTAGAAAAAATTTACTGGGTTTTTGAGAATTATGAGTTTCATATTTAACCTTCAATTACTTGAAATACACTTTTGGTCTCTTTGTTTATAATATATATGAATTTTTAGAATACCGTTTCATTATTTAATTATCCATGTGAAATATTATACTTGTATTGCTACTTTATTATTCAGGGCAATATCCTTCTAAAAATAATTTAAATATAACATATTTCTCATCTAAAGTAATCAAAAAGACATTTTTTTTAATTGATTGAAGGTTAAATATGTTGAGTCAAATTTCTCATACTGAAAAAATAAATTTAAGGTTCCTCAAAAGTCAAACCTTTTCTTTTAAATAAGTCAGAAAATATTAATTTTAATAATAATAAAAAACAATAACCAGATAATCAATTTCAACATAATTAAATCCATTATATCTTGTGCTCAAATTTAGCATAGGCCAACAAATAAACACTTCAAAGAGAAAGGCGAAAGGCCTTATCTAGTTCTTGGTAAGTTTAATATCTATTTTCCCAGTAATGTATTTTTTTTCTTGTTTCTTATTAATCTTTTTGGAGATTAGGGTTTTGTAATTTGGTGTGTGTGTGGGGAGGGGGGGCTAATATCGGCTAGTGGGGTCTACAGAGGGTAAGATTTATCGGTCAGAGGCTAAGATTTAGGTAGACCTTTACTTTGTGGGGGTGTGAGATAAAAAGGATGTTTTCGATGTAGAGGTGGAACTAGGATTTTTACTAGTTATGGGGTTCAAAATATGAATAACTACATACACAAATTAGCTAAAGAGAGTTCGAGATATACTGTATATACTAAAAAATAATTTTAGCCATGTATAAATAGTGTAATTTTCCGTTGAAGGATTCAGGTGAATCACCTAGGCCCAAGTTGACTCCTCCCATGCCGATAGACTCGTAGCTCGACCAAAAAAGGACTAATTTCTGAATGAAATCGACCTATTAAATAACAACAACAACATATCCAATGCAATTCCACTAGTGGGGTCTTGGGAGGATAAGATACCCTTACCTTTGTGGGGGTGTGGGGTAGAAAAGACCTGTTTCTGATAGATTCTCGGCTAAGAAGATGAATTCGAAGCATGATAGCAAGAAAATATGACAACAAAATAATAAGATACGGGCAACATATAGTAGTTTTATATAGAAGAAAAAGAAACAAAATGGGACAACATTCTCGATCGACTATCTACTAACCTTCTAGCCTAATGACTGATCCTCGACCTCCATACCTTATTGTGTAGATACCCCTACTAACCTGTTTGAGTTTCGTTTGAATTTTAATTTCGAATAACAATTCTGTTTAATCCTCTGTATTTGTAAAGAATGCAACTTTTTCATATTAAGAGGAGATGGATGATTAATTTAATTAGAACGAGACACATCTTTCTGCTCTTCTTACATTTCTCATCTTTGTGTTCTGTTGTGTATTTCCTACAGGTTCTTATTGGTGAATATTGTTAAATAATATGAGACATAAGTGCAGAAAGCAATGTTCCCATCGAACATTACTTTGTGACCTTCCTAGGAATGTATTAGATGAAATCCTTATGTGTTTGCCTTTTCGAGATGTTGTGAGGACAAGTATCTTATCGAAAAAATGGAGAAATATATGGCATGGACTTCCTGTGTTGACGCTTTCTCACACACTTTGGAAACCTGAGGAGGATTTAGCTGATCTTACAAGTAACCTTGTAAAGATCATCAACCACATTTTGATCTTTCATACAGGACCAGTTACAAAGTTTACCCTCTGCGTTCCTTATTTGGATACATGTCCTAATATTGACAACTTGATACGTTTCCTCTCTAGAAACGACATTCAACACCTTGTTCTTAGACTTCCAATCAGGGGTAGCCTATACAAAATGCCTCTTTCATTCTTCACATGTTTCGAGTTAAGGCATTTGACTCTCCAGAATTGTTCGATACTTGCTCAACCATCCGTCAAAGGATTTGATAGGTTGATTAGCTTAGAACTACGTGATGTTGCAATTTCTTCCAAGTTGCTTGAACGTTTAATCTCTCGTTCCTTGTTGCTCGAGCAGTTGGTGCTGCAGATCTCAGGTGCTTCAAGCAATGTCATTGAAATTAGTGCTCCAAATCTGAGATCCTTTGACTACACAGGCAATATAAGATCTATCTGTTTAAAAATATCCCTCGTCTGGCAAAGCTTTCACTTTCGCATAGGGAATATTACGTGGGAGCAGGAAAGTGTAATATCGCCAAGTTTTTTGAGTTTTTCTCTGCTCTCGAGCACCTCCACTTGAATGACATGGTAAATGTTGCTTCATTACTGCATTTTCAATCATGGAACATCTTTTGGGCTTTGAGTCATTCTGTTTTATGGTATTTTTTTCCTAGTTCTTTGTTGCAGGAGCAGGTGAAGTACCAACGAGGCTTTCCTACGATCTTTATTGTGTCAAACATCTCTGCATATCTAGCATCTATCTGTCTGACCCGAACGAGGTTTCATGTGCTCTTTGCTTGATAAGAAGCTTCCCGAATGTACAATCTATGGAAATTAAGGTTCTCTTTTCTCGCTTTTTATGTAGTATCTCCTTATTTCCGTGCTCCTTAAATCATCAATAAGCTGAAAAAGATGAGTTTTGGTTCATCGTTCTTAGGTGGAGTGCGATGACAATGATATACCAGCTCTAGAATCTCTTGAAGTGGAACGCTTCTCAGATGTGACGTTTAATCACCTCAGGGAAATTAAGCTAATGCAGACTAATGGCACAATCCCTGAGATACAACTGATGAAGCTTCTGTTGGCTAAGTCTCCCGAGCTGATGAAAATCATAATCGAGCCATGTGTAATTGAAGAATCCGCAACTGTCAAAATACTCACTGAGCTAATACAGTTTCAGCGGGCATCAACCAAGGCAGAAGTTGTTTATAAGTTGGATAAGCATCCAAATCCCGGTCCTGTTTGATTTTCACACTGAGTTGATGCAGTAGTATAACACTGAGTTTTTGGGGATATAAACTACTGTGGATGGATATATTGTTTCATCAACTTTGTTACTATATTCTGCCTAATTGCCATCAGTTTTTGCCTAGTGCTTTTGTTTCTTCAACTTTGTTTTTCTCGAACTGCTTTGTTATGCTTTTACTTGAACCAAAGATCTATCAGAAATCACCTCTCTACCTCCTAAGGTAGGGGTGAAGTTTTGCGTACATACAACCCTCTTCAGACCTCACTTATGTGATGACGCTGAGTATGTTGTTGCTTATGCTTGAAATGAGACTTGCAACAAGAATTACTATTGTTTATTTCATACTTCAAAGTTGGCAATTGAACACTAAAAGCTTCCTTACCCTTTTTGGCGAAAACCAAAGCATCTTGCCCCTACTTTTAGTGGTAGAAACATTATTTCTGACTGATCCTCCGCAATCGTCTTTATTTATCCAAACTTGAGATCGATAATGTGAACGAGCTGAATGAAATTAAAAACACACAAATCTGGTCATGTTTGCTTGATAACTCACAGCTCACATGTAAGCATAATTGCCTAACTTGTGAAATATCTAATTGAATCACATGACTCATGACACCAATTTAAGTATAAAACAACTAATCACAATATACTATAAATAACAAGACCAAACAAATAAATAAAAAAACTTGAAAACAGTTAGTACCAAAAACAAAAAGCAGCCAACTTTCCATTTTCCAATACCAATAAAACCAAAAGATTGGTTCCACTCTTCAATTTTTCAAATTACCCAAAAAAAAAAACTTGGGGTTTCCAAAAAAACAGTAAAAATGTAATCTTTCTTTCACCAATTTCTGTGGGAACCTTTTTTTTTGTTGTTCTTTTGATTGAGTAGATCTCTTTTTCTTAGATGAATGAGTTTATTTTGTTGTTTTGATCTTGTGGGGGTCTCTAATTTGTTGATTTTATGCAGAAAATTTCAAAATCTTGAAAAAATAGGATGAAATCTGGAAAGGGTCATCATGTGGAAGAAGAAGAGGATGAGTATGATTTTGGTTCTAACAGAGATGCCACACCTTCAAGTAACAGTACTAAAGGTTTGTGAAATTTTTTATTTTTGTGTTTGTTGTAGTTTAATGGTAGAATTTTCTGCAAGAAAGGATTTTTGAACTGGATTTTGAGGTGGGAATAAATTTTTTGACTATTTTGGTTTAGGTTAATTGTTTTAAAATGTAATTTTTATTTACTTGTTGGAAGTGACAGATGGGAAGAACAGTGACAAGGCAAATGCAATTAGGTCGAAGCATTCTGTTACAGAGCAGCGTCGGAGGAGCAAGATCAATGAGAGGTTTGTTTTTGATTTTCTAATTTTAGTTATAGTTGATTTGGTAGGAACAATAAGGTATGAATGCAACTCGAGAACCACGAGTTCATGCTCAGGAATTGGAATTCAATTGAGAAACAAGCTCACAAACTGAACTAATAGAGTAATTGTATTGATAAACTCTTAAATGATTAGGGTGAGCTTGTTTTATTAACTGTTGCTGACATAAGGCACCAAAATGCTCTTAACTATGGTGGCAAAAATTACACCTAATTGTCTTAACATGAAGGAGACATTTATGAATAGAAAAATATATACAGAAAAAAGCTTTAATATTCCATTAGGAATTACTTCCCATTTACTGAAAATATATTGGATACGGATATCAAGTTACGAACCTAAGCAGTAGATTCTGAACTGGAAAGCACTAGTTAAAATAAAAACAAGTTGCAAACCTGAGAAAAAAGATAATGCATGTCCTACATTTTGAGGCCACAGAGATCTTCGAACTGAATATTTGCTTTGAAAGCCTACCTCTTGGTACCATTGCAAACTTTGAAATACACTTGCTCGGTGCTGATGTACGTCATGTTGATGAACATCTGATGTCTTCTCCATTTGTATGTTCTGTGATTTTCTTTTCTTTTCATGTTTGTGTTGCAAAGGCGCTCTATACATATTCAAGTTGATTTACAAGATAATGCATTTATTTTGTTGTGACTTTATCTTTAGAATTTGTAACAATTGCCAGATTTGTGTAAAATGCCTGAACAAAATTTCTGCACTCTTGACAAAGTTTTTTGTCTATCTCTAGATTTCAGATGTTGAGAAATTTGATACCCCATACTGATCAAAAACGAGATACCGCGTCATTCTTGTTCGAGGTACATTTTAGAAAGAAACTTTTACATTCTTCTTCTTTAAAGTTTAGATTTATTGGTTTATTTTGATGTTTGTATGCAGGTAATTCAGTACGTACAGTATTTACAGGATACAGTGCAGAAGTATGAAGGATCATATCAACCTTGGAGCTCGGAGCCTACAAAACTTATGCCATGGGTAAATTATATACCTATAGTTATAACATCTCTATTCTCACCATAACTTTTTTGGTTGTGAACTTTTGAATTGGGCTCTTTTGGTCTTAGCTGTGCTAAATATTATTCCTCTAACAGAAAATACTCTTGCTTCAGATTGTTAAGATATTATGTAATCCACGTCAATTAGGAATGATTTGATTAGGATTCTGTAATTATACACTTGCTAAAGTTGTACATATTGAAGTACTATAAATCCCAACCAAGCTTGTGGGAAATAATCAAGTTTTTTCGGTGCAATTATCTCTAGTTTTAACAGTGACAGAAGTTGCAAAATAATTCAGAGCTGATCTGTACAGCTGAACAGTGAACTTGTAAAAGACACATTCAGCTCTAGTCTGTCTAGCAGACTTCCACGTAATTGCACCCATGCTCTGTAAATCGTTTTCAAGTCGAGTCAAATTGGAAAGAGAACTTTCTCTTCCTTCCCCCCCTACGTCCACCCCCACCAAACACACACATACATGCACCACTCTCTGATGACCATTGAGGTGCATGTAATTTCAGGTCACATTTTATGTACTGGTATATGCATGGTGCTCTCATTTTGTGGTTCCATTGTTTTTTTTATCTTTCCACTATTTCATATGTGAATATGTTCATGGTTTCAGAAAATAGATAGATCTACATTATGGATGCATCTGATCTATGGGTAACTATACCTTAGATTGGTGTTGGCTCGATCGCTTTCCGGTGTTCGCCTTTAGTCCTGCAAGATTATGACATATCCCCCTCTTCTTCCACTTTACTCTCTCTTCCAGATGTAAAATTCCATTGATGCTACTTAGGCTATATAAGGAGGTTGCTATTTAGGCAATGATAAGTCCATAGGTGCAACATAAATTGTGCTATTAACTACCTAGACTGTGTTTTTGCATCTCTTAATATAAGGAAGGGAGGGGCATGACTACATATACTTCGTAATGGGAACAACATGTGTTTAGTTATAAGTGTGTGCTACTTTTGAAATCCTTCAGAGAAACAGTCAGTGGCACGCACAGAGTTTTCCTGCAAACCCTCAGGCCTTGAACAATGGTACTGACACAGGACCAACATATTCAGGAAGGTTTGATGAGAATCTCTTAACCGTCACTTCGTCTATGCAAGCCAATCAACGGAATCCACTTGAATCTCATCCTGGTGGTGATGTTAAATCGATGGATCAAGAAAAGGAACTAGCTAGAATGGCAATCACGACATCGATGCCTCTTCAGGCTAGTATGCCAGTCCCTTTTCAGAATGATAGTTCCTTCTCTGACTCACTACCCACGCCTGCGTCTGATGAATGCCCCAGCACCACTAATGCTCTGAATAATCAGGAGTTTATGGTAGAAGGCGGCACAATCAACTTTTCGAATACTTACTCTCAAGGGTGAGTACATTTATCTAGTTTTAGAGTTTATAATATTAAATAAAGTGTGTGGTCTCTGTATATTGGAAGTATATTAGTTGTCTTCTGCAGGCATTTGCTTGCTTTTCCTTTTTTGTTAGTAGTCGTTCTATATGCTGCTTTCATGTTTTAAGACACTGCTATCTCTGTCACTGAATGATGTTGCATGAAAGAATGTGGTGATATCTCGAGTATCTTAAGTATGCCTTTTTTGTTATGATGAAGCTTGTGTATCTCTCATCACAAATTTGGAATTTCTAAACAGTTGCGATGATTGCTATATTTATTGCTTAAGCTAGCATGTTGAAATTTCTCTAGTTAATGAGTCGTAGTTTTTGTATTCCAAAAAGCTTTTGTGTTTCACATTACCGGCTTATCAATATTCTAGCACAATAGCCAGAAATACCACTTATATTATCATCCTTATACTTGAAAATTGAAATACATGAAGCTGAGTCGTTGGACATATACACCAATTTTGCCCATATGCGTGTAGAGTTGTTGAACTCGGAGTTTTTTATTCGTGGATGCTTATGTTAGATCTAGAGTTGTTCAAGAAAATAATTATTGGCTCTTACCTCTCTTACATTTGCTACAACTTCTCCTGAGATTCATGTCAAGTTGAATATTTGCAAGTTATCTAATGATATTGATGTATTATTCATGCTGACCCTTGATCGATGATTTGTTTGCTTTTACTCAGATTACTGAATTCGTTGACACAAGCGCTACAGGCTACTGGCCTTGATCTTTCACAGGCCAGTATATCAGTGCAGATTAATCTAGGGAAGCGGGCAAACAAGGATGCTAAGGTATGAACCTTTTCCGACTTCTGTGTAGTCATTCACCGATCCTACTCCCTTTAGGATAATGAGATCAATCACGGTATTTAGCTGACCAATACTACACACATTTCACTCTAGGATACAGAAAATCCTCCACCTGCACCTGGCGATCAATTTATGGAGGAATTTCGGGATATAAACAATGATGAAGAGTTGGACCGAGCTCAAAAGAGGCTGAAAAAATAGATATAACTATGTATAGCATGGCAATACCAAGTCAAATCAACTCAAGTTTGCATCACCTTCGCGTAAATCAGTTGAGTGTATATCCTGCGTTTCTTTTGAGAACTTTCCTTTTTCCTTGTCTGTAGTTAAACACGAATTCGACATGTTCTGAGTCTCTGAAGTCAACAATTTATTTATATTTAGAAGCAATGTTGTTATGCTATGCTATAAATTGATGGGCAAAGTTTGTCTTTGCACAAATCTTGACGTCATATTCTAACTGATCGCCAGAATTTTGACCACAAAACGTAACGAATCGATCTTGATGTATCGTCATAGCTTCTTGTGTAAAAATTTCACAAACACATTTGATGATCTCAGATGTGTTATGTAAACACCCTATATTTTATTCAAATTTTCCATTTTATTGAAAAATGAAGAGATGGAAAAAAAAAAAAAAACTAAAGAGAAAAGTAAGGCAAGCAAATTGAAACGGAGCAAGAATAGTACATTTTCTAGTTAAAATCACATCAGTATTATACATAGAAACCTAAAAATTCATCAGATCACTTTTAGTTTTATAACAATAAGAGTACTTCAATCCACAAAACCTGACAATTACTGTTGGATGGTAAGCTTTACAAGCAATTGGGGTCATTTAACACCCTTCTGCTGGAAATCATGTTGAGCATAAGAAAAGGGCAGTCGGGGGCACGAAACATCCTACAGACTCGTTGGGGTGTAATGTATGCAGCTTACCATATGGCTGATTCCACAGCTTGAACTCATGACTTATAAGTCACATGGAAATATTGCTAAGCTTGACAATGACAGCAGTCGACCTCTGGTGTCTCCAGCTCTTCTTCTCATGAGTCACGCTATTCTGCAACTAGCCATAAAGAAAGACACATCAATCGAGTGGCTAAAACGTTTAGACACATTATCTTCGTTTCATGCTAATACCAATGGGAAGTTCAAGTACCACGAGGAGTTTCCGAGTGCATTTGGTTAATGCAGAGCTATAGCTGATTAACGTTTTCCAGCTAGCCTCTCTGTCATTAGGACAATAGCTCTAGACCAACCCTCCATCATCGAAATCCAGAAGCTGCATTTTAGTTCAAGATTCCCCGAGAACTTTCATCAGAAAAGCGTATTCATGAGCTGCTTCCTCGCATTGTCCAAAACGACCACCTTCACCAAAATGTCCTCCGCTCATGTTTGTCTGCAGTATAACTGAAGAAGAACACCTAGTGCACGTTTTATCTCGTATCTTGGCCACCCATTTTGCTGCTTCCCAAACGCCAACTCTGCTTAAAGACATAATATGATATCGATCCTTTCCAGGGAGTTTTCGTGAAGATCAAAATAAGATGTTGAGAGAAAGAATCTTAGCAGGCTGAAAATGCCTTAGCATTTCAGCCAAACCATTCAATAGACTCAAGTATTACATAAATATGATGTGCATTCTGACGAGAACAAAATTATACCTTGAGTCGTTTAATGAAGCTTTCACAAGCATCGACGGACAACAAACACCCTCAGGAATATTGTCATAAGGAGAATACTTCAAAATATATTCAAAGTGCGCATGTAGTTGAGGATTTCCGAATTCTTCGTAGTCTAGAACAGTGAGAGGCAAGGTGGGATCCAACAAGCTACTGCACACATCAAGGAAAGGAACCTGGGACAAACATTACATACATGAACAGCTATAATACATCAGCGTCAAACAAAAAATAAAGACACTTCCTGCCATCCAAATTAGACAGCGAGGTTATATTTAAACGAAAGGTATATTAGCTCTAAATTGCAAAGTTGAGGGGTATATTTGCCCCTTTTCCCTTTTAGGTTTATAGAGAGTTGTCTAAAGACACTAAATATTCTTTAGCTCGAGAGAAACTTGAAACAAAAGCAGACTGCATCTAGTATATATCGTCCCAAACCAAAGTATTTAGAATTCTTGTTTCCTTTCCCGCTAAAGAAGACATATATACGGAGACCAAATCAAACCATAATATGCAATATGAATCCAATTCAATGAATCTATAGGAATATGAAAGAACACTAAAGGATTCCCAAATTGGTGCTTACCTTCAGGATTGCAGCTTGAAAAAGTTCAGGGTGCATGTTAATTGCTGCCGAGACAAGAAGACTTCCTGCACTTACACCAACAGCTCCCAGCCGATGTTGATGAACATAACCCTCACTGACAAGATACTTGCCACATGATATGAAATCACTCACAGAGTTCAACTTGTTCATTCCGCTTCCAGATTTGTGCCACGAAGGATCTGGAGCACCACCACCTCTGCACAAGTAAAATATGTCACCTAATTGTTCTGTTACAAGAAATCACAAGCAAGGGTACTTCTTTCCAGACTCTCTGAAGCAAATTATGTTGTTAATTTGGTAGCCTATATCATTGCACCATTACATGCATTTGAAAAAGAGAGAAATTGACAGCAACAAATGGAACTTTGTGAGAGAGTGACCAAGCTAGAGTGTTTTTTCATCCTTACCATTGGAGTTCAATTCATGGACGGATAAGTAATGTTTCAAGGCAAACTAAATCACAAACGTTTTATCACTTCTATTGCATTGAGAAAATCAGTGATAAGTTATCAAACACAGCATAAGTTACCAAAATAACACAAGTGGCTTTCAAATGTTTGTAAAAGGTTAACCACTTCGAATGCATCTAAATCAACAGTTTCCTGTACATTCATTTTCTTTTCTCTTTTTCCTCTTTCTACTTCTTTCCTTTTCTTTGCTTTGGGAGGATGAAGCATAAGGAGTTCTGAGTGACTGAGTTAGCAGTTTCTCGACAAGCAAATCCCCCCAACCAGTGGCCAAACTATGCTCGGATAAAAGCTTTTTGAGCATTGCCAAATATCACAATCCAACTTACAATAAAAGAGAGCTGTACCTTACATCAGCAAATGCAATCAGCCAACCACGATCAAGTAAGCTCAGGCGGTCAACACACCAGCTTTTATCTAGCACTTCTCCATATGCTCCATATCCATGTAGAAGCCCAGGAGACTGACCCTTCTTATGTGCTTTGCGAGAGAATAAAATAGTTAAAGGAATCCTTTCACCATCATGCGATATCACTTCTTTTTCTTGACAGGAATAAATTTCAGCAAAGTCACTCCATCTGTGGACTCCATTATTCTGAATTTTGTGTTCCTTCTTTAAAGGGGTGCCCAGAAACTCATTTCTGCTCCTCTCTCCATTGTTAGAGTGGTATTTTGTATTGTGGGAAACGTTAATTACTTCTTCTTGATGAATGACAGAGAACGTTCTTCTAGACATATCATAGTCAACAATAACATCAGGCATCTGCATTTCAAAAGAGAAACACTGAGAAGCATATAATGTTATTTGGCCATACAGGTAGACACCTGCTAGGCTGCTACGGTAGGTAGAGAAGTCTTTAACTATGACAGGAATAGGGAGGAAAGGTGTATTTCTGATGGAATTATCAAAATTTTCATGATGCTTTATTAAACCCAACTAGTTTAGGCTTGAGGCGTAATTGTTGGGTTCTTTTTCAAAGAAAAGAACAACTTAGTAAAAGAAGAATTTATATGTGGAAACAAGCTGAATATTCATACGATACATCATGATTAGCATTTGAGATATTAAGACTACATAACAGAGATCTGCACTAAATTTTCCAGGGAATATAGCGAGAATACCTCAAAGTGGAGTAATATGGGTACAAGCTTATCAATCAATAACGTTGATTAGTCGAATACAAGAATAAGTTGAAAAGCAAAAATATGACAACCAACAGGATGCAGAGCATTTGAAGACTATTAACAATATTACCACTGGGAAGGAAAAAAAGTTGACAAGCATTACCACTGGGGAAGAAACAACAGCGCGGTATACAGATCGTGTGAAATCATGATTTGACCCTGGAGCTATTGTACACATATCAGAGGGAAGAGGAAAGAACCATGGGTTAAGTCCATCAATCTTCATTTGTTCCTGCACAACACGTAGACATTAAGAAACAAGGGAATTTTAATTAAGGGTGACAAAATAGTATCAAAATTAAAAAAAAAAGTGACATAAGTTTTAATTATACCTCACAATTGATGATCGTTCGCATATCTACAGAGCATATCGATGAGGAACCCTCTTTGTTGAGAAAAAGCACCAGATGTTCATTAAACATGTCCATATCTTGGATGAAAATGTCCTCGCTGGGTTCTATAATATTCTGCGGAGAAAGTTTGCAAATGATTAAAGACCAAAAACTCATGAATCAACATGTGTTCATATAACTCAATTTTGCACTTGCCCAGGTAGAAAAGTTTAGGATCCAAATAACCAACATATCATAATTATGCAGGCAGATAACGAGCATGTAGCCTCAAATTACAACCAAAACGACTAGCTGGAATGAGGTACACAGCAAAACTACAAATCCTTCATCAGCCTTAAATCCATGTGAAAGAAATGTCAAAGTATCCACTAGATAGAACGATTTTGGAGAACACTTTGAAAGCTGTATATTCATGCATGTATAAATGTTTTATCAGCAGCGGTAGCCCCTTCTAGAATCAATATATGATGGAAGAAGACATACCTGCAAACAAGTTGACTGCAAGTTCTCAACAGGGCATCTAGCCAAATAATACTCTCCACTCAAAGGTGATTCCTCACCAGCATTAGGAGAATTAGTGAGAACATAGAAAAAGCCATGATGATGTTCAAGAAAGTATTGCACACCAGACACACGCTTACAAAATCTTTGAATTCCAGTCTGCAAATTGGTTGCATTGATGACATAAACCTGCAATAAGACAATGAGCAAAACTAAGAAAACATCCTCACCAATACAAAGAAGTATCTATGCCGTGCTAGGGGTAAATTTCTTGCCTCAGATGAAGTTCTTGAATTAGAATTCACAGTAATAAACTTTCCATCTTTTGTACTTGCTATATCCACACAGAAACTGGAATCATTTTCTACAAACAATGGGACATTATGAACAGAATCTGATCCCAGTTTTATGCAATGTACCCTGGCCACATAATGTTTAAGTAATAACACATCCGAATATCCAATTTAAAGTAGTAATCAACTAATCATAGTATAGAGAATTGCCTGTAAGGGCGTTGGTTCTGGTCGGATAATGTATAGAAGAAAGTACAAGAATCTTGAGCCCATTCCACACTGACAACCCCTTCAACTCCCAGGGTTGGCAGAACACAGTCATTTCGGAGGTCCTTAATCTGAAGCACAAACTGCTCACTACCAGTAACATCAATTGTGTAAGCAAGATAATTGTGGTCTGGAGACACTCTACATGTACCCACATGCACATATCCTACAAAAAACAAGAACAAATCAAAACATAATGGAAACACTATCTTTAAAACTAACCACACCTAAAACAATGGCCAATGATTTGCATGCATATCATGAAGCCTATAAGAATATTCTCCTCCTTTTCTCTTAAATTTTAACACTTCATTGTCCTGTTAACCTCAATATGCTGCTATGGATATTTTTCCAGAGTGGATTCAGTCCTTAAACCAATACACAAGGATAGAAAATTGATTATAAGTGCTTGGAAAAGAAACAAGATGAGCAAAAAGTGGTTGTTAAAAGAATAATATGAAAATGATATACCATATCTTTCTGCAATTTCATTCCAGTCAAGCAGTATTTGTTCCTTCCCAGCAACGCCAATCACATAACTTGATACAGTCTTCATCCAACCTTTGCTCTCAGCAGCCAGTTTCCTACATAATACTGGAAACTCCTTCCCTTCTGGAATGTACTGGTAGTATAACCTGTTAACAACCCAAAAAACAGACCGATAGTCAACCAACAAAGAAAGAATTTCGTAGCAAGTAGATTCTCGAACAGAATTTAGAATCAATGTTCATATCAAAGCATCCGCTAAACTAAATGCAGCCTGTAGCATTTAGATCATTTCACAAAATACCCTTATTAATTCTTCAGAACATATGGTACATACTTCAAGACATTATTTTAACAACTCCTTAGTTCACACAACAGTTACACTAATTCTTAATCTGATTAGGCTATTTCTATTGCATAACTCAATCATTAAGTATTTGCAGATTTAATGCAGATTGTACATGATGTAATAGGCTTAACATGGACTTAAATCTACTTCATATAGAAAAATAATAGTTGATTTGTATCATTTTGATTAAAGTGGTTTCTTTTTTACTAAATTTATGACTCGTCTTCTCTAATTCAAATAGAATGACTTAGTTCGACTTATAGAAAAAATGAAAAGTCGACAGTCTGAATTCTTTAGTATTCGTGCAAGGAACATATGAAAGAGATCATTTTTACGCGAACTAAACAAAAGTGAACAACAACGTTTGATACATGGGAATATAAAATGCATAATACATACACAAACATTCAAACTTAGCATCAGCTTACAAGTAAGCACTCCAACTTTGAGAGTACACATCTAGACACCTTAACTTGGTCTCAACTAACAACTTAAACACTCCAACTCATCCCCATTGTATCTCTTGGACTCCCGACGCTAACTTGACACATAAACATTGAACATGTCTAGTTGATCATTTTGTAAGTTGGAACGTTTAACTAACACAACGGAGGCTAGTTGATGTGCCTAAATATGCATACTCAAAATTGAAATGCTTAATTATCACGTCAAGTTTGAGTGTCTGTTTATATATTAGCTCAATTTAAAATTACAAACTTTTCCTCTCAAATCATATTTTCATATAAACTACCTCATTCTTTAACATTTCAAACTTATATTTAAAACACTATTGAATCAATCATTTTCCCACATTTTCATACAATGAAAGCATATAAAAAAGTTGAAAAATTGAGTTTTTAGACAAACCAAGGACCCCATAGTTCAGGTGGAGTAGAAATCTTGGAAGGCATTCTACTAATCATCTCAGAAAACAAACTCTTTTGCATTTCCTCAGTATCCTTCATAAAAGACTGAGCATATAAATTTTCTTGCTGAAGATAGTTGATGAAATCAGGGTCGTTGGTTTTGCGCATCCAATGGTAAGGATCATTCCACGTAACCCCATGTGCAGAAACAGTAAAAGGAAGCTTTTTTGGCACTGGTGGAGAAGTAATTTGAGGTGAAATTTTTTGGTGATGGTTCTTGATTAGTGTGGAGAAAAGGGTAAATTTTATGATGGAGAATGAGTTTAGAGAAAAGGGTATTTTGGTCCTTTTGATTGAGATGAAAGCTGAGGAAGCCATTGTTAATGGCGAAGGATAGGCGTGATTCTGGCGAACGGGATTCGCCGGCGGCGATGGTAGGGTGGAGGTAAAGAGTGAAAAAGTCAAGTTGGTCCTTGTAGTTTTGGAGTGTTTCAATTTGGGAAACTATTTAATGTTTAGTTATTTTTAATGCATAAATAATATTTTTAACTATGAAGTGCGGGGAAAAATCTAAGAATATTTATCGATTTGAATTTCATCAATCGTTCTTAAAGTTTGTATTGACAGAGAGTTGAAATCGAGAATTGCTTATGAAATTTAAAATTTTTGCACTTGAATTTTGAAAGTGATACAAGTTTCAATCTAATGAATTATTAATAGAGTTTGAAACTTCAACAAATTGTTACATTTGAATATAAAAGTTTATAGTCATGAATCTTCCTAAAATATAATACAATAGTAGCGACATGAATTGTGACGGAATTGTTGAGATTCCTTTATTCTTAACCAAAAGTCTCAAATAAAAAGTCGTGTTGAGAACGTACGTTCATTTCCATTGAAACAAAAAAGTAACCTTGATAAAATGTTGATGCCCAGGATCGAACTGGGGACCTTCAGTGTGTAAGACTGACGTGATAACCACTACACCACACCAACTTCATGTCACTAGAATTGCAAGTTTTTCTATTTATATACTAAACTCATATAACAAACAAAAGAATAATAATATATATAATATAATTATATTAAATGAAAGAAACTCACACATAAACTTAGATAATTGTTTCTTGATAAAAAGTATTAAAATGGAATGGGGAAAGGAAAGGCGCAAAATCATGGATTACTGGATCTTGAAAGTTATCATCTTAATTTTTATTTATCGTTTATTTTTTTAATATCTAAATCAGACATGTCTTAATTCGCTAACGTAAATAAAAGTGTCAATTATTATTAAGTACTTATATTGTTATTAGAACTTAGTGCATCAAATTTTAATAGGGATTAAATTGCTAGAAGTGCACACTCTATTATCCTCCAAGCAAGGAAACAAAAGAAAAATAAAGACGATGGTGTTATTACTAAAACATTTACCTTGTTCTTTAAAGTTCATAGAAAATTTGGACCGATCATTAGCATAATCAGTGTGATCGTTTGTCCTTTGTAGAAAAGACTCATATGTTAAATATGTTGCATCATCGAGTGCTAAACATTATCATTAGAGACTAAGCTTATGCCATTAGTCAATAAGGAAAAATCTAACTTATTTTTATAACGATAAAGATAGATTCAACCCAATTATTCTATTTCTCATAATTCAATGACAAATTTGGACTAGCCATTCGCGGCGACAAGGCAACCATTTTGTCCTTTGTAAAAAAAACTCTTGTGATTAAACACATGATATCAAGGAGTGTTAAACATTACCATTAGAGACTAAGCTTCTACCATTAGTCAACAAGGATAAACCTACCCTAACGATAAAGATAGATTTAACTCGATTATCTCATTTCTCATAATTTAATAAAATTTTTGGACCTTTTCCATACGAAAACTTAGTACTTGAAAATATCAAAAAGTGGACATATTTGCAAATTTCAAGGGATTAGTTAAACATCCCTCATGGCCAAATACTACATTCATGCTCCTCAGGTACGGAGAATTTGTCTTTCGAGAAAAACTATATATTAAAAAAATAACTTGTTATGTGTGACACCAAATCTCAATATATATTTTATTGGGGATTGAGAAAACTAATTTGACTACAATTTATAAATTGCCTACATTAAATAAAATATATATAAAAAAAACGTAAAATTTGTCCCCTTGGAACTAAACTCAAAACTTTTTCTTGTTAATACCAAAAATTAGGGTTTAATGTCGGCCATAAACAAAGCTACAACACGACATAATCCTCATTAAACTCTTAATTAATTACAACAAAATGTAACACACGTCAAAATTGTATTCCCAAAAATCTACTACATTTTTATACTTGATATCGGGAATTACTATATGATACTATATTGAGGATTCATACAAACTAAAAAGTCGATTCTGACTAGTTTGAGATTGTTATTTTATGGGCGAATGGACTTGTTATGTATGGGGCGTCGTCGTCTAACCCAATGATAGTCCATTGTGTAGAAATCAGAAGTGTCTTTCCCTTCAACCCACTCTTGCCTTGTCCCTTTTCTTGCATGTACCACTTCTCCCTCATGTTCTTTACCTAGACACATGTGCGATCATATCGCGCAAAATATTAGTCGTTTTGATAAAATAAATTTGAAATATCTTTAAGTTCTAGATAAATAAAAGGTCATTGATCATTATTATGTAACATATTATCGTTAGTGCTAATTAGGTGAGACGATATATATACATAAGTAAGGGATCGAATATATGTAAAAATAATTACTAATATCTTTTTTAAGGGGCATGCAAAATAATATTAATTAAAGGAAAAAAAGATAAATATACCTCTGAACTATTGTAAATGGTATACAGATATCCTCCGTCATACTTTTGGGATATTGATGCCCCTGCCGTCCAAAAACTAGAGCATATATACTATTTATACTAAAGGACATACACGTGTCATAATCTTATCCACCGACCCAACATTTATTAAACATTGGATCGACGGATAAGATTGTACCATGTGTCCCTATTTAGTCTTCCGTTAGAGTGAAGGGCATATATGCTCTAGTTTTTAGATGACAAGGGCACCAATGTCCCAAAAGTATGAGAGAGGGTATCTGCATACCATTTACGATAGTTCAGGGTATATTTATCATTTTTCCCTTAATTAAAAGACATAGTAGGTTGTAATTAAGTTGGTCAAAGTGTAGACAAATTGAAACATAAGTTGAGTATTTTAAGATTTCTACACCATATATTAATAGTATTTTTTCTGTTCCAAAATAGTTGTTACTGTATTTTATTTTCAGAAAGTAAATTTAATTAATTTTTTAAGTTAAATTAAATTAGATTAAGATTTGGATATTCAGAACTATCTAAGAAAGCATTATACATTGTAATTTTTTTTATATTAATATGATGAAAAAATATATCTTAAACTATTGATGAAAAATTATGTAATTTGATTCTTGAGATGAAATAAAATGTGAAAAGTATTATAAGACGAAGGCAACATTATATTAAGTGAAAAGACTACTAGACATGAAATTATGGAATTATCAGCATATCAATGGAAGGTTTGTTAGTTAATTAGTCAAAGTAGGAGGATTCTTAAAAAAATTAAACTTTTATTTATCTTATATATATATATATATATGTCATGCATATGAAACCAGTTAATATTTTTATAATAAAATTACTAAATTATATACATGTACCTGTTAATTGTGCAGTGTTCAATGGTACCAAATTCATTTGATTTCCATTGCTTTTCACCTGCTTCACACAAATGATAACATGTCATTTTCATGAAGAAAAAAAATACATACTATATGCTGGAAAATACATACTATAAATAAGTTTTTTTTTAAAAAAAAATTATTTTTATATATGAAAAAAAAACTCATTACATTTGGATGTTCATTGAACTTGAGCTTCCTAGGACTTGAAGGGAGAGTCATTTTCCCTTCATGATCTGTCAAAATTACAATACAATGAAGTTAGCAATGATATATAAGCAAAAGGAAAAAAAATATTCAATGGATAGAAAAAAAAAGGCAAATGATAGCTCGGTGCACAAAGCATGTTGTATTAATAGAGTTCGTGAAAGGGTCACATGTTACACTCCAAGGAATGTGACGTAAACAGTCTACCCTAATGCAAGCATTAGTGATTAAACTTCCACAACTCGAACAGTAACCTATAGGTCACATAGAAAAAAGAATTACCTAACAATGGAGCAGCACATGAAAATGGAAATAACATGAAAAGAGTGAAGCAAATGAGTAGAAGAGTAAGGATGAATTTTTTTATTTCCATTGTTATGGTATTAATTTGATGAAAGTGTAATTCTTTTTTGAAATGAAAGTAGGAATATATAAGAGTCAAAGAAGGAAGGAAGGAAGGTAAAAGCCCACAAAGTTCAATGAAAAGAAGAGAGAAAAAAGACATACACAAAGCACAAAACTCACACTTCCAAAAATAAATTAAAATAGGTGTAAAACTCCATATATATTTATATATATATATATATATGAGTTTTGCTTTTTTAGGAACCTTCACACCATTTGGGTTGATTTTGTGTTACCTAACATCTTGCCCCCTTTGTAGGCCGGGGAGAAGTCAAGTAGGGTCAAATGAGTTTATCTTAATCTCATTTTTTTTATGTATATACAGTAAATGTTGAATTTCTGTTGGTTTTTTCATGTGTTTATACTTATTTTATATTTTGAATCTTGTTTGTGAAAATCTTGAATTTGCCACTGTAGGACAGTAATAAATGGAGGTTATATTTGCTGACAAAATTGTTACACTTCTTCACGTATGTTTGTCTAGCTAGAAAACCCAATATGATAATTTAATTTAAGTGTTTTTGGATAAAAGGTTCACTTGCATTAGCAGACTTGTGAAATGATAAAAGTTAAATGTCCTTAACTCTTAAATCTTAATTAATGATTTCGAGTTTGAGTCTTGAAAATGACGTCTTCTTTGATAAGGAGCACTAAAATTCACCATATTATATTAGACTGTTTATGATGCAAATCCAAATTAGTCATGCTAGTGGACTATGAGCACCAAATGCTCAAAAAGGTAAATGAGTTTCAAATTCTACAAATAAAATTCCATGACGATAATTATCTTCCAATAGCATGGTTATTTGTGAATTTTACACAAATTTATTAGTAGTAATAATAAATAAATTGGTCTTTAAAAGAAAAAAACCAAATATATGCAATATATTTGGGCTCAATGGGCCTTGACCAAAAGAGTCAAAAAGACAAAAATCTCTCACAATAATTAACCATAGAAAAAGAAGGGACATTAAACATGAGTATACATGATATATTGTATAAGAACAAAAATGTAGGAAAAAGGTTTTACATCAGTAGCCTTCATGTCTTTAATAAAACAAAGGGAAAATTGACATAAATAGCCGCCCATCCAAATAATAGCCGATAGATATATAATATACACATAATATATATGTATATTGGCTAACGGATGTAAATATTTTTGGCCACGCGACCAAATGTGTAATTTCCCCTACAACATGCCACCCCTAAGAGAACAATGAATATCAACATGTATGCATACTTACAATACTCAAAAGATTCAAGATTTAAGGTCTTGTTATGTATATTCTTTAACTAAGAACAACAATTTAGAATCTACAACACAGAAGGCCTTGTTTCCAACCTTTTTGTTTACTTAAACGCCTCCGTTCCGCTTTCGCCATTCTTACTGGACTGCTATTCCATTCATTTTGTAAGCTGTGAGGAAGTAAGAATGAAAATGTTCATCATAAAGTTACTAATATCAGTATCAAATTTGAAAAGAAAAGGATAAGTAGCATACACTGGGAAGGCAAAGGATCTGGTGCTGGTTGTGCTGCTTTCGGATCGAAGAGATACGCTGCCGGAGTAAGATATAGGCCCTGAGTAAGTGATGGAACCTGATATAGGACCTCTTGCTGCAGAAAAACTTGCCTCTCCATCAGCAAAATGACCTTGTCCATTAGCCATATTTTGGGATTCAAGGTGTTGTTGGTGCACGTTGTCAGCAGTATTAGCAAAAGGAACTTGACTTGAAGCTGAATTATTATCTGAGTTTCCGTTCTTGTGAACGGAGACAGCCTTTGGCATGTGAGAATGTTCAGGCAAGTTTCCGACTCCTCCTTCCGTGGTTTTTGTTGATTCTGGTTTGGTAAGATTGACGTAGAAAATACTAGTTCCCACTCCCTCTTTGCTATTACCCTTGTTGTTCGTTTGATCGGGTGCAGAAACTGCAGTTTGGCTTTTCAAAGTTTGCTCAGAAGGCACCTGCAGTTCAAGAAACGAAATCCTTACTTTATCGACCAGAAGAATGTGTCTGAAGAACACACCTAATTTCCGCGAATCTGTAAGAATGATAGGAACAAACCTGATCAGGTTGCAGTGTAGATTGATCACCATCAGAAGTCTTTATATTGGACTCTTCCACACGAACAACGGTATTAGGAGATGATGGTTTTTCTGATGCATTAGTAGTACATTTTGAACCAAAAATCATCAACAAATCCTCGAGATAAGAATCCTTATCCGCATCTTTGTTGGCATTATTCTCTAGGGACGGATTGAAACCGTTTGGAACAGGTGCTCCAGTAGCTTCTATTTCTGTATCACGAGTCACAGCAATGTTCTTGGCATCTTTGAAAGATGAATCTTGAGATATAGATGCAATGGTCGACCCCATATCGACACTTTTCCTGGTGTTGCTCTGCTGTTCTTCATCAGCATCAACAGAAACAGACGTGCTCGGTTGACCATCTTTCCAGCTTTCGATTAGAACTTTATCTACTGCAGGTACACCCTCATCCATACATATGTCTTTAGCCATGTTAAAGTTGTTCTCTCTATAGCAAACTGTCAATTCAGGAAGCTCGTGATCGGTGACACCTTTATCAGAATAAAAATGTTTGTTATTCTCAAACAACTCGGAGTGAGAGGTAAAAGGCGAATCAGAGTCGATAGTTTCATTTTCTTTGTCATCAAGGAAACCAAGGGACTCATATTCTGGAATATTCCATGGCTGATCTCTATCTTTTGTATCACATTCAAATGGATTTCCACCTCTCTTGCTATGGATGATATTCGACAAGCCTCCATTTTGATCATCCGTAACACTTGCAGCAACAATTTCATTTGTTTCACTTGAGGGAATATCACACACAAAAGGATTTCCACCTCTATTGTCACCGTTTATCTTGGACAGATCTACATTATGATCGTCCCTCACATTTGAACCCTTAATCTCATTGTTGTTATCAAAAAATATAGAGTCATCGAGTTCAGGAACTTTCCAGAATTCATTCCCATCTTTTCTGTCACACGCCAAAGGATCTTCCCTATTGTCGTGGACATTTGTATTTCCGAAGTCATTTACAGGAAAACCTAAAGAATCTGCTTCCTTGTAACCATTTGAATGACTTAATATCCCATTCTGATTTCCATTCATCGTAGGCTTCTCTTCAGTTGTGTCAAAGACGCTGTCGTTGCATTCAAATGTTTTAGAATCATGCACAGAGACTAGTGTGGAATCACTAAACAGAGGATGATTATCTGCAGTCGAAGTTAACTTCTCAATGCAGGGATCAAGTTTTGTAAGAATACTAGTGTATTAAAATCCATCGATGAACTCTTAAAGTAAAGATATCAAGAAATAGACGAGTAGTACAACAAAATGAAACATCTCGACATTTATCAAATGAAAATCTAGAGTCTCCAAACGAAAGAAGAAAGCATCAGATTAGCAATCCTTATTACTCGAAACTAAATAGAAAAATACACACATTTGCTCAATACTACGGTGTACATGGATCCTTTATTTCACACGAGTACTTTGTACTTAAGAAGCTGCAGTATAAAGAAGAAGCACAGTTTGTACACTTACGAGTTTTCATTGTTCACATCAGCTGGTAGAGTCTGGAGAAGTCTCAAAAGCTGTGAAGCAAACATCAAGAAGTAGTCGCGGAGAAAAATAGCTCACAGACCTGTGTCAACATAAATTTCAAGAAAATATTTAAGAACATTCGCTGAAATCTCCTCAAGTTTAGTACATGTCCAGCAGAATTCTGAAGAAAATGCTACTATACATAACAGGCCAAACGACATTAATCGTTAATGAATACTGATAATGTCCAAGAATACAATATGAAGCAAACTTAGCGTTCAACAGGTCTGATAAACCACTACAACAACAACTATGCCTCGGCCCCAAACAAGTTGGGGTCGGCTGAGTTACCACTACTTAACATAAATCAACCTGCAAAGGAGGATAGAGTGTACACAAACCTTACCCCTACCTTGGGAGGTAGAGAGACTGTTTCCGATAGACTCTCGACTCAAGAAAAAGCAGATACTAAGGAAAACATGACAAGCATTCTGAAAAAAAGGAACAGTAACAAGAAAAATACTACGACTACTAGTAAGGAAGGATAAGCAAGACAACGCTCTACTACCTGCTAACCTTCTACCGTAATCCGTGTCCATAAATCAGGTAAGACTCAAACTTGTAAATGCCACCCATAAGTTGAGATTTTGTAACAAAGAAACAAAAAGGTGCAAAATCATCTCAATCACAAGATGCCAATAATTTGAAATAAAACAAAGGGAATTCACTCAGACCTCATCTTTATTTTGTCTTTTCAAGACATCCTTTATTTTAAATTCTTGTCCTGACAATGAATAGTGAATTTATGGTCTAATTACCAAACAACCTGGAATCTTAACTTTGTCCATCTGTGAAGAAAAAGACAATAAGTGGTCACCATTTTGAAAATTTGTATAAAAAGCTCAACAACAATAACGTATCCAGTGTAATCCCACGAGTGGAGTCTGACGAGGGTACATCGTACACTAACCTTATCCCTACCTCCGAGTAAAAGCTAAGTCAAAAGATCAATCTCTACCATCCATTTTGTTCTTCAGCTATACTACCTAATCATAATCAACTAGATCTAGTTCTAATTCTTTAAATAGCAATCTCTTCACAAAAAGTTAAAAAAAAATTGTAAAAAAAAAGAAAGATTTCTTCACAATGATACATTCTGACAGGTTGTCATAGGATCCCAAGAAAATTCACAATCTCATAAAATCCAATAAACAAAGAATATATAACAAAAGGACTGTTAATTATTAAATATAAAATGATTATAATCAAATGATTTAACATATAAACTTTACCTTTCTAAAAGTGAATCAAAAGAATTTTCCTCTTTATCCCTTTAGTACAAACTTCTGTCTCTGGGTTTCACTGCAAAAAGCATAAAAACACCAAATTTCATCAAAATTAAAGACATAAATAGTACTTAAAAAAAAAACAAACAATTTTTACCATGAAATTTGAAAATCCAACTACAAAACCAAACTATAAGCTAGCCTTTGACTATAAATTGTCTTCAAATATCTATTTGGCAATATATTTTGATATGATCTTCAAATAATTTCAAGTTCTCAAAAACTAGTCTGACAAGCTCAGACCAGTTTTTTGGTTTTTGGGACTTTCCATCACAAAAATCCAATCTTTGCCATGAAAATTGAAAACCCAACTAGAAAACCAAACTAGGCTAGCGTTTGACCATAGATTTTGACCTGATCTTCAAATATTTTCAAGTTCCCAGAAATTGGCCTGAGCTTGTCAAACCAGTTTTTGACTTTTTGGGACTTTCCCTCACCAAAAGATTAAATTTTTTCCAAGTAAAATGCACGTCCAAACACAACATTTAAATTCTAAGAATCACAATTTCAAAGAACTCAAATCAATCCACAAATACACAACACATTCAAGAAAACAGAAAAACAGAGAAAGACAAGAAAACCTTTGTATTGTTGGGAAGAAGAAGAAGAGGATGTTGGTGAATAATATACAGTAAGCTCATGAAACGACAACAAATCATGCCGTTTTGAATTGCTTCATTGAGTATTATAGAGAGAGAAATGGTCTAAAAAGGAGATAGTTAGAAAACGCAATGAATGTGACAGAAAAGAGTTTTAAGTAACAAGTAAGAAGAAATAAGAGAGAGTGGGAAGCCAGCAAACATTAATATACAGCTAATACAAAAATAAAATTGTCAACTCTTTCTCTCTCTATACGTATATACATACACAAACAACATAGTATAAATTAATAGAACCACATATTATAAGTACTAAATAACATCTTATTCCTTCTAGTTTTCTATTTACCAAAAATCTCTTAAAAATGATGTTTGCGGGATACACAGCGTTGTGCACGGGATACATTAAGTTTGATACATTTCACATAGCGGGATACATAGCGTTGTGCACGAGATACATTAGGTTTGATACATTCCGCATAGCGGATACATAGCATTGTACACGGGATACATGAGGGATACATAGCGTTGTGCACGAGATACATAACGTTTGATACATTCTACATAGCGAGATACATAGCGTTGCGCACGGGATACATGCGGGATACGTAAGTAAATAAGAGATTTTTGAAAATTTTGAAATAAGTAGGGATAAATGGATATTAAGGTAAGTAAAAGAGTGTAGTTAAGTAATTTGTCCAACATATAATACCTATTATAATACTCCCTTCCCTTCCATCCATCTTTACTCGTCAACGTATATGTTTTGGACAACTTTTAAGATTCAATTAAAGTCAAAATTCATTTGGCACTTGATTCTGATACCAACTTGTCACGATCTAACTTTTTTTGAGACACATCATCATGATTTGAGAAATTGGATCATGACAGATTGGATACATTTATAAAAACATCTATTTTTAATATAACGAACGAAAATAGAGTGTTAGCAATTAATATACACTTATTGTCATTTTTTTTTTGTACGTGAAAAAAAACAGAGTAGAGTCAGTTGGTCATAATAATAAAGGTGCAGTGCACGAAAGAGAGGCACAAAAAAGGCATTAATTATTGTTCTAAACTCAAAATAGATTAAAAAAAATACATTTTCAAAAAAATTAAAAAGAGGACGGCAGAGTTTACCGGAAAAATAGATCAGTCGATTCCGATTCCGATTCCGATTCAGCTCGACGGCGGCGGTACAGAGTACTTATAATTTTAGAATTTTTTTTGTAGTTTTGTTAGATCCATAGAGAAAAAGGGATATTTGGGATTCTGACAATGTAAGAGCTGACTTTGTATGAGTATTTTTTTTAATGGAGAGAAAGGGCACAAGAGATAGTCAAAAGGTGAACTTCATTTGGGACGAAGCTGTTTGGCCGCATTCATACATATCTGTCTCTTTACTTTCTTCGTTGAGTCGAGGGTTTATCGAAAATGAGTCTTTTCAGTTTCTTAGGATTTTTTTAGTTGAAAAAATATATTATTTTGAAATTAATTATTTTGAGATTATCAATTTTATTATAATTAAATATGAATAAATTTATCATAAATAAAATTAAATTTGAAATTAGTCATTTCTTATCTCTCATCTCATATCATCAAGCGAGCCCTTAAAAGGTAAATCTACATATAAACTATGCTTATGATGCTTTTTAATTGAGTATGGTCTATTAAAATTTATTTCTCTAACTCTCGAGATAAGGATAAAATTTATTTACATATTATTTTCTTTAACTTAGAGTTAATGTATAAGATTATAAATACAATTTAATTCGAGTTTAAATGTCCAATAAATACACTTCTTAATTTAAGTATTAAAAAAATAAATTTGAGAAATTATGTAAACAGTATCATAACTTTAGAGTGAACTGTTTGTCATTATTAACGAATAATCAGAAGTTTCACCTATAAGTTTTTTCTTTACAATTGGACAAATTGGTCTATATGACTTTAAATTTGACATTCAATATTTTAATGTTGATTCTAATAATGATTTTTAATGATTACATTCAACTCAAATATTCAATAAATTTATTGTATTTTCAATAATCAAATTCAATAATTGTTTGGTTTAAATTTCTTCAACCAAATTGATTGATCACAAATAAATAATTTTGAGTTGTAGTTGAGAGATTAAAGTGTTGGACTATTTCGAATTCGCGTCGCGTAGAAGCTCATTTGAGGAAACACACTTTTTATTAATGATTTTTTTCATATCCAAACTCAAATTCGAAAACTTTGATTAAGGAAGGAGTAACTCCATCCCTTTCACAGTGTCCGTTGGTGGTAACTTCCAAAATTTTTCATTATACGTCTCTTTATAATAATATTACAAATTTATTTTCTGCATTTACTCCTTTCATGTGTTGGTAGCTATATTAAATGTTTATCCAAGGACCACTAATTTTGTCCTACATGTTTATTTTAATTTATTAAGAACAAATACACTCATGAGTACGTATAATTATTTTTTTCCTAAACAAAATACATTTAAGAATGTCTATTTCTGGGTTCGACTACACCTAACTGTCAAATTGTTAAATGTATGCACACAAAATACATTTAAGAATGTCCATTTAAATTCACAATTTGGTGTGCAAATTGTTCTTTCAATCATATGAAGTATGTTAAATTAATGCATAATTTAAGAGAAGATTACTAAGTTCTGCTTTATTAAATGTAGATATATTCATGAAAAAAAATAAAATTAAATGTATAATTGTATATAGGTAAAAGTATTCAAAGCAAGACTATATTACCCAACACATGATAAGTGTAGAGAGAATTGTAATCAATCGTAGAATGTATCAAGGCTGGTTCGTCAATCAACGAATAGTTAGACCATTCGAAAGTTACATACTCTTCAAACGTCCTTTGAAATATAGACTCTAGATCATAAAGATTTGAAACGATTTATACGAGTCGTTCATCACTTCTCTCTAGCAATATCAACCACCTCATTCAGAAGAATCAAGAATAAAGAATGAACAAAGAACCTCGCCCCACGCTCCTGTCCTACTCTAAATCCAGTCGATTTGTTGCTGAAGGTGATCAAAAAGATTCGAGGATCATTTTGGAGCACACGTGTCATTTTCACTATAATGCGCTTGAATCCGGTCCATACCTAACAACTTACTAGTTAAGATTCTATGCATGTCATCATTTCAAAGAAACAATAATTATAATTTAAAAAATAAAATATAAAACTGGAAAGCATTCTTTATTCTGACCACACAATTTTTTTTTTAAAAAACAAACTTTTCTTTAATTCTTTTAAAAATAATAATATTATTATAGTAGAAAAATGGATGTCAATGATGAGTTACACGTACAAGATAATAGGAGCCTTGCTATTTTATATTTATTAACTCGATTAATTTATATATATACATAATATTATTCTATATTTCTATAAAAAAAAATTGTTTTCATAATTTGAATCTGTAACCTCCTAATTGATCACATATGCAATAACTTTATCGACTATTATATTATTATTTTTTTGCCTAGTAAGACTCAGACAGACGTAAGAGTCTCATGAGGCAATAAAGCAACATAAAGTAAATTAATTTAGGCTCTTGTTCTGAATTAAATAGACATTATTATTAAGGGACAAAATATGTTACACTTGTGTGCTCAATTTTGTTTTCATCGTTCTTTCCATACAACAAAATATTTCAATACATTTTGACAAAAATAATAATGGAGTTATTAATGGAGTACGCTAATAAAGCATTATATACCATGAAAAAGACTTTGCTTGTCTGCCAATGCTTTTTTTGTTTCCGTGTATACGTGTATTGAAGTTCGACTATTTTGAATTTACACTGCATAAGATTCCATTCAGGGGAAGTGCTTCCTATCAAGAATTTTTCCATTTACAAGGCTCGAATTCGAAACCTCTAATTAAGAAAAAAGCAACTTCGACTCATCCGCTGCACCACATTCGTGATATCATGTCGGCCAATGTAAAAATGCTTTTTACAATGTGTCTACTTTAAACATTCGAAAAAACATTTGTTTCTATTTTATTGTACTTATTATACCTTTTAATGAAATAAAAAAACACCAAAAGCATAGAAACAGCAAAAAAAAAAAATAGAATAGGGAAATACTAATAAAACTATAATATCATCGAAATAGATCATACTGATTAATTTAGGTTCACACAAAATTATAACGTTTAAACCAACAAAGCTTAAATTCTTATCCACCTTTGGGTGAGGCTGGGAGGAGGAAGGAATTTATCGAAAGAATCGTGTGCCTTTTCCCCCCAAATAGAATAGAATAGATAAATATAACCTAGGCAGTAGGCAAGAGAGATCAACATGCACCTTTGAATTGAGGTCGCTGGCATAGAAATTCATATTATTTCAACAAAACTTACTTTAAACCAAAGAAAAAAATCTAATTTCCACGTAGTTTATACACATAGCCCTTGTTATTATTTTCTCGATTGATTTGACTATAGGTTATAAAATAAAAAAGATAAAGATAATAAAAGTCAACCATACATTTACAGTTAACCAATACAGATTGAAAGTACAATAAACCTTGGCATAATTCCAAAATTTTGACTTACACTCTTCTTTTATATACTACAAATTGAGGATTTCTCCGGTCTCAAATTATCTATCGTAATTTTTTTAAAATAATTATTTTAAATATGAAGACATAATTATGAAATTATATTTTGATCTATAAAAAAAGAATAAAATAATCAAAAAAAATTCTATACTTAATATTTTTAAAGAAAATATATACAAAAGTAAAATACGATAAATTATTTGAGACGAAGGGATATATAACAAGGGAAATTTTAATTTGTTTGGTATCATGGGGATACAGAATGGTCGGTTCACTTATTTATTAAAGTCAATGAAAACATATAAGAGAACCTGTTTCCATGTTTTCATGCAAATGTGAACTTTATGATATTTTATTAATTAGATCCAAAATTCATTTTTTTTAATTCATCTATAGTTACCATATATCGACATGTTCATACTAGTTCTGCATGTATTATTAGTTTATTACTACCATTTTATTTTTTGAAAAAATAATTTTCTTTAGATATTCGTTGGCAATTTTACAAAGAAAGTATCGTTATAATAATGTTTCATGATCGTTATAATTAAAATAATAGTGTTATAAAGAAGTAAAATATAATAAGAAAAATCAATTTTCGAGAAAATCAAATCCATACCGTAAAAATGTTAGTATTATAATTACGAATAATAATTGTTATAACGAGGTTCGATTATACTTCAAGATTATTATAGCAACAAAACCATAAGTGCAATTGTAGTACGGATACAAATGTTTTGCATAAGTTTTTAACCCAAACTTTTTTTTTCTTAAAAAAAGAAAAAAAACACGTTATGACGTTTCATTGTGATATAAAAAGTGATTAATTGGTTACTTAGCCATTAATTGTTATTATTAATAATTTGTAAAAATTAGGCAAATCACATAGTATAAAAAAGAAATTACTTCCTATCCCTACTATTTTATTAATTACCAAAAATCCCTTTTTTAGTGTCTTTCGGATACATAATATAGCAGCGCGGATACTTTAATTAATAAAGGGCGGATACTTAAATTATTAAGTTGTTGGCACGGATACTTTAATTAATAACGGGCGGATACTTAAATTAACGAGCGGATGCATAATATAGTAGCACAAATACTTTAATTAATAGCGGGTGGATACTTAAACTAATAAAGTATCCGGTTAAGTTGAATTGGGGGAAAATAAGGGATTTTTGTATTTTAGTAAAAGAGTAGGGAAATATTAAGAATAGGTAAAGTAATGTTGTGTACTTAAGTAATTTGTCCATAATTAATAAGCAGATTTTTTTTGACCAATTCACAATATTTGATTTGGATAAATAAAAGGAAGCCCACTCCCCACGTGTGACCAATGTAAAAATACAAAAAACTAGAAATTAACCTTTTTATTTACTAATAAAGAATTATAGATTATTTCAAGAGATGTAATTGATTTATTATTTTGTTGATGTGGATATATACTAAAACCTAATACATAACTTTTTAGCCATCGAGACATCTTGAAAGTGAATTATATTTCATGAATTAGTATCGACTATGATATATGAAATATATTAATCAGTCATGCATGCCACATAGACACGAGCTAGACATTCAATTACTTTAATTTGAATTATTTGAAGAATGTAATATTGTATATGAAATAAAGATAATCAGACATATTTTTCGATTCACTCAAAGTTAGATTATCGAATACATACTACATAGCAAATTTTAAATTCATCTTTGATTATAGTTTGAATTAGAATTATCGGATAAATTAATTGAGGTATGCGTAAAAACGTATGCATCATCATGAGTCAATTGTGTACACTTGCACTCTCATTAAAAAAAGAAAAACTATACTACAAATTGCTAATGCAAGCACCTCTTCGATCAACGTTGAATTCTTAATTTTGGCTAATAGTTTAACTAAGCAACTTAAGAAATAAGTTTGGTAGCATGTATATAAGTAGAAGTGGAGCAAGATTTAAATTTTATGAATTTAATTTTTAATAAAAAAATTATTATATATATTAGAATTGGAGATCAAATTATTATTTGTTTTAATTTTACTAAAATTTTACACATAATTTATACTTTACGTAAAAAAATGTCGATTCAGATGAATTTGATATCATAATGATCTGTCAACCTCAAATAACAGGTGTCCATAGTCTAATATTGACTTTAAAAATGCTCCAATGTTTTAGAATTTAGAAATGACGTTTGGCATATAAATTATGTATGATTTTTTTATTTAAATATATTTAACATATGATCATTTTTTAGAGGGGATGAATGAGGCGGCAGAACCAGAAAATGTTTGATTTTTTTGGTCAGTAATATTAAAGTACTTGCATTAATTAGAATGGATGACATTAGGTTAAAGTGATTTCAACGAAACTATATTTAATAAAACATTAAGTTCACATCCATTACTATTATATACGAAAGAGTAGTCATTGTAAATTGTAATGATAGAATTTTGTGTTTTTTTATGTAACGCTCTTGACATAGGGTTGATAGATGAGGGCGGGTTAGATAGAATTGGCAGATTTTTAGGTTGATAAATTTTTTGAAGATAAGGTGTACATGTCATTTTAGACGAATCTCACGTCGCAATGGAAGAAGAAAGTGATGTAAGTTCACATGGTACACATACTTTTGAAGCTCAATATAACGTAGCTTGAAAGATAAATTCATGTGGATATAGAACCAATGTGGACATTGGACAATATATGTCATTTGGGTTGTGGCATGGTAGTCCATCAAATATAGATAAATTTTGATTTTGATATTTGTGATTAATTTCTGGTTAAACATAGTTAACCTTCATGTAATTGCTACACGCACTTTTAATCCTTGCGAGTTTGAATTTTCACAAAATTAACAAACTAATAAATGGTAAACCATTTAATTAATTATGTATGTTCTATTTATTGGCCTTATATATGATGTAAGGTTGAAAATAAATATGCAAGGAAAAATAATATATATGAGAGAAAATGTGGAATTGGAAAAATAACTTATTTGATAATCAAAATGGTGCTAATTATCATGGGCCCAATAAATTGGGCTTTGAATTGTAAGGGGAATTCTTTACGGCCCAATAACCTAAGTAGGTAAGTCGACGGCCCTCTAAGTAGATAATAACGACATGGATTGTGGCGAAATATAGGTGAGATCCTTTTACCCTTAACCAGAAGTCTAGATTTGAGTCTATAGAAATGGAAAAAAGTCTTGTCAAGAGCGTCACTCCAGAAAAAGAGTCATGCAATGCATGAATTTGAATTTAGTCGAGTTACTATATGAGTACAAAATATCGATGAAAACCATAATAAATGAAACATTCATTTTCGTTGGGCAAAAAAAGTTATAATAAATAAAACATTCATTTCCGTTGGGAAAAAAAAGTAATGTTGATGCCCAGGATCGAACTGGGGACCTTCAGTGTGTAAGACTGACGTGATAACCACTACACCACACCAACTTCATGGTACTAGAATTTGAACTTTATTTATTACTTAAGTAACAAGAAAAAGAAATAAAATTGTGCTACAATATGATATTTAATTAGATGTAAATAAAAGAAAAAATAATATTAATATGTTGCAATTGCTGAGGATAATATTATTAAAATGTTAACTTATTGCATAATTTTGTTCTTTGGGTGAAAAAATATATTTTCCTCTTCTTATTCAAAGTCAAGGAGATCAAATAAAATCAATTAGATTAAGATTTTTGTATGAGTAAGGAAGTGATCGAATTAATTTAATATCGAATTTCAGATCTTTATAGATAATGATGATTATCGATCAAGAAGTGACAGCTAGATTTGAATTGCTCTATATTATTTATTTTCATGCTTTTTCTCACTCTTAAATTATTTTATTCAACTAGCTAGAATAATTAAATCGGGATACCCATAAATGTCAAAATAACTTGTGCATTCTTTTATTTTCTCAAACAACAAGCTATCACAATTTTACAATATTAATGTGACAAACTTCTCAATTTTAAACATAAAGTGACAACAATTAGACATTGCATGCAATAATTGGCAAAACAAATATAATAAATGTTCAATCAAATATATTAAAACCTTAATCCAGATCCTTCAAACTTTTGTTCAATTATATGATTGAGTTTCTCAATCATTTCTATAGTGAAGTAATTCTTCCATTCTCCAATTTTCCCTTTACGAAAGAACACTTTATTTTCCTCTCCAGATGATAATTTTCCGTTTGTATTCACCTCCAAATTGCTCAAATTTTCAAAGCTGCATATTCTTAATATTTCATCTACCACTCCACAATTTTCTTCCTTTATGGAAAATGGACATTCCAAGAATTCAGCCAAACGTTTAATCTGAATTTTTGGTTGCTCTTTAATTTCTTCATACATCAAGAAAATTACTTTATTTGGTTTTTCAATACTTGCTTTCCAATAATCTAACACGTGATTCCAAAATGGACCATAAAGGCTCACACCATTGCAAAAAAGATCAAACACTTTTCCAATGGAATTGATATCTTTGTGATCTAGTTTTAAATTATTTGTAAATGCCACATAGAAATGAAAGTGTCTCTGGAATTCCTACATAAGTAAACAAGTTTGGTATTTAAATCTTTGATAGATTTTGGCAATGAAGCGAAAGACAAATGAGTTGACAAGAGTCTAGGTGTGGTAATGGATGAGAAATTAGGGACTTGTCCATCCACATAAAGTGTAAGTTCCAAGTATGGAACAAGATCATGAGGATTCTTGATAAGTAAAGGGTGATTTTGTTCAAAAACAGGATGTTTTACTCGATTCACTAAACCAAATAAAAGTGTTTTTAGCCAAGTAGTTCCTGATTTAAGAGTTGTAACAAGGATGATATCACTATCTTGAGCCTGAAATTGTTGTTGACAAGCAATCACACCTTACGACCCGAGTCTACACCCTGAACGTGGCCGGTACTTGAAGTCCATTGCTGGTCCCCAAGCGAACCCTCATCCTGGCTGACTACAAGCAGAAGACTAACTCAAGCATGCAAAAGCTTAAAAATTGAATAAAATTCAATAAACTTAAATAGAAAGCTTTAACTCAAAAGAAAACTCTGAATAATATAATATATTTAACTCGCCCCAAAATGGGTAACTTAAGTCTTTAAAACATTTAATAAAATAAATGAATAATGCAGACTTCTCAACTTTATTGACTATCTATGAAGCTTCTAACTGATAAGGATGGAAGTTGGGACAAGACCCACGACATCCTGACTAAACTGAAAAGTAAATGAAATCCTCTGGAATTAAGGAGACTTATTATAGCTAACTCGAACTCCCGGATGTATCAACGAATCTCCTGTTGATGATCTCGAATACCTGTGTCTGTATCATGAAAAATGCAAGCCAGATAGCTCAGTACGTGGAATGTATGAGCATGTAAGGGAAATTCTAAAACATAAACATAAGCTTGAAACTTGATAAAAAGGAAACATACTTACCTCTTCTCAAACTTACTCAACTCAAGGAATACTCAAGGATACTCAAAACTATTCAAACTTACTCAACTCAGAAATAAGATACTCAACTCAAAGATATGATATGATATTCGACTCTAGGTACTCAACTCTGGATACTTAACTCAATATGACTGAACTTATTTCAATATAAAGCAATTTAAAACAAGTGCAATATAAAGAAACAAACTGTTTAAAAACATACTATCAACTCTGTGTGTATGCAAAGATACAACATAACTCTGAAATGTATGTAAAAATATAAATAACTGTGTATATAAGAGTACAATAACTTCTGTGGGAGATTCTCTAACCGACAACATCACTATGAGCCTAAGTGATGGTACAACGTTTTACCTCATGTTGTCAAGGACCGTCATATACCTTGCCATCGGTATAGAACCTGAACTACTAAGTGGATCCACTAGTCTATGCTGAAAAGCACTAAGGAATCATCTAAAAAGTATGACTCTTTTTCTGCCCATGATGGCTACATGGTTTATGGGAGCTTGAGTTAATATAAACTCGCATCCCCATATCGGTGCTCAATACTACTCTCAAAATATACTTTGCTCATATGTTTTTAAAACAACTTATTCTCTGGTTTGAGATAATTACTCAAACTTAGCTTAAAAGCTCTCTTGGAATCAATGTTCCATTTTTCTGTTCAAAACTCTTTTGAAAATCTCAGTTTTCTCTTATCTTAATTGTGTAAACATTTACTCTTGGAAATACTTAGTTCCTATATATCATTTTAAAGAAAATGAACTTTGCTCTTACTCTTTACTCAACTTCAATGCTTAAGTCTTAAAAAAAAAATTTAAACATTTGTAAAAGACTTCTTAAAATATGGTTCACGCCGAATTATGGACTTGAACGACTCAATGCAAGGTTTTCAATAACCATATATAGAACTCAAATGCTTGGAACTCAAGAACTTCAATGATACTACTAATTTCAAGAATGCTCAACTTAGAAGGTTCGTGCGGAATTATGAGCATGAACTACTCAACTCAAGCACTCAAAGATACTTGTTATCTCAAAACTGCTCGACTTATAGAGTTCATGCGGAATTATGGGCATGGACAATTCAACTCAAAGACTTCACGGGTAACATGTAATAGTCCCATGATTAGAAACATAATCTCAAAGGGGATTAAGAACTCAATACTCAAGACTTAGAACTTGAAGATACTACTCCTCTCAAAGGTACTCAACTGATAGAGTTTATGCGGAAGTTATGGGCATGAACGACTTGACTCGAGGGTTTACATAATAATATGGAACTCGTGAATACAACCCTTCTCATTCTCATACTTACTTTTTCAGAATCTAGTATTGAAACGACCCAAAAAAAAAAAGCACGAAAATGTGCTTCGAAAACACCTATAATTGTAATTTCCATATATCTCAAAATCTGTGCATGATTTCGGAAATTTGACTTCATATTCTTATTCATGGGGTCAAATTGAGTGGGAGATGGGTCTAACCCGAATTTTAGAGCAACCGTATCAAAATTCGAAAATCGCAAAAAATGCGATTTGGAGGGTCAACTTTAAAGGGGCATATCTCTTAGCACACAAGGAACTGGAAGGGCCACAACCTATTAAATTAAAGCTCTTTGAGTTAGCTTTCCAACACACTTGGTTTCACCTCATTCCGAGTTAGGATGAGAGAGTTATGACCATTTTCGTAAAACTTGTCTGTGCAAATTTGTAATTTCCAGTGAGCTATTTTTTTGATGCGGGTTGGGGACGTTTTTTTTTATTAAAAGGGGATATGTCCCATACTTAGTCATTTTTTTTAACTTCAAAAACACTCTTTAAGCCCTCTCCAAAATTCCACCAAGATCCTCAACCAAATTCAAACATCTCAAGCTCTAATTCCGGATTCAAGACTCAATCTCAAGCTTCAATTCTCCATTCCAATCTTCATCAAGGATTCTCCAAAGTTGAGGTATGTGGGTTTGATTGTGGAAACCTTCCTTTCCACAAGTCCAACCATTTATCCTCTATTTCTACTTCAAGTTTATGGGTCCTTATGGTTATTTATGAACTCTTGAAGTATGAAATTACTACTACACACCCTATTATGGTCTATTTTGCATATTATCATGAAATGAAATTATTATGTGATGTTTATGGTTTTCATGCTTCCATGATCAAATTATGAAGGTTGATATATATATATATATATATATATATATGTTGTTGGTGGGCTGATTTATATGGATTTTGGAATTGGTTGGACATAGTACTCTTGAAATACATGATTTTATTTACATGAACAGTAGCCCACCATGTGTTTGATAAAATGCCCATTTATAGAATTCTTAGGAAATGGAAGGTCCAATGTACGTCCTATGAGTCGGATGGTTATATAATTACTGAAATGATGATGAAATAGACACATGTATATGATTTTCTCTATATATGTGTTGTGAGTCGACCAAGCCTAGCTCGGGGGGTTGTAGGCCCGGGTAACCGTATCGAGGGGTTGGTACCTTGGTTGCCTAGTACGGGGGGTAGTAGACCCGTATAACCATATCGAGGGGTTTGTACCTTGGTCCCTAGCTCGGGGGGTGGTAGGCCCGGGTAACCACATTGAGGGATTTGTACCTCTTTCGCCTCTCCAAGGGGGTGGTAGGCCTTGGAAATACTATATTGATGGTCACTCGCCACACATGTACTACTCCCCACTAAATATGATTTTTATGTAAGCATCATTATACATATCATCTCATTAATATGCTATCTATCGGGTATGATTATGCATTTTGCCTATGATGTCAATCTATTGTTGCATTGCATTGCATCCCATATACTTAGTACATTCAAACGTACTAATGCATACTCTATGCCTACATGATGTCACCATGTAGGAACCGGAGCATCGCTTGACCATCCTCCTCCGCGTGGCTAATACGATTTTCTATCGAGATTATTGGTGAGTCTTCCATTCTGGGGACGTTGCTGATGATCTCTTGCTATGTATAAGACTTTTCCTTTTTAGTTATGTATTGACTATGAGGGTGAGCCCGGTAGTTTGTCTTGGCCCCCGCTAAGTACCCATGTTTAGAGGTGGTGTTGGACAAGTTGTGTATTATGCTTGAGCTTGACTCATCTATGATATTTATGTATCATTCCTTTTTTTTCTCTTGCTCCCTTAGTCCTGATTTCCCCCTTGATTATGCTTATCGCTTATGGTCATTTTAATTGCTTCCATGGCCAATGATGTGTAATGATACGCTATGAGGCTTGTTTGGGGTTCCTACGGGTTCCCCATTCGCCGGTCACGTCTAGGACCTAGGCTTGGGTCGTGACAAGTTCAAATCAATAGTTGATCTCAAAGGATTCATAATTGAACTCATAGCTTTGCTTGAACTTTACTAGATCTTAACTCTCTCTTAAACGTGAGTTATGAATTCAAGAGTTATGGTTCATGATATGAAGGATATAGATGATAGTGTAGACTTATGAATACATTCTCCTCACTCTCATGCTCACTTACTCGAGTCTTGAAACAAGTTACTAGAAGTTGTAAAAGACTCTTAAAAAAGACTCACATGGACTTTCTCAAAATGCTTGGAAGAACTCTCAAGACTTAACTCTTAACTTTACCTTGAATTTGAATTATGAATTCAAGGTTATGATCATGTTATGAATGATTTCTAAGTGTTTGGAAGTAGTTTGAAGTGTTTAGAATCAAAAGGGGTGAAGATACACTTCAAAGGAGCTCAAACGGGACAACTAACGGAGAATGAGTGGGGGCAGGTGACCCTGGCGCGTTCCGGGCGCGGGGCGCCAGCCCCTAACTTCAGAGGCTACATATGGGCGCACTGCAGGGGCGGGCCGCACTAGCCTCTCCCCAGGCCAAGTTCGACGAATTTCGCCTCTCGTTTTCTAATCCTAAATCGCTTTTAATTGATTTCTTTTCTCAAGTTTTCCTTAGATTCAATCACCCAACCTAAGTACACACTAATCCACTCAAAACAATCACTTTAATCTCAAGATATCATCTAAACCCCAACAAAGCAAGATTTAGAATGAACTTCAAGAACACCTATCAAGAACTTAAATCCTTCAACTTTTTGAGAATGAAACTTCGCTGAAAATAATATGTTTGGCGTATGGGTGAACAAACCCAACACTATGGAAGCTTACATACCACTTAGGGATCAAACCCATGACGACAATCTGCAATAACTCTCAAGAATTTCGACGAACGCTTAGATCCTTTCTCTTTTCTCCTCTTCTCTCTTCTTCTTTTCTCTTCTTGAACTCTCAACTAAAACCCTAGGCGTAAACTAAGATTATAAAACTGAACCTTATCAGATTAGACCCCTAAAATATTACTAAAAACGAATTAAATCTGTTTGGGTAAGGAAAAGACCAAAATACCCCTCTAAAATCCGGTTTTGACTTTCCTTATCTACACAGCCCAACTTCGAATGGACATATCTCCCTCATACGAACTCGAAACTGAGAAAACTCGGTGGCGTTGGAAATATAATTCAAAGATATTTCCTACGGTATCTGGTATCACACCTAAATCATCCTGAGCTAGAAGTTATGGTCGTTTGAAGTCGACCCAAAACTCAAACTTAGCTTAACTTGCAAAATTTCAGATTTTTGCTATTTCCAATCTAATTCTTTTTGAAATTCAAGGTGCTACATCTAGTGACCTTAACACTTAAGAAAAAAATTTAATTCCTTGGTAAAATCTTACTCACTACGAAGAACGGTTCGAGTCTTAGTTCGAAAATTTTTCTGAGGTGTTACAGAATGATTGTTGGTGTTGCCCGAAAACCTTAGTAATTATAGATATGTGATGCAAGCCGTCCTCTTTATTTTGGTAGAGTTAAGAGCAATTTCTTACACTCATCACTAACTTCATCCTCTTGTAAATACTTGGGAGGAATTTGGGGAGAAGTTTGAGACGTTGACATTGTTTTCAAGTGGATATATGGAGTGTTTCTTTAAGTTAGTAGGATGAAATATTTACTCATTAATACATGTATATATATTAGAGCTAAATCTCCAACCATGTGAGAGGCAATAATTGAGCTAGTTTGAGTCCAATCCTAGGGCATGTCTAACTTTATGGTATATAAATAGTCTCTCAATCTTTATTAGGTAGGAATAAGGTTTGTATACCCTCTTTAGACCCACTCATAAATTTTTTACTGAATATATTATTAAACAGCTTCTCAATCTTTATTAGATAGGAGCAAGGTTTATATACGTTTCACCCTCTTTAGACACACTTTAGATAAGTGCATTGCTTTTCTAATTTTATTAATTATGTTATATAATGCAACTCATGAATCTTTTTATTTTTATAATAAAAGAGGCAAGTCCCCAATAAGATATGCTAAAATCATGCATGTCGCGGTGCAAGACATTTTAATAACCAATATATTCAAGAGTAATGTGTCATAGATCTAAAGTACTATATTAGAGGTCATTTGGTAGGGTGTATAAGAATAATATTGAATATGATGTATTATGAGATTATTTCTTATGCGATATTTGTTTGGTGTATAAAAAATAATATGTATTGTATGATTTCTAAAAGTATATATTTATTTGTAAGAATATCCTCCATAATATGATGAAAAGGGCTGTGGAAAAAGAGGTATAGTTGGAACAATACTGTTACATATTATTAGCATGTAAAATCATAAGTGGCAATAAAATTACTCTTTTCTTCGACTCTGATTTTTCTTCTCAAGAAAAATAGAGTTACAAAGCATAAAAAATAGAGTTGTGTATCGTTTGGTTCAGTTCGATTTTGAAGTTTATCAATTATTGGTTTATAGACATGTTAAATCGTTATGGAACCATTAGGATATTGGCTTATCAGTTTAACCATTAAGATTTGACACAAAAAATAAATAGTTGAAAATCACTTGGAAACATGGTGATAAACTGAATAAACCATGCATATGATGAGTTGATAGATTGCATCTTGCTCAAAAGCAACACTAACACATTGGAGAATAACCGAAAGTTTGTGACTGCCAGAAATAAAAATATGAATCTAAATCCTAAGTTAAGGACTTTATATACCGAATGCTATAAATATAATTTTTTAAATTTACTATTAGGTTATTGATTAACCCATTAAGAAAAAACCTCAAACCGATAATCTGATGATAAAAAAATAAAACCTTTAAACCAATAACTTTTTTTTTAAAATTATCGATTTGGGTTCGATTTTGAATCGTTGTAATAAAAAAAGGTGTTTGCAACCACCATTTTAGCATATAATAAGAGGAGTAAAACGACGATACAACCACTATCCATATTTTAGCATTTAAGCGCTAGCTTACTCCTATATATAAAATATAAATAAATAAATATATATATCCAATTAAACTAATAAATTAACTACCCATAAAGAAATTAAATGCAAGACTAAAATAACTAAAGTCATGATTCATGATATATATATATATATATATATATATATATATATATATATATATATATTATATGGGTGTGTGTGGGGTGGGTGCGGGGGGGGGGGGGAAATAAAATAGTGTAAAAACTAGGTAGATGCTGATATAGTTGGTTGATGTTTGATAGAAGATGATTTGTACTCATCATTAGCTTAATTTATTTAGGGTCAATTTAGTAATTTGTTAAAATGCATTATTGTTTCACTAATCCTTCAAGATATGCCTTTTGCAATCATTTGAAAAAAGAATAGCTAGAGCGATTTTTTCAAACTTGAAATTCATCTTCAAAAAATTAAAACAAAAACTTCAGAAATCAATCTGATATATAATTAAATGGTGTTTTGAAATTTCTTTGTTGAATAAAAGTGGAAAAAATTGTATGGACAAACATAAGCATAGTAAAAAAATATATATGATGATTTGGTAGAAAGTGTTTTCTCCCGAATAAAACTCTACACAACTCTAATTAAAATTAATCGACTTCAATACGTATACTAGACATTTTCAAAATCGAAAAGGAAAACGATCATACTATGAAAAGCACCGTTTGCGACCAAATAAAGATATATGATTTTATACATATTTTTTCAACAATTTAAGTTGCGAACATAATTGTATCAGTACTACAATAAAACTCTTGTAGTATATATGTTCTTATTACAATATTAATCTCAAATACAACTGCTCCAATTCAACATTGAGTTTTAAAACAAATAATTGCATTCAATTGACATATAGAATCTTAATGCCTAATTAGATGTATGAAAATTTTATTCCAGATCCTTGGAATTTTCGTTCATTAATATGATTGAGTTTCTCACTCATTTCTATGGTAAAATAATTCTTCCAATCTCCAACTTCTCCTTTACGAAAGAACACTTTATTTTCTAATTCTTCAGTTGACAATTTCCCATTTGTATTCACCTCCAAGTTGCTCAAATTCTCAAAGCTACACATTCTTAATATTTCATCCATCACTCCACAATTTTCTTCCTCTATGGAAAATGGACATTCCAAAAATTCAGCCAAGCGTTTAAGCTGAAGTTTGGGTTGCACTGTAATTTCTTCATACATCAAGAAAAGTACTTTATTAGGCTTTTCTATACTTTGTTCCCAATAATCCAATATGTGATTCCAAAACGGACCATAAAGGCTCACCCCCTTACAAAAAGATTCAAATATTTCTTCAATGGAATGAATATCTTTGTGATGAAGTCTTAAATTGTTTGTAAAATGCCACATAGAAATGAAAGTGTCCTTAGGATTCCGACACAAGTAAACAAGTTTGGTTTTTGAATCTTGGACAGATTTTGGCAATGAAGCAAAGGGCACATGAGTTGACAAGAGTCTAGGTGTAGTGAAAGCAGAAAAATTAGGGACATGGCCATCAACATAGAGTGTGAGTTCCAAGAATGGAATAAGATCATGAGGGTTCTTGTCAAGTAAAGGGTGATTTTGTTCAAAAAGGGGATGTTTCATTCGATTCACTAAAACAAATAAAAGTGATTTTAACCAAGTGGTTCCTGATTTAGGAGGTGTAACAAGAATGATATCACTATCTTGAGATTGAAATTGTTGTTGACATGCAATCACACCTTGAATTGTTCTTGGTGATGCCCAAAAACCTTGATAGTTATAAATATATGATCCCATCCATCCTTTTTCTTTTGGTAACACTGAGAAAAAATTCTTACACTCTTCACTTAAGCCCTCTTGATCTTGTAAGTATTTGGGAAGAGATGTTGTCATGATTTTGAAGATTGAGTTTTCTTCTAATTTGTATGATAAAGGTTTACTCGTAAGTGTATATATAGAGACAACTAGACAAGAAACTTCAAATAGAGCTCTTGTTTTGTTACATTACATTAATAAAGTTGTTGTTGTGGGGTCATGTTAGAAAACACTTTTTTTTCCATCTAATAATTAAAGTAAGAGAACTAGACAAAGCACTCTAGAGATAGCTCTTAATTAGGCATATCCATGGGTAAAATATTTAGTTAAGAAAAAAAGTACACACATCTAGTAATATAATTGTTAGTTGTCTCATGAAAATTTTTATAAGGAAAGTTTAATTGGATAAAATCTTGATTAAGGAGAAAATAGTACATCACATATTTTACTATTCTTTATTAAAATATCACTTAGCATTCTGATCTTGTATATCAATTTCTTCAATATTGAAGTCGATAATGCCTTGAAAACAAATCCGCTTGATTCTGATCACTTGAACAAACTTTTTGAACATCTATTTAACCCATTTTTTGAAGAACACGAGTGATGATTTTTTTTAAATTACATAAGTGTTCGGATTGCTCCAAAGTTCCTAGAGACTCATTCAAACTATCTATCTAAGTTATGAATCATTATCTGGATCTATAAGAACTTTCAAACCTCTATTTCAAGTCCATTTACGTCAAATGTTGTTTTTGATCAATTTTTTGGCCTAACATTTAGCTTTTTTTTTCTTCTCTGATACACATTTGGATGCCTCGAGACTCATGTCACCCGACCTCACAAGTCAAAATTCACATTTCAAACCCAAAATAAGTGTCAAAACGGTTATCGAATGGATCGTTACAAGTTGTTCTTTAATTTGTGCCCTCTCTAAACGTGAGTATATGTATAGAGTGTGGTTCCCTTTTTGTCCATGACAAAACAAAGTAATATGAATTTAATACATAATTTGTAATAATTTGAGTAATGATTAATGAGCATCTAAAACAGTACCATTATATTACTAGTAGAATTTTTGTGATATATATGTTCTTGTTACATTAATCTCAAATACACATATCTCAAAAACATATACTCCAATATTACTTTTCGAAGCAAATAAAATAATTCCTAATCAAATATATGAAAATTTCAGTCCAGATCCTTGAAATTTTTGTTCAATGATATAAGTGAGTTTCTCACTCATCTCTGTAGTAAAATAATTCTTCCAATCTCCAATTTCTCCTCTACGAAAGAACACTTTATTTTCTTCTCTAGTTGACAACTTTCCAGTTGTATTCACCTCCAAATTGCTCAAATTCTTAAAGCTACTCATTCTTAATATTTCATCTACAACTCCACAATTTTCTTCCTTTATAGAAAATGGACATTCCAAGAATTCAGCCAAACGCTTAAGATGCAATTTTGGTTGTTCTTTAATTTCTTCATACATCAAGAAAAATACTTTGTTAGGATTTTCTATGCTTTGTTTCCAATAATCTAACACGTGATCCCAAAATGGACCATAAAAGATCACCCCCTTACAAAAAAGACCAAATAATTCTTCAATGGAATTGGTATCTTTGTGATGAAGTATTAAGTTGTTTGCAAAATGCCATATAGAAATGAAAGTGTCCTTAGGATTCCTACATAAATAAACAAGTTTGGTTTTTGAATCTTGGACAGATTTTGGTAATGAAGCAAAGGCCAAATCAGTTGACAAGAGTCTAGGTGTGGTGAAGGATGAGAAATCAGGGACTTGCATGCCCATCAACATAGAGTTTAAGTTCAAAGAATGGAACAAGATCATGAGGATTCTTAATAAGTAAAGGGTGATTTTGTTCAAAAATATGATGTTTTACTCGATTTATTAAACCAAATAAAAGTGTTTTTAGTCAAGTGGTTCCTGATTTAGGAGTTGTAACAAGGATGATATCATTATCTTGAGCTTGAAATTGTTGTTGACAAGCAATCACACCTTGAATGATTCTTGATGTTGCCCAAAAACCTTGGTAATTGTAGATATGTGATACAAGCCATCCTCTTTCTTTTGGTAGAGTTAAGAGCAATTTCTTACACTCATCACTAAGTTCATCTTCTTGTAAATACTTGGGAGGAATTTGGGGAGAAGTTTGAGACTTTGACATTGTTTTCAAGTGGATATATGGAGTATTTCTTTTAAGTTAGTAGGATGAAATATTTACTCATTAATACATGTATATATAGTAGAGCTAAATCACCAACCATGTGAGAGGCAATAATTGAGCTAGTTTGAATCCAATCCTAGGGCACGTCTAACTTTATGATTCTTATCATTTCATGGTATAAAAATAGTCTCTCAATCTTTACTAGGTAGGAATAAGGTTTGTATACGTTTTATCTTCTGTTGGTTCATTTATGAAATTTTTACTGAATATGTTATTAAATAGTCTCTCCATCTTTATTAGATAGGAGCAAGGTTTATATATGTTTTAGCCTCTCTAGACACACTTTAGGTAGGTGCATTGCTTTTCTAATTATATTAATTATGTTATACAATGCAAGTCAATCTTTTTATTTTTCATAATAAAAGAGGCAAGTCCCCAATAAGATAATCTAAAATAATGCATGTCGATTGGTGCAAGACATTTTAATAACCAATATATTCAAGAGTAATGTGTCATAGATTTAAACTATTAGAGCTCATTTGGTAGGGTGTATAAGAATACTGTTGAATATGGTGTATTATGAGATTATTTCTTATCCGATGTTTGTTTGGTGTATAAAAAATAATATGGATTGCATGATTTCTAAAAGTATATATTTATTTGTAAGAATATCCTCTATAAATATGATGAGAAGGTTGTGGAAAAAGAGGTATTGGAACAATACTGTTACATATTATTAGTTAGGGGTGTTCATGGTTTGGATAAAAACCGATCCAAACCGAAAAACCAAACCAAACCTATTAAATGAACCGATTTAATTTGGATTTTGGTTTTAGATTGTTAAGAACCGATAGTATTTGGTTTGGTTATGGTTTTGTTCGAAAAAATCGAAGAAATAACCGAACCGAACCGACAAGTTATATACATAAATTTTATTATTATACATACATAATATATTATATTCATAAACAATTTTAAAGATTTTATATATGTTTCATCAAATTTATTTATAATTTACTTATGAAAGAAAAAATGTCCAAGGTGAGAACATTTTTCTTATTGGTTTCATGTATATGAGTATCTATGGAAATTCTTTGTGGGACTGAAAATGTCATTGTCTCTTCCTTCTATGCCAAAATAGTGAATTTTGAAGTTTTATTCAGTAAATTTAATAATCGAAAGTTTTGTAATGCCAGTCATTCTAACAATTTTGTGTTTGAATGGATTGTTGTCATTTTTTTCACGTTTTGAATGGATTGTTGTCACTTTTTTCACGTTTTGAATGAATTGTTTCTTTTATTTTTATGTATGGTTAATAACCGAATAACCGAACCAAACAAAACCAAAACCGAAAACAACCAAACCGATAAATGTATATTATATTTGGTTTGGTTTTGATAATTTTATAACCGATTAAGTTGGTTTGGTTTTGGTTTTAACTAATAACCGACCCAAACCAAACCGTGAACACCCCTATTATTAGTACTAGATGGGGATGGCCGTGCGTTGCACGGGGCCAACATGACTATAATAAATAATTTATTGTACAAAACTGTATAATATAATAATTATTTCTTTATATTATATGCAAAGTGTTCACCTCTAACAATCAATCCAGAGTTTGGTAGCAAAAGCATTTCAAGTTGTACTATAATATCAAAAGCATTTTAAGTTGTACTATAAGGCCTCATAATTTTGGCCCTTTATGGCTCAATTTGATTGGGTATTAACAAGTGAAGGCTTTTTATTTCCACGTGTGAGCAATTGAGATTGCTTTGGGCTAATCTAAGGCTAAGGGTAATTAGAGCTCTTTCAATATATTGAGAGATTAATAAATGAATAACTCTACTATTATACATATAAATATATTTTCAACAGTATAATCACAAAAACCAAGTTTAGGTAATTAAATTCTTTCGCTCTTGACTATATTCTTTACACCACTGCAACAAAAGAAGAGAACAACAAAGAGGTAAAATATTAATTTAAATGAAGCATAGTAAACATACCTTAATAAACACGACATATGTAAGGGTCTTAAGTACACATATAACACAAAATATAAAATAAGAAAGCAAAAAATTAGATAAGTTAGAATGTTTAGAAAAATGTAGAGATAATTAGAAGCTTAAAACTTAACTCTTTATTTGTAGCTTCATACCATGTAGTTGGAAACAACATTTCTCAGCTGGTGTCTCCTACCTACTCGAGGTAGAGGTAAGGCCTGCGTACACTCTATCCTCATAAACCCCCTTTTCAGATCCATACCAGGTAAATGATACATATAAAACCCATTAGAAAATTAGTTACCTTAACCCTAGAATCTATTTTGCAGCAGAAAATACAAGAATGCAAAAAGTTATCTAGGGATACAACATGTAGATAGTCTTCAGTTAAAATGCCAAACGTTGATGGCATCAGATATCTGTAAAAAGTCATTACATTAGCCAGAAATAGATTTTAGTATTTCAAAGAATATATAAATTCATAACCGAAAGCACCAAGAAGGTGTTACAATATACAAATTAAAACAAACAGACGCATTATTGAAAGAGTTTGGGAGAAAAAACGTCTTTACCAGCAAGGAGAAACGACATTTGAAGCCAGAAGCAACACTCTTTCTCCCTCTTTCAGTGATGCAAATCACAAAGTTTGAAAGAGATGTCAAAAAGTTTAATGGCCAATAAGATAGGCCCAGGCAACACACCAGAATAGAACAAACACGCACCAGAAATAAGAATCAACACAGATTCTCTATTTGTATGAATGTCATCGAGATTGCTCCTAATAAAATGTCAAAAGCCTAAGTCATTTTTTTGTGTGTTCTGTTCACCCATTTTAGTACTTGCAAAGCTTGAAATTTGAAGTAGAAAATTTAAGAAGGATGAACAATGAAATTGATCAAATGATTAGAATTTCTTAGACACTTGAAGAAGAGTGTATTTGCTTCATAAGAGTATTTACTGGAGCAAATTTTTTTGTTAAATTAATTAAGCAAAAATATCTTAAAAGGGAGTACGAAGCTGAAATTCACACGCTAATGACTACCATGGAAATTGCAATGGAGAGAAGAGTAAAGCGGAAGGTGTGAGAGTCAATATGAATTGGGATATTTCCTTCTCTTTTTTTGACATAAAATACGTGCTACACGTGTACAGAAAGCAATACACATTACACACTTAAGAAAAAGTAAAAGTACACATTACACACATTAACCCTTGATAACTTCTGATCCATAAATTACTGAACAACAAGGCATCTAAAGATATCCTACCGTCTCCAGCTTTGCAACATTGACCAACAGAGACTCGTTGCTGAAGGGGCAGTCTCTTTTCTCCAGATTACAAAGGCTTACACAACTGGAGGAGTACGTAATGGAGGCGTGAACGGGGAAGTCGTCACAATTGCCTGCAATGGTGAATAATGGCCCCAAAACCAATGTCAAGCAGTCCAAAGATTAGGTAATTAGGGTTGTTACATTCAGATGCAAAGATCAAAGCTTTTTTGCACCTAAGGACACAAGTACTCAAAAAAGGGTAATCTACAAAGAAAAATGCAAAAATTAACAAGAGATATTCTCAATTTTTTTACAAATGTAGTTACTGTATTGAGTCATTTGCAATACATGCACTTGATGCTGGTTTTGGGGCCATTTGCAACAATGCAAGCAATTGCAGCGACTCTCTCTTTCTGGCCTCCTTGCAGATCATGTTTTCAAGTACATCGGCATCCATGCTAACAAGTTAGAGATGTTTTCCTTAGCTTTTGCGGGGTATAGAAACATAGGCCTCCACTACGTGCTCTCTGGTTTAGTTGGCTTAAACAACTACCGTTATTTTCCAATTGAACGACAAATAAGCACACATGTTAAAATTTATTAAAGCCTCTCTCTCTCTCTCTCTATATATATATATATATATATATATATATAAACAACATGATAGAATATCAACATATATATTATGTCTATTGCACAAGGGATAATCAGCCAAGCAATGTAACCAAGAACTCGAGAAGCAGGAAGAATGCACACATATTCTAGACAGTTTGGTCAGCAAAGACTTCGCATCAGATTTTTCAACCTACATGTTGAAAATGTTTGGAATCACCACAACAATATCGAAATGCCTTTATATCCCCTTTGTTCTTCTCCAGAATCAAGATCTTTTATACACTTGAGAGTTGAGAATATCAAAAGGCTAGAGGATTATATTTCCACACATATTTTTTGACATCTATTTTTTAACATATAGCAAATTTTAATTTAAAAATACGAAACAACATGTGATAAAATTGGTTTTCATTGCTTTTAAAGGCAAAAAAAATAATTAAAGTGCTGACATGTAAAGCTATTTTCAACAACCAAACAATTCATTTTTATCCCTTTTAGTTATGGAAGCTATTAAAGCAATTCTAGATAGATTTGAATTCTCAGTAATGAATTTACAAGTTAAGAGCTTTATATAGCTGACATCATTCCATACCCCATATATGTTATGTATTCCTGAAATAGACAGATGCACAACCGAAAAGATAGTAATACTTGATCAAATGCATAATGTCTTCTATTGCAAATTCAAGATAAATATCAGTCTTCAGACAAAGAGCAATAAAAAATTACCCTATGGATATTACTTAATAATTTAACCTATTTTAGCATGCTAATAACCTTATTTTCCAGGTTACAAACTTAATGTTACCTTAATGGCTCAAAAACTATTTTCACCATTGGTGTATATAGATTGAATTCTTGAATAATAGGATATTTGGTCAGTACTAATTCATGTATCCATAGAGAGTGTTTTACATTTCATTAAAGTCATCTAATTATGTGACACACCATACATCTATAGCAGGCAAAACCAAGGCATACCTGAAATTGAGATTGAATCAAGTAAGATCCTAGCTTCCTGGAGGAGGGATCACCACGCTTACTTCCAGCTGAAAGTGAGAGACTTAATAATAGACAAAAATACCCCACCAGCTCTTGCCGTAGTGTTGGGCATTGCAGGTGCAATCAAAGCCTCACTCAGGGCCAATCCATATGACAAACCAGGAGTACTCTTCCCCAACCACTTAACAAAATATGTGTCAATTTGATGTGTTGTGTAGACTACAGTAAAAGACACATCATATGCACAGATTCAAATATAAGAATCTTAAAAATGGAGCAAAACATTACTAATTTGACGACGATAACAACAACATACGAAATCAGCAATGTGCCCATGTGTGCGATTCTGAAGTGTAGAAATCAGCAATTAGAAGAGATTTCATACGAAATAAAATAGAGTAGAGGGTGCAATACTTCGACAAGGAACTGGATATTTTTAAATAGCATGCGATTCTCATCCAAATAAGCTTCATTATCCAATTTACTGTGTTGTTTCTCCTACAATCTGTCCAACAATCTAGCGGAACAAATACATTGATCAAAATGACAAGGATTGGATGAGGTCAACAACTCTAAGGAGAAAACAATAGAAGTATATGGTTTAAAACTAAAAGACATCCTTTTAGTCGAGTAAAGACTCAGTCTTATTTAATAGTTGAAAAATTCCCTTCTAGTTAGCTAGTCAAACCTCATTGTTCATCAGAAAAACTCAAGAGTATGCACATGCCCCTCCGTTATGTTTCCACTTAAATACTTTCCCCAACTTTGGGTCGACGTCAGAGTTGAAACTCGTGACATGAATGTCCCTCACTATAAATATACTCAAACATTAGCGAAAATTTGAATTCTAGAGGTTATTAGACTAATCCTAGTATTTATAAATCTTACTATACTTCTATTATCAAAGTGACAACAAAAACTTTCGCAGATTCACGGAACAATAAAAAGTAAAGCGGAGGTATGGAAGAATTTACAGAAGTTTATAAGAAGCAAATAAACAAACCTGTCAATTCGTGGCAAAACATTTTCGGATCTGATATTTCCCTAAACGATGAACCCTGTTCAAGAAAAACAAGTTTTGAAAAATTACAAGTAAGTAACAAAAGAAAGCCATCATGAATGAGTAAGATCCTACAGTACTAATATGCATTCACTGAAGTTAGTTCCTTTTTTTTTTCTCAAGTTTAATGTGAAAGACCAACTCAACACTTGGTCTCAAAATTGAATTGCACCTTTTTACCTTCTTCATTAAACAATACTTTCTCACACCTTACTCCTTGAAAAGCAACTCAAGACATAATTCATAGACATTTTGGAACAATGTCCATGACTTCATTTTTATATTGATAAATGCTAAAATACACTCTTTAACATCACACACAAGGTAACTATTCATAAATTAGACTTCTTGTAGCCTCCTTATAAACTTGAAATGGAATACCTGTACAATTATAAAGTAATGATTAGGTGTTAGTACTTGTATTTGAAACAACAAAGATGCAAAATACATAGACAACAAATATTTTTCAAAGTGCAGAGTGAAGGAAAAAAGGGAGCAGGTTGACATTCGAGCAATATGTGTAAATAAACAGTTAAGCAAATCTAGTGAGCTACCAGATTTGAATATTCAGTTGTCTAGATGTTGATATGCATATGACTACTATGCCAATCTTTGAGATTCTGGGGATTAAATGTTGAACAACTTCTTCTTCAGATTCTTATTTTATAAGTTATGTTGATCTTAAGTCGAGCTCTTAGTTTCGATTTCGCTTTCCATAGCTAAAATGATCTTCTTTAGTGTGTGCTTTAGTTGTTGTTCTTGATGAGTTCGGACTGGCTAGTTTAGATTAAAGATGTGATTTGTTCGTAATCTAATCTTTGGACCCTTTCCATTTACCGTTTGTTTGTTATCATGCTTTGGCTGACTGGAGTGTATCCTCTTTTGTCCGTTTACTATTTTATCCTCACATGCCGTTTGAATTCATGCTATAAAACTGATGGTTTCCTCCCTTCCATCTACCCTGTTTGAATGCATATAATTAGAAATATAAGTTGTGCTCTTTAACATTGGGTTGCTTGGTCTGAAAATGCTATTTTGAGCTTGTTGGCTCTAAAGTTGCTCATTTACCATGTTGCAAAAGTTTGTTCTCTGTTTTTGCCAAAAGTTGTTTATTTTTAAAATTTATCTGTCTTATTGGAAGTACAATACTGATAGAAGCATGCATATGTTTTCTTTCAAGTTTGCTTTAGTTATATTCCTTTAATATCTTGGTCTATGTGTGTCTTAGCTTGACGTCTGCTTTTGGATAATAGTTTAGAGAAGAAAGCTTGTGTTGCAATGTTGTTATTTTTTCAGGTTCTTTAAAGTTCACAGAAAGAAGTGTTCATTAGATTTTAAGCCTTTTTTTTTTAGTTCTCTGGATATTTTAGATTAGACAAAATATTTTTAGAGTGAAAATTTGTTATTTCTTGTTTAAATTTCAATGCTTTCCCTTTGTTATTTGTGGCTGATTGTAATAAAGTTTACTTTAATGTCTAAACACCAACGTGTTTCCAAACCATGATCAAGTGAAGGATTTGATTTCTATGTGTTCACATCCATGTCTACGATAGTGTTCACTGTTTTATTTTGTTTTATGTCATTTTGTATCATTATGTTTATTGCTAATAAATATTGCATGATTTCCTTTCGTCTAATTGCTAAATTTCAGTTTATGTGTTTTGTCTTTTATTTTATTTATTTCTTATGTTGGTTTAATTGTTATGACTTTTTGAAGTATTTTCCTTTAGTATTTTCGTATGTTAGATTAGAATATTAATCTCTTTTTTTTCTTTCTTTTCTTGCGCATGAACTCTCTCCGAATGAGTCCAATGGACCCCCCTCTCTTGCATTCTCTTCTTTTTGAGTCAAACCTCCACCAAGTTACGAAAGGGAAGCCGATATATTGGGTTGAGACCCCAAAACCAGCAGCAACAGCAGCTCAAAAGAGCTGAAACAAAAGGGTATTTCCGTTCAAATTGGCCGAAATTTGAACAGCTGAAATGAGGCAGAATTGCAGCAGCTTTGAAGGGCTGAAACTCACATTTTTCAGACTTAAAAAAGTTCAAAAATGGCGCCAGCAGCAGCAGCTAAGAAGCAGCAAAAGGACTTAAATTTGTCCAAGTTTTGTTCGCACTTTATTTTCCTTATATTGTGATTTTGTGATATTTGCTTTTAACTTCTAACATTTATTTCTAACATTTATTTTATCTAACTTAGGTGAATCCTTGGAAGTTTTTATATAACTCTTCTATTTCGTTAGTTGTTTACCTTAAGTATTTAAATTTTCAAAACTCTTGCAAGTTAGGCAACTTAAGCTGTTAGACTAACTTGAGAATTATCATATTCTTTCATAGTTAGTAATTAGCTTTGGATCCATGTTTATGAGTTTGAACTAACTATTTAGTTCAAATTTTTGAATAGGATAAAATTGTTAAGTTTCTTAAAATAAATTAGTTGTCTTTTAATTTAACTTAGGACTTTGCATGAATGACTTGAGGATTCTTTATAACCTTTCATAGTCATTAAACAAGGTTCTTTATTCCATATTTATGAGTTTAAATTAATTGTATAAGTTCAAAATTTGACTATGGATAAATTTTTAAGTTAGGATTATTTTTGAGATTTCACAAGTTTCAAAAGATTTTTATTTAAGTTTCAAAATAGATATTTTAACCCTTTTTTAAAAAATTAGCCAAACTTTTCAATCCGTCGGTCAACCACATGTTAGCGGATTCTCTAAGATGCCTAAACCCTTCCTTGGAGAATTATTTGAACCCTTACCCGACTCTGGTTTATTAAAGATTTTACTTCAAAATTACCTTTTAAATGGTTGTCTTAATTTTACCCTAAAAATTAAGTGGGGACTTCCAAATTACCCATTTTCCCAAAAAAAACTTAACAAAATTGCCAAAGTTGCGAAAATGGTTTCGAAACCTTAGTTTTCGAAATCGGGTCGTAACAACCATAAATCTCAATTAATAATGAAATGGAGCCCACTTGTACAATAGGAATTAAATTGTTGTTCGTATAATCAATTAGTGTTGTGTTCAATTTGGACAGCTTTCGGTACAATTTTTTAATGTTGTGTTCGTCCCAACAAATGTGGCCTGTGCTAATAATATAAATGGTATGTTTTGGGGTTAATAACTGAGTTTTTGAAGCGATTGTATGCGTGGATAAAGGAATAAGTTTTTTTTTTATCACAAACCTGTACTTTCTTTGACGCTATTTAAGGCATAATAAGACTACCCACATACAACATTTTTGAAATATTTCATGTTATCAATTATCATGATTTATAGTATTTTTACGATAGATTCACTTCAAGAATCAGTGGAATTTTTTGTATTTTTTTAAAATATATTTTATATTGTCAATTATCATGATTTATAGTATTTTTACGCAATTTTAAATTAAAAAAAATTAAAAAAAAGACAAATAAATTAAAATGGACCCAATATATGTTATTTTTGTTGTCTCAATTTATGTGACACAAATGAAATTTGGAGAGTCATGTAAATTTTGATATTTTTTTTTAAAAATATTTTAAATTATTAATTATTGTGATTTATAATATTTTTATGTAACTTTCAAATAACGTACATTACTGGTCACTTTGTCCTAATTTATGTGATATGGATAAAATTACAAAATTAACCCTTTTAAAATGTCTTTCAGATATTTTAAGTTGTTAATTATTATTATTTATAATACTTTTTTGTTCATTTGAAAATGATATGTGTTATTTTTTCTGTCCCAATATATGTGAGCTTGATAGAATTCTGAGAGTCAACGTATTGTATTATATAGCTTTTAAATATTTTAAATTGATAATTATTGTAATTTTTAATATTTTTTAAGTCATTTGTAAAATCAATCCATTTGAAATTAGAGAACCATCAATTTTCCATAAATTTTTAGTAATAGAGTTAAAGTAGAAGGAGCATATAGAAGTGGAAAACAACTGTCTTCCCCTTGAACTAAAAGGTAGACACGTGTACCGAAAATAAAAATTGAAGGGTTCATATTGAATGTTGCTACTTTAAAAGTACTATCTTTATTGGTTGTTGTACAAATATGTATAGCTGTGTTCGTCCATCTAAGTCTCACTTCTAATAAGGAGTAATAATATGCAAAATCATAAGTGGCAATAAAATTACTCTTTTCTTCGACTCTAATTTTTCTTCTCAAGAAAAATAGAGTTACAAAGAATAAAATAAAAAAAAGGGTTGTTTATCGGTTGGTTCGATTCGATTTTAAAGTTTATTAGTTATTGGTTTATAGACATGCTAAATCATTATGGAACCATTAAGATATTGACTTATCTATTTAACCGTTAAGATTTGACACAAAAATTAAATAATCAAAATCACTTAGAAACACGATGACAAACTGAATAAACCATGCATATGAGTTGATAGATTGCATCTTGTTCAAAAGCAACACTAACACATTGGAGAATAATCGAAAGTTTGTCACTGCCAGAAATAAAAATATGAATCTAAATCCTAAGTCGAGGACTTTATATACTGAATGCTATAAATATAATTTTTTTAATTTACTATTAGGTTATCGATTAACCCGTTAAGAAAAAACTTCAAACCGTTAAAAACCGACAATCCAATGATTAAAAAATAAAACCTTTAAACCAATAACTTTTTTTATTTGAATTATCAGTTTTAGTTCGATTTTAAATCGCTCTAATAAAAAAAGGTGTTTGCAACCACCATTTAGCATATTTTATTTTATAGAAGAGTGAAGAATATTAGGACGACCAAGGACAAAACGATAAATTTAACCTGACATTACACTTTCTCCATAATTCTAGAACCCTACATCTTCCTCATTAGCACAAAGTGGACTCCAGATTTTCTAACCCCTCTGAATAGAAGAATCAAGTTCTTCCATTTCTCTTCCTCCAACCCCAACAATGATTACAACAATGAATCATATGATTCTTCACAAGTCTTAAGAGTGACTAATAAAAATACTCGATATAGTTCTAGAAGTAACCATTTCTGTACTTTCTTCCATCAACAAATACAACTCAAAAATCTCCATATTTTTTTATTTTGCTTCAAACCTAATTTCTTGGCACTTCAAGTACAATTCTTTAGTTCTGTCGTCTCTCAACAAAATCTTCCGAATTTGGGTAAGTTAATTTTTTCAATATTTGCTTCTCTGGGAAACAAAACAGAGAACTCATAAGAAAACTTTTAGCTCTCAATATTTGTCCTATCTTCTCTCCGTTATCGTCAGATTTCCCAATTTGATGGCTTAAATTCATAGCCAATGTTATAATTATTTCTATTGGTTGAGATTGCTATATAACTTTCCTTTCTACGTGGCTGCAAAGGCACAGATGACCTTCCTTACAAACTTAACATTTAGTTTAATTCCTTCAAGTCATCTGAAATGTAATCTAATGTGAATAACATATCTATGATTTATTGAGAACCTCCCGTACGTATTTACAGTTGTACGTCATCTAGCCTCAGAATATAAAGTTTAACCATAGAATCTCACAACTTCTGTGGTTGAAAATGAAAGTTGGTGCTCAACATGTTTGATTGCATAAAGTGTGCACCTTTTTTGCTGAAGAATTTGATGAAGCAACTATATGCACATTTTTTTATATTCACTGAAATGCATAGCTCATGATTGTATTCATATCTTTTACATTCTATTGCAGGGATGACAATATTCCCCGTTTATTCATCTAAAAGTACTTGATGAAGAAGTTGAATCTTTCTTACAAAGATGAGGTAAGTAACTTTTTGTATTTTTGGCAATTTAGCAATCAATAAATGTCATTAACATTTATTTACAATCCTACCTATTTTGGTTTGAGGGCTGAAAAATTATGTAGGAGCATGAATTCATGTAGGTAGTTTTAGAACTTGGTTTTCAAGAGAATTGATTGTGTATGAAAATTTAAGGGTTGATGCCAAGGGGGCCAGAAAGTGTATCAGTATTGAACCCCCAATTTCAGAATGAACTAGCTCAACCTTTCTGTGCTTTGACGACACAACTTTGAATTAAATGAACTGTTATAACTTTACATAATATAGGGATGAGGAAATGGCCACTGGTATTGCTTGTTGTGAAGTGGGAATTTGGAAGCTAAATACTTAGTTTTCCTTTAATCTTTTTTTTTAATCCTTTCAAGTGTTCTCTTTTTAGGAATTGATGAAGACAAAGTTGTTAATAAGGGTATGGCTTTAAGATTTACTGTCATTTTGACTTAAGTGAATGCCAATACGAGTAGGCAATTTCCAAAGTTTTGTGTTTTTAGCATCTACATGAACTACACGCTTTTTATACATTAAGTATGCTCTATCTCTTCTATATCTATGTTATTAATCAGGCTTGTCTGGAAGGTACTTGTTCACTAGGTTGCTCGAACTCTTCAAAAGTATTGTCACACTCATGTCAAATCATCCAAAAAGCTATTGAGAGTACCATATCGGATATGGACGGGAAATTGGTCGCCTTGGATGGTCTTGGACAATCCTCACCCTATGAGCTAGCTTTTGGGGTTGAGTTAGGCCCAAGATCCATTTCATTACACATGCACTACTTTTGGAAGATCCGATATGCACCTATTGACATTTTTGAAGAGTATGTTGCTCGGACTCTTCAAAAGTATTGGCGCACCCATGTTGGATCATCCTAAAAGATTCTACTTTTGGAGGATTTGAAGTAAGGTTTTCAAAGGAGAATATTCTTGGTGTGGGAGGATATGGCATGGTCTACCAAGGAAATTTGATTAATGGAACACTGGTAGATATTAATAAGTTCCTCAACAATCTGTGAGTTGATAAAATCAAATTATATGCTTTCCTTAATGGTCCTTTTGTTTTAGTTGCCAACTTGAGTTTGAATTTAAGATCTTTGTCCCAGAGAAGGAGTTTCAAGTGGAGGTTGAAGCCATTGGCCACGTACGTCACAAAACCTTGGTTAGCCTTCTAGGATACTGCATTGAATGAATGCACAGGTATTTCCCCATTTGGAAGTCCCTGATAGTCCTATACCTTTTATGGGTACGAAATATGAAGCTTTGGATTGTTCAATTACTTTCATGCGCATGTGAAGTAATTGAATGAGTATTCTTGTTTAGCATTTGAAAATGCTTTGTTCTAAAGCATCACCACAAGATGTTGGTTTACGAGTATGTCAACAATGGAAATTTGGAACAGTGGCTTCATGGAGCCATGCGACACCACATTCATCTCACTTGGAAGGCTAGGATGAAGGTTCTCCTTGGGACAGCAAAAGTGTAAGGTCATTCAGTTAAGATAAATCTATTTTGGGACAGCTAAAGCGTAAGTTCTCCTTGTGCTATCATTTCTTGCAGTCTTGCCTATTTGCATGAGAATATTGAGCCCAAAGTTGTTTATCGAGACATCAAATCAAGTAATATATTGATTGATGATGACTTCAATGATATGTTAAAAGTAACAAGTATAATCGAAAATCTATTTTTTTTTAAAAATAATGGACAAGTAAAAGTAAACGGAGGGAATAACAAGCAATAATAAATTTAACATCATTAATTAATGTGTAGTTTCTTCGAATCTTTGTCTGAACTCTGAAGCGAACAATATTTTAGGTTAGCCTAAGAGATGGACTACAAAATGAGAAGACTCATTGAAATTGAGCCTGACCTTATTAAATTTTATTTTACATAAGTCATAGTCCTTGACATTATTTGTGTTGTCATATTAATTGTCTCTGTCCAATGGTGCTTCAATTATCTAAAATAGAACTTGTTCAAGAAATTACCCATCTATTCAATCGGGGATTTCTTCCCTTAAAAAGGCCATGTTTTCGTTTATCAATTTAATCTATACCTATTATCCATCTATAGTTCAAAAAAATTCCCAAACAATTAATTATTTAAGTACTTTCTTTTATTTTGTGGATATTTATCCAAGTTTAGTGCTATGTTGTTGTTTCCTTGACTTATTACTTTTAAATGTTGATTAAGTTAAAGGTTCTGAAGACAGTTGTAATATGGATAGCTGTGAAAATGGCATCTCCAAAATTGAGACACAATAATTGTCTTCTTACTAAAACAAATAATGCGAACATCTCTTGTATGGTTAATCTTGCTATTACCGCCTCTTGTTCTATTTATCGAATAGGTTTAACATACCAGATTTGCTATTTTTTTTCCCTAAATGCAGTACATTTTGTCAAAAGCTGAACTATAAACTAAGAACGTTTTATTGTTATTCCCTGGATTAAAGCTAATTCTTTGGGTCCTTATTTGAAGGTGAACAAGTCCTTCAAGTTCTTAAATTCAGCTCTATTTTGTCAAGTACTGCATTATAAAGTGGCTGTTGCTATTCTGCTATTTCAAAATACTTAACAGTTTACTCCCTCCAAAACACCTTTTGCATTAGTGCGACATTTTTTTCAAGTGAATCCAAAAGCATATTATTGTTACTAATGACTTGAATATGTTAAACTTTATTATTAAAAGAAAAAAGTTATTATCCGTTAAATCCAAAGATTGTACTCCAACGATTTCATTGAACGGAATTTGTTTAATTTTACAGAAATGGTAATTTATAAAATGGTAGATTTGCAATTTTTTAATTTTTTTTAAAAAATAGATCAATTTTATTATTCTATTCATTTTATTTTACGTAAAGAAATTTGAGTAAATTAAATAAAATTCGCATTGATTAGCATGATGCATGATAAGTTTTTCGAATAAAAACTATCAAAGTTTAGGATGGTGCGTATTAAAAACGAAAGCTATTTGTATTAAAAAAAAATGGACAAAGACCAAACTTGATAAGTTTGTGAATACTTAAAGACTAAAATTGGTAAATTTATAGTTAAGGAACTAAAACCGTTAAGTGTATAGTTAAGGGATCAAAGCTGACAAATTTTTGAATAGTTAAAGGACTAAATTTGTTAAGTGTATAGTTCAGGGACTATTTTAGACCTACTCTTACAGTTGAGAGATTATTTATGTCATTTACTCCAATTTTTTGCTTCTTATGGCCTCATCTGTAACACCCCAGAAATTTTTTTGAACTAAGACTCGAACCATTCTTCGTAGTGAGTGAGATTTTACCGAGGAATTAAAATTTATTAAGTGTTAAGGTCACTAGATGTAGCACCTTGAGTTCCAAAAAGAATTAAATTGGAAATAGCAAAATCTGAAATTTTACAAGTTAAGCTAAGTATGAGTTTTGGGTTGACTTCAAATGACCATAACTCCTAGCTCAGGATGATTTAGGCGTTCTACCAGTTACCGTAGGAAACATCTTTGAATTATCTTTCCAACGCCGCCGAGTTTGATAAGTTTCGAGGTCGTATGAGTGAGCTTTGGCCTTTTGAAGTTAGGCTGTCCAGTTAAGGAAAGTCAAAACCGGGTTTTAGAGGGGTAGTTTGGTTTTTCCTTACCAAAACAGATTTAATTCGTTTTTAGTAATATTTTAGGGGTCTAATCTGATTAGGTTCAGTTTATAATTGTAAAATACACCTAGGGTTTTAGTTGAGAGTTCAAGAAGAGAAAAGAGGAGAAAGAGGAGAAAAGAGGAGAGGATCAAGTGTTCGTCGAGATTTTTGCGTGTTGTAGCGGATTTTCGCCATGGATTTGATCCCTAAGAGGTATGTAAGCTTCCATAGTGTTGGGTTCTTTCACCCACACGCCAATCATGATTTATTCAGCGTAATTTTGTTCTTGAAATTTATGGATTTAAGTTCTTGATGAGTTCTTGATAAGTGTTCTTGAAGTTTATTAAGTTTTGAAGTAAGATTCTGCTTAGGTCAACTTTAAACGACCATATCTCTTAGAATATTAAGAGTTACGTGAGCCATAACCTATCCAATTAAAGGTAATTGAATCTACTTTCCAACCCCACAAATTTCACGTCAGTCCAATATCTGAGTAAAAAGTTATGACTATTTTAGTAACCTATACAGTGCTGTTACGAATTAGCCGATGGGAAAATATTGAAAATAATCGGTTTTTGTCTTTTTACCTCCAAGAAAACCATCAACGAATTTCTTGACAAATAAAAAGCTCAAAACAATCAGATTTTCATCTTCACTAATGAAAATCATAATTCTTGGCCATAGAGATTTCAAGAAACTAATTCAAAAATCTCAAGAAAGGTTTTCTTGATTGTTTACCTTCAAGTTAGGGTTTCAAGGCTTCTAATCAAGTTCTTCTTCAAGATTCTTCAAGAATCTTGTTCTTCTAGGTATGTAAGGTTATCATAGTGTTGGACTAGTTCATCCTTACGCCCTACATCTACTTTCAGATCAGTAAAAGAGTAATCTAGGATACTTTCCCTAAATTTGAGTATTCTTGAGATAAGTTGATTTTGAGTTCTTGAATTCATGTTTCTTTTAAAAGTTATATTCCTAATTATCGAATAGCTATATTGTTATTGAGATCCTTCATATCATGAATCATAACTCTTGAATTCATAATTCATAATTCAAATTCAAGAGAGAGTTAAGAGTAGAGTTCAAGAAAGCCTTTGAGTTCAATTGTGAATCCTTTGAGATCAACTATCGATTTGAACTAAGTTTTGAGGAAGTAAGTCAGAGAATGAGAAGAGTCACATACATGAGTTTCATAATGTTATGTAGACCTACGAGTCAAGTCGTTCATGCCCATAAATTCCGCATGAACTCCAGAAGTTGAGTATCTTTGAGAGGAGTAGTATCTTCAAGTTCTAAGTCTTGAGTATTGAGTTCCTAATACCCTTTGAGATTATATTTCTAAGCATGGGACTATTACATGTTACCCATAAAGTCTTTGAGTTGAATTGTTCATGCCCATAATTCCGCATGAATCTTATAAGTCGAACAATCTTGAGATGAGAGGTATCTTTGAGTCATTGAGTTGAGTAGTTTATGCTCATAATTCCGCATGAACTCTGAGTTGAGCATTCTTGAAATGAGTAGTATTATTGAAGTTCTTGAGTTCCAAGTATTTGAGTTCTATCTATGGTTATTGAAAACCTTGCATTGAGTAGTTCATGTCCATAATTCGGTATGAACCATATTTTAAGAAGTCTTTTACAAACGTGTTTGTTATACCCCATTTTAACTCGAGGTCAAAACGTGTACAACATATTGGTGAGTTCCAAATTATTAACTAACTTAAGAAGTCGCCACCGAATTAATTATGGTGAATTAGGACATCTAAATATTCAACTAAGTAATGCCAAAATTGACTTCAATTAAGGTCTACCAACTTAAAAAGATTTTAGGTAAGAGTTCTAATTTATCCTAAAGGGAAGGGATAAGGCATCCTTTAAGATTCGTTAAAAATACGATTACCGACCAAACTTAGGTTAATTAATTTTAAAAAGAAGATATGAATGCTAAAGATTAAGTAATTGAGTAACCAAGTTGTAAAACATTGTTTATTTCAAAGCTCTTTTTACAATTGTAATTTTTTTTTTTTAAGAAAGAGTAATTTCTTTGGATCAAATTAGATAAATCCATGACTGAAAATAAGTAATAAAAAAAATAGACAATTGCTCATTGACTAACAAGGTGCTCCCTTTAGAAAAAGATTTAGAAAAATAAGAATTTAGAACAAACATATATTATTATTATTATTATTTGAAAGACATATCAAAGTGTGAACAAAACTTAATAAATTAGTGAGTTTAAAGTGGTGCAAAAAGAAGTGTTTTTTTTTTTTTAAAAAAAGTTTGCCAAATGAAGCTCGTAAAAGCTAAAGTAACTAATACGATTTGTTTCTAACTAAAGGAACCCAAATCCAAATACCTATATTAAGTCAACTATCATGAATCCAAACTAGAAATATCTAAATCACACAAGCAAGTATAACATGTAAAGACAAACACGTAAACAAATAATGCAAAATGTAAGTAGCCATAAGTGACTCCAAGATAGGACCACTTGTTTTGCTTGCAATTTCGAATGGTCAAAGATATAGTGAAGACTCCATGTGCGAGTGTGAGGATAATGTTGAGTCTATGAGACTCGATAATTGGTAGAGTCCTAATCGAAACTCCGTTTTTTCCTCCCAAAGTGTACATGTACAACAATAAGAAAGGATTAGACATGCAGGTAACTAATAGGTGAAACAAATATACATTCTATTTATTCAATTCCAATATAAGTACCTTAATAGTAAGTATGAAATAAACTGTAACGCCCAACTAACTTATACATTCTTCTATAGGAAGAAAATAAAATTTCTTTAACTAATATTTACAAGCATGCTTACAGTGAATAAATATCTCAAAGCCTTTAAATTAAACCAATACCATTCTCATTAAAGGATAGCAATCATCACAACATATTAAACAAGAAAGAATAGCTTCACATGGATGCAATATATAAACAAATATATCTATTTAATGTCTAAGGCCTATTTAATCAATTATAGAAAGACTCTAGGTAATATTATTGAGTTCAATGTATATATAACACATTTTGGTTCAAATATGTAATGTAAGAAGAAACTAAAGCTCGAACTATATATATATTTATAAAGTAGCATTCACAAGTCAAATTAGAACCAAATCTAAATCCAATAAGCAAGTTTTCTTTTCCAAAATGTATTTTAATACATACTGTTGAGAAAAAATAAAAAATAAAAATACATATAGCAATAAACTTTAGCGCAAGGATTTTGCTTTTTATCAATTTAAAATTCATTGGCAAGTTTAAGCATAAATAAGGCTACAGCTTATAAATACCAAGATTACTAATAAATGCGGCAAGTTTGTATTCAATTTCTCTGCATATAAAACAAACAAATAGATATATCTATGACATGATTCTCAACACAACATAATAATCTTAAAATATAAAGAATAGCGAAAACAATATCGGTTTATCACATAGAGATACAAATAAATACCAAACTTTGAACCAAAAAAAAAACAGATTACATATCACCAGCCCCTTCCAAAACAAAATCATTCTTTAAATTAAAATGTGAAGGAAATATGAACTCAAATCTCTCCAGGCCTCAAACTAAATAAAAAGAAACATATTTTTTAAACATCACTTTCATGATAGCTAAAAATAAGTGAGTATTATACTTGACGCGTGGTTTTCTTACAATAGGCATAACATTTTCACGAAGACAATAATAGAAGTAAAAGTAAAGGGACGAAGATCACCTGTTGCAGAGCAGTGAACGGGGCTGCTGCGATCAAGTGTCTATATTCGAACAATGACAAACTCGAACAAGCTTGAAACTTGAGTTTCGGTCGAGATCGAAAAAGGATGTAAAGGCAATATTTTAGAGAAGAAAATAGTAGTTAAAATAGTGATATGGGGACATGAAAAGGCTTCTAAAAATGGATGTTGCCAAGGCTTTCATGGAGGCTGAAAAATCTGCCCCAATATGAATGTCAAGACTGCTTATTTATAGGAGAAGAAGTGATAGGGTTAGCGATTTTGAGCGGGATTTTTCTAAACTCTAGTCAAGACACCCGTTTGAATTTTTGAACGTTGCGTGATTGACATGAAAATAGAGCAGTTGAGCCATGTCCATGGCTGACAAGTTTTTGTTGTTTTTTCTAAAAATGGAAGGTGGAAGAGAGACAAGACAAGACAAGACACGACTACTGGGTTGAAAATTTTGAAATTATATTTCCCAGGGGATAATGGGCTTTTCAGAGATATTTAGAAGGAAATTATATGGGTTGAAAGATGGTTTGGGCTAATTTGAGGGGTTTTGGGCCGAATTTCTTAGCCTTTTCCTTTCTTCTTTTAAATTATTTTGGGCTTCTTACTTTATAATTAATATAAAATATACCCTAAGATGACAACTAATAATTTACGTAATAAAACATCGCTAATATAAAATATATGTGCAAAATATTGACTTAAATTAATTTAATAAATACGAAACTAGAAATAAGATGACGACAATTGATTATTTAAGAAAAGAGGTATAGAAAGTGATAACAATCATCTCAACAATAAACGTATAATTTTAAATAGATAAATAGTTGTAATAGTAAAAATAGTTGTGAAAAAGGATTATTTTATATGCTATCAAATTAGAAGCTCGAAAACAATAAATTAGAAGAAAGGAGGGTCAAAATTGGGTGTCAACAGCTTGTCCCTCTTTGACCAGAGACGATGTAAGAGTTTTTGGGCAAAGAAGTTGACGTAATAGCCAATTTTGTCCCGACCAACAAATAAGACCTTGAGAGAGTATGAGACAATATGAACATTGTATAACTGATGAGATATAGGATTTGAAAACAAGGTAGTCGCAAGCTTAAAAAAGTCGCCCCAGTATTAAACTATGATGTTATTGGTATTGTGATCTAGGGGAGTATTCAAGATTGGAGTCTAGTATAGTTCGAGGTAGACCTTTGACCTTTGTTGGAAAGCTGAACTTTCTCAACAAATTGCCCCAATTCACTGCTTAGATAAAGTTCCATGTTGTGCTAAAACTCCTGCAGAACTCAAACTTGACAAAATAGTTAATAATATTAAACAAAAAGCATGGTGCGATAAACATATGGAAATAACACCTCCTGGGTGTGAATTTATGAAAATGCGGCCTTGCAAGCCGAAATGACTTAATGAGATGAAATCTTGCAAAATTTATGAAAACGGTTTTAAGGCCGATGATTCATGAGAAATGATGCTTCTTAGCGATGATTAATGAAAATGAGGCCTTAACCAAATAAATTATGTATATGAGGCTTTTAGCCAAATGATTTAAAAATGAGACTTTTTAAGTCAGGTGATTTGTGAAAAGGAGGTCATTGAAAGCAATGCAGACTAGTAAGTAATATTTGAAAACATATGTGCAATCAACTGAAAACATTTGTGCAATGCATTAGAAAAGCGATAAAGCAATGTGGGATTCCTTTTTTAAAATACTTGAAAGTATTTGTGCATTTGAAAATATTCAGAAGCATTTGTGCAGTGCGTTTGAAAATAATTGAAGGCATTTGTGCAGTGCATTTGGAAATATGCATATGTGCGGTGCATTTGAAAATATCTGAAAGCATTTGTGCAGTGCATATAAAGTATTTGAAAGCATGCATGCGAAAAATCTGAAAGCATTTGTGCGGTGCTTTTGAAATATATCTCGAAGCAAATGTGCAGTGCGCTTGGAGTGCAGTGCATTTAAAGGCATTTATGTAGAGCAAAATCATGTGCAATGTTTTATTAAATAGTATTTGCTATCAACACATTTGAAAATTTATAAAGCTTTACTTATAAGTTTTCGAGTCATAAATTTATAAGTGAGTAGTTCAAACCACTCGACATATAGTCCTTTCGATGCTATAGATGTTATTGACTTCTCCACTTCTGTTAATCCTGACAAACCTGCACTCAAAGAAATATTATAAGTTTTGGGGGAAGTTGATTTGCGTTGACTTGGAAGGTCTGGCTCTTCATACTTCTTTCTTCTATCTTTGCTTGGACTTATAACCTCCGTCCATTCTAAATCTTGGTTAAATGAATAACATAAAAAAAAAAAAAGGAAACATTTGATTGAAAATCATATTTGAAAATAAGATAAAATTATATACGTATATATAGTAAGAATTTTGTCGAACTTCAAATTGTGACATGTCATGAAACAAAGCGAACGTCCTTTATCTGAAGTCTTTCTTCTGTCAGATGATTCGGTTGACCATATACTCTTCAAATATCTTGATATCTTCTTGCAGTGATGCCCCTTAAAAATTGTCCCAGTTTTGGCAAAAGAGATACGTTGTCTTTTGGTCACGATAATACCGTACCTTCTATAGGCTGCACACTATTCTATTAAGGCACCAAGCCAAACATAACCTAAGGATACAATAAAAATTGAAATAAATGGGCCGACCCCTCATCGGGTTGCCTACGTATCCAAACGGAATCAGGCCATACGTAGTTCGCTACATACAAAGAAATGGAAAAATGAAAAAAAAATCTAATAAAGTGACCGAAGCCGATATAGGCCGCCTACGTATCCCACCAAGGGTATCAGGCCAAGCGTAGTTCATATTACATAGAAAAGAAATTTTGCAAAACCTATATAAAGGCCAAATCCGATGTGGATTTCCTACGTATCCCGCCATGGGAATCAGGTCAAGACGTAGTTCCAATACATGACAAAAATATTACAAGAAAATGAAATAGAAACCTCTAGATGTAGCATCTCTTAATCGCATCTGCATTGATAGCTTTTGGCCATATCTTGCCATCCATTTCTGCTAGAATCAAAGCTCCTCCAGTCAGTACTCGGTGAACTATGTAAGGTCCTTGCCAATTAGGTGCAAACTTTCCCTTAGCTTCATCTTGGTGCGGGAATATTCGTTTCAACACCAATTGTCCTGGTTCAAACTGTCTTAATCTTACTTTCTTGTTGAAAGCTTTGGCCATCCTGTGTTGATAAAGTTGCCCGTGACAAACTGCATTCATTCTTTTTTCATCAATGAGCATCAATTGTTCATACCGATTTTGCATCCACTTGGCATCATTTAACTCAGCTTCTTGGATGATCCTTAGAGATGGTATCTCAACTTCCATTGGTAATACTGCTTCGGTTCCATAAACCAAAAGATAAGGTGTTGCCCCAGTCGAAGTCCTGATTGTGGTGCGATAGCCAAGAAGGGCAAAGGACAAACTCTCATGCCAATGCTTGTAGTTATCAGTCATTTTCCGCAATATCCTCTTGATATTTTTGTTGGCGGCCTCAACTGCTTCATTCATCTGAGGTCGATAAGGAGTGGAATTGCGATAAATAATTTTGAACTTCTCACATATCTCATGCATCAAGCCACTATTGAGATTAGCTCCATTATCTGTAATAATTGACTCGGGGATCCCAAATCTACAAATGATGTTATTGCGAACAAAATCTGTCACCACCTTCTTTGTCACAGACTTGTATGAAGATGCTTCTACCCACTTTGTGAAGTAATCAATAGCTACCAGAATGAACCTATGTCCATTTGAGGCGGCTGGCTCAATAGGGCCAATGACATCCATGCCCCAAGCTGCAAATGGCCAAGGAGAACTCGTCACATTTAGCTCATTCGGTGGAACCCGAATCAAATCACCATGAATCTGACATTGATGACACTTTCTCACAAAACGGATGCAATCTGTTTCCATGATGATCCAAAAATATCCAGCTCGTAGAATCTTCTTTGCCAAAGTGAAACCATTCATGTGTGGCCCACATGTACCCCCATGTATTTCTTCAATCAACTTGCTTGCCTCTTGAGAGTCAACACATCTTAACAATCCCAAATCTAGAGTCCTTCTATAAATGATTTCTCCACTTAGGAAAAAGTGATTTGCGAGTCTCCGAAGTGTCCTCTTTTGAACATTGTTTACTCCTTCTGGATAGTCTCCTTCTCTGAGATACCTCTTAATGTCATAGTACCAAGGTTCTCCATCCGGTTCTTCATCTACATGGAAACAATAGGCTGGTTGATCCTGCACATTGACCTTGATTGGATCTATATAGTTCTTGTCTGGATGTTGAATCATAGAAGCCAGGGCTGCCAACGCATCTGCAAACTCGTTCTGAGCTCGTGGAATATGCTTGAATTCTATCTTGACAAATTTCTTGCACAATTCTTTCACACACAACAAATATGGGAGTATCTTCACATTCTTTGTGCTCCATTCGCCTTGAACCTGATGAATCAATAAGTCAGAATCACCTATAACCAACAATTCTTGTATATTCATGTCAACAGCCATTCTAAGCCCAAGAATACAAGCCTCGTACTCCGCCATATATTTGTGCATAAGAATCTGAACTTTGTTGAGATAGGATAATGTTGACCTGATTCTGAAATCAACACTGCTCCAGCACCGACTCCTTTGGAATTCGCAGCACCATCAAAAAACATTCTCCACCCGGGATATTCTTCGGAAATATCCTCTCCAATAAATAAAACCTCTTCATCAGGGAAATAAGTTTTAAGAGGCTTGTACTCTTCGTCCACGGGATTTTCAGCGAGATGATCAGCTAGCGCTTGTCCCTTGATGACCTTTTGAGTGACATAAACAATGTCGAATTCACATAGCAAAATTTGCCACTTCGCCAACTTTCCAGCGGGCATAGGCTTCTGAAATATGTACTTGAGTGGATCCATCCTTGAGATGAGAAAAGTGGTATACGCACATAAATAATGTCTCAACTTTTGTGCAACCCAAGTCAAAGCACAACAAGTGCGCTCCAATAAAGTATACCGAGCCTCATAAGGAGTGAACTTTTTGCTCAAGTAGTATATAGCTTGCTCCTTCTTTCCAGTTTCGTCATGTTGTCCCAGCACACATCCAAATGCATTGTCAGACACTGACAAATAGAACAACAACGGTCTTTCAGATTCTGGGGGCACCAAGACTGGTTGACTAGATAAATACTCCTTGATTCTGTCGAAAGCTTTTTGGCAATCTTTCGTCCATTTTGTTGCAACATCTTTCCTCAGCAACTTGAAGATTGGCTCGCAAATTACAGTGGATTGTGCAATGAATCGACTAATGAATCGACTCTTTGGAGGAGGCAAGTCTTGAATAGCCTTTATCTTTGAAGGATCCAGCTCTATCCCTTTCCTACTCACGATGAAACCCAACAGCTTCCCGGCAGGGACTGCAAATACACACTTCGCGGGATTTAACTTCAGATTGTACCGCCTTAATCTGTCAAAGAACTTCTTCAAATCTGTTATATGATCTGAACTCTTCCGTGACTTGATGATGACATCATCTACATAGACTTCAATCTCTTTGTGGATCATATCATGAAATATGGTAGTCATAGCTCTCATATATGTTGCCCTTTGAGTCCAAAAGGCATTACCCGGTAACAATATACTCCCCAAGGCGTGATGAATGCGGTTTTCTCTGCATCTTCTTCATCCATTAGAATCTGATGATATCCTGCAAAACAATTAACAAATGATTGCAACTCATGCTTTGCACAATTATCAATAAGTATGTGAATATTTGGGAGAGAAAAATCATCCTTCGGACTAGCCTTGTTGAGATCTCGATAATCTACGCATATTCTGATTTTTCCATCTTTCTTTGGCACTGGTACTATGTTGGCCAACCACGTGGGATACTTGGTGACCTGGATCACATTGGCGTCAAATTGCTTGGAGACTTCTTCCTTAACCTTTAAACTCAAATCAGGCTTGATTTTTCTTGGCTTTTGTTTTACTGGGGGGCAAGAGGGATCAATTGGCAACCAGTGTGAAACAATATCCGTGCTTAGACCTGGCATATCATCATAAGACCATGCAAACACATCCATGTATTGTCTCAACAGATCAATGAGCTCTTTTCTTTGGGACGGAGTCAAATGGACACTAATTCTTGTTTCCCTCACCAATCCTGCTGAATCTCCCAAATTTATCGTCTCAGTTTCATCCAAATTTGGATTTTCTTTATTCTCAAAATGTTCAAACTCCTTAGTCAACTCTCCAGGCTGTATATCTTCTTCATATTCTGCGAAAGTTTGTTCACTGTTTGAGGTTTGTTCGCTCGTTTCATTACATGTCACATTCTCGGCATTGACAGATTTATTAGTTTGCTTGCTGAAAGAAGAAAAGAAATAAATAAAAATAAATAATCAAGGACAAATTTTAAAATTTAAAGCAGAAAGAAAAAAAAAAGTAACATAGATTTGACATTTAAGCTTTCAAAAGATGGAGACAAAACACATCAAATTCAAAAACACGATTCAGGCCTCAATTTGAATCATGTTGTTTTGTTAATTCTAATACAATCATCTACCAAGATTCCTGGAGGAACGGGGACGGGTTACAAGTCCAATTGTTCAAAGCATCTCCAGGCATAGCATCACATATGGTCGGGGCCTCAGTGCAGTCCTCCAAAATCATATTGCATTCCGCTTCTTCAATGAACAAGTTTTTGAGTCCTTCTGTGAGGTTATCTTCAACAGCTTCTTCTAATCCTTCTGCAGCAAACGCCTTGGAAAATGACTGATTCAAGGGCGGGATAGGTTGTGGTAAGTGAATGTCACTTTTCCTTTTGAGATTAGCCGGTGAGATTTCTTCAGGAGTAGGCTCGTATCCAAGACCAAATGTGTATTTCTGACTAGACAATTGAATTGGTTCCACTATTCCATCCAATTTCGCTCCAAGACCTTGACCCGGGATAAAACCATTTTTCAACATCTCCCAAGCCACCATCATAAGCACACGTGGCAAATTTGCCTTTCCAACTTGAGTAGCACACACAATTTCCCTAATATGGAATACAGACCCATCCAACTCTTCCATACTTTCAATAACAGGGACTGAATTTTCAGGATATATTGAGTTGTTACCTTCTCAATGAACAACAATTTCCTGATGGTTCTAAACAAATTTCAAGGTCTGGTGCAAAGTGGAAGGAACCACACCAGCCATATGAATCCATGGCCTTCCAAGTAATAAATTATAACTAGCAGATATATCCAACACTTGGAATTCCACAATGAACTCCACAGGTCCAATTTGCAATGGCAAATCGATTTCTCCAATGACTCCCCTTTGTGTCCCGTCAAAGCCTCTAATCCTTACATGACTTTCACGAATCTTTCCAATGTCGATTCCCAAAGCTCGAAGAGTAGTGAAAGGGCATATGTTAACAGCTGAACCATTATCAATCAGAACTCTTGAAATAAACTTATCCCTACATCTGACAGTAATGTTCAACGCTTTGTTATGTCCCAAACCTTCAGGCAACAACTCATCTTCATGAAAGGTGACTTTGTTAGCTTCCAAAACTTGTCCTACCATGGCAGAAAAGTTCTCACTAGTGGTCTCAGCTGGAACATAAGCTTCATTTAAAACCTTCACCAAAGCGTTCCTATGAGTTGCAGAATTCATCAGTAAGGCCATTAAGGAAATTTGAGCAAGAGTTTTCTTCAGCTGTTCAACAACTGAATATTCCCTAGTTGGCATCTTTCTCCAGAAATCTTCCACTTCAGCCTCTGTCACAACCTTTTTTGGTTGTTTTCCTTGTTTGGTCCTCCTCGTACAACTTCTTCAGGGGCATAACAACGCCCAGATCTTGTCATTCCTGCAGCAGCAGCTTCTACAACTATCTTTTCTTTTCTTTTGTCCCTTGCATCAGTTGAGTAATCCCAAGGAACTGCTTTAGTGTCAAAAGGGGATGATTGAGTGACAAGGGCCATAATCCTAGGCTTGGGAAGAAAAACTTCCACTTCAATTGGCGCTCGTGCTTGGACTGTGATTACAGGAGAAATAAAAGCCGATGTCTCGACATTTTTCTCTATCTTGACTGGTACTATGGTCCCTTCCAAGTTGCAATCTTCATCAACGGTGATCATGTTAACATTGCCATGATTTGGTAGTGGGTTGTTGTTTACATTGGGGGCAACACCTTTGAGTTGAATGATTCCTTCTTTGATCAATGCCTCAATCTTGTCTTTGAGAGTGAGGCAACTTTCAGTGTCATGTCCAACAGCTCCAGAGTGATATGCACAATGCTTGGTCTCGTCATACCATCCAGGAAGGGGATTGGGAATTTGTCCTTGGATTGGCTGGAGTACTCCTGCAGTTCTCAACCGTTCATATAGTTGGGCTAAAGGTTCGGCTAAAGGTGTATAGGTTTTGGCTGGTCTTCTTTCAAAGTTTGGGCGGGGTCTGGGTGCATTTGATGGACGGTTTTGTGGTTGGTAGTGGGATTGGGCTGGATATGCGGGTTGGTATCGTGATGGATTTGGATAGGCAGGTGCTCTAGGTGGACAATACGTAGGTTGGGTGGTGTAAACTGGGTAAGGGGCAGGTGAAGGTTGATAATATGGTTGAGGAATTTGGGTATACTGACTATAGTATGAAGGTTGGGGTAATGGGTTTTGGTAGGTTAACATTTGGTTTGGCCTACGTTCCTGGATGGTCATGACAGCAGACACACCGTCCTTCCTCTTCTTAAGGGCTCCTCCGATTGAATCCGACTGAATTGCCTTACTTGTCGCCTGCAGGGCTGCCAAATTAGTGATTCTCCCAGTTTTAATACCTTCTTCAATAAATTCTCCCATCCTGACAACCTCAAAGAACTTTTGCCCTACAACACTGAAACGACCCCAAAAATGCCCGAAAATGTGCTTCGGAAACACCTAAAATTGTAATTTCCATATATCTCAAAATCCGTGCATCATTTCGGAAATTCGACTTCATATTCTTATTCAGGGGGTCAAATTGAGTGGGAAATGAGTCTAACCCGAATTTTAGAACAACCGTATCAAAATTCGAAAATCGCAAAAAATGCGATTTTGAGGGTCAACTTTAAAGGGGCATATCTCTCAGCACACAAGGAACTGGAAGGAGCTCAAACTATCAAAATTAAAGCTTTGTGAGTTAGCTTTCCAACGCAATTTGTTTCGCCTCATTCCGAGTTAGGATGAAGGAGTTATAACCATTTTCGTAAAAACCTCGCCGGCAGAAAAGTGCCATTTCCAGTAAGCCGAAACACTGTTCACCCGCCCCATTAATTTTTCTAAGTGTTGGACAATTTTTTTTCCAAAAGGGCATATGATATTCCCTATATATCATTAGTTCATTCCAAGTCTCTAAAACATTTCTCAAACATCCAAAAACTCTCTCTAAACCCTCTCCAAAATTCCACCAAGATCTTCAACCAAATTCAAACATCTCAAACTCTAATTCCGGATTCAAGACTCAATCTCAAGCATCAATTCTCCATTCCAATCTTCATCAAGGATTCTCCAAAGTTGAGGTATGTGGGTTTGATTGTGGAAACCTTCCTTTCCACAAGTCCAACCATTTATCCTCTATTTTACTCCAAGTTTATGGGTCCTTATGATCATTTATGAACTCTTGAATTATGGAATTATTACTACACATCCTATTATGGTCTATTTTTGTATATTATCATGAAAAGGAATGATTATATGATGTTTATGGTTTTCATGCCTCCATGATCAAATTATGAAGGTTGTTATATATGTATATATATATGTATGTTGTTGGTGGGCTGTTTTATATAGATTTTGAAATTGGTTGGACTTAGTACTCTTAAAATACATGATTTTATTTACATGAACAAGTAGCCCACCATATGTTTGATAAAATGCCATTTATAGAATTCTTATGAAATGGAAGGTCCAATGTACGTCCTATGAGTCGGATGATTATATAAGTATTGAAATGATGATGAAATGGATACATGTATATGATTTTCTCTATATAGTGTGTGAGTCGATCAAGCCTAGCTCGGGGGGTTGTAGGCCCGGGTAACCGTATCAAGGGTTGGTACCTTGGTTGCCTAGTACGGGGGGTAGTAGGCCCGTATAACCGTATCGAGGGGTTTGTACCTTGGTTGCCTAGTACGGGGGGTAGTAGGCCCGTATAACCATATCGAGGGGTTTGTACCTTGGTCCCTAGCTCGGGGGGTGGTAGGCCCGGGTAACCACATTGAGGGGTTTGTACCTCTTTCGCCTCTCCAAGGGGGTGGTAGGCCTTGGAAATACTATATTGATGGTCACTCACTACACATATACTATGCCCTACTAAATATGATTTTTATATAAGCATCATTATACATATCATCTCATTAATATGCTATCTATCGGGTACGATTATGCATTTTGCCTATGATGTCCATCCCTTGTTGCATTGCATTGCATCCCATATACTTAGTACATTCAACGTACTAACGCATACTCTATGCCTACATGATGTCACCATGTAGGGACCGGAGCACCGCTTGACCCTCGTCCTCCGCGTGGCTAATACGATTTTCTATCAAGGTTATTGGTGAGTCCTCCATTCCGGGGACGTTGCTTATGATCTTTTGCTATGTATAAGACTTTTCCTTTTAGTTATGTTTTGACTATGAGGGTGAGCCCAGTTGTTTGTCTTGGCCCCCGCTAAAGTACCTATGTTTAGAGGTGGTGTTGGACAAGTTGTGTATTATGCTTGAGCTTGACTCAGCTATGGTATTTAAGTATCATTTCTTCTTCTTCTTTTTTTCTTGCTCCCTTAGTCCCGATTTTCCCCTTTGATTATGCTTATGGCTTATGGTCATTTTAATTGCTTCCGCGACCAAGGATGTGTAATGATACGCTATGAGGCTTGTTTGGGGTTCCTTCGGGTTCCCCATTCGCCGGTCACGTCTAGGCCCTAGGCTTGGGTCGTGACAAACTTGGTATCAGAGCACTAGGTTGATAGATCCTCGGAGTCCAACACACCGCGTTGATTAGAGTCCGATTCATGGTTGTGTTGTGCACCACAACTATGAGTAGGAGGCTATGAGACGTTTTAGGAAATGTTTCCCTTCTCCTTGTTCTAAGTCGTGCTATAGAGTTGAATTAAGTTCTTCCCTAACGGTTGCTCTTTGCTATGCTAGATCATGCCTAATACAAGAGGAAGACGAGCCCGCGCACCCGAGGAACAACCGACCAATGGGGATCTTCGGGATGCCCTTACTTTATTTGCACAAGCTATGGCTAATCAAGCCAACCACGGGGCCCAAACCCCTCAGGCTCCTACCCCGGCATCTCGGGTGAGAGACTTCGTGCGGATGAATCCCCCGGAATTCTATGGGTCTAAGTTAAATGAAGACCCTCAAGAGTTTATTGATGAAGTCCTCAAGATATTAGCTATCATGGGTGTGAAGTCAGAAGATAAGGCGGAGTTGGCGGCCTACCAACTAAAAGGGGTGGCCCAAATATGGTACAACCAATGGAAGGAAGAGAAGGGGGTAAACTATGTGGTGCATTGGGAAGAGTTCAAAACGGCTTTCCTTAATCGATTCTTTCCTCTTGAGCTTAGGGAAGCCAAATTGGTGGAGTTCATGAATTTAAAACAAGGGTCTATGAGTGTGAGGGAGTATGCTCTCAAGTTTAACCAACTTTCAAGGTATGCTCCACATTTGGTTGCCGACTCACGGTCTAGGATGAACAAATTCGTGATGGGTGTGTCCGACCTAGTGAGTGAAGAATGCCGGTCCGCAATGTTGATTAGTGACATGGACTTGTCCCGCTTGATGGTCTATGCCGAACAAATGGAGGAGGAGAAGTTGAGGAAGAAGAGGGGTCATGAGGCCAAGAGGGCCCGTTTTGAGGGCAAGTTCCAAAGTAGAACGGGAGGCCGGTTTCATCAAGGTCAAGGGTCTTCTCATGCGCTCCATAAGGGGTTTGCCAATGATGTTCCAAGGGCCCAAGGTGTTAGGGGTATGGGTCCTATTGATGTATGTCCGAAGTGTGGTAAGGGCCATGGTGGCCCGTGCTTGAGAAATACCGGTGCTTGCTATAGTTGTGGGGAAATGGGGCACAAGGCAATGGATTGTCCTCGAAATCGCAACAAGGGTAAGGAGGTCCGTCCACAAGGTGCCAATGCGGTTCCTTTGGGGAGAGGGGGCCGACAAGATGGTGCCCCAAGGCACAATCGATTTTATGCTTTGCATGGGAGGCAAGGGGTCGATGAAGTCCCCGACGTCGTTACCCGGTATGTTGAAAATCTTTGACTTTGATGTATATGCATTAATTGATCCGGGTGCCTCTCTTTCTTTTGTCACCCCCTTTGTTGCCAACAAGTTTCATGTTGAGCCCGACTTGTTGCATGAGTCATATAAGGTGTCTACTCCTATTGGTGCATATATGGTTGCTAGGAAGGTCTATAGAAATTGTCCTATTTGCATCTTGCATAAAATATTGCCTTGTGATCTTGTTGAGTTGAACATGGTCGATTTTGATGTTGTTCTTGGGATGGATTGGTTGCATGCATACTATGCTTCCATTGATTGTAGAACCCGTAGGGTCAAGTTCCAATTCCCAAGTGAACCCATTCTTGAGTGGGAGAGCCAAAATGTGGTAGTCAAGGGTAGGTTCATCTCTTGCATTAAAGCCCGTAAGTTGATCTCTAAGGGGTGTCTCTATCATCTTGTGAGGGTTAGGGATGTGGAGTCCAAAACCCTTCCTATAGAGTCGGTTCCGATCGTAAATGAATTCCTTGATGTCTTTCCTAATGACCTTCCCGGTGTTCCTCCCGAAAGGGAAATAGATTTTGGCATAGACCTCCTCCCCGATACTCAACCCATTTCTATCCCCCCTTATCGTATGGCCCCGGCGGAGTTAAAGGAGTTGAAGGAACAATTGAGGGACTTGTTGGAGAAGGGTTTTATTAGGCCTAGCCAATCACCATGGGGTGCACCGGTGTTGTTTGTGAAGAAGAAAGATGGGTCCCTTAGGATGTGTATTGATTACCGGCAACTCAATAGGGTCACCATCAAGAATAAATATCCTCTTCCTAGGATTGATGACTTGTTCGACCAATTACAAGGGGCTAGCCACTTCTCTAAGATTGATCTTCGGTCCGGGTATCATCAAGTGAAGGTGAGGGAGTGTGACATTCCCAAGACAGCCTTTCGGACTAGGTATGGGCATTATGAATTTGTGGTCATGTCCTTTGGGTTGACCAATGCACCGGCTATCTTCATGGACCTAATGAACAGGATCTTTAAACCCCACCTTGATTCCTTTGTTGTGGTCTTCATTGATGATATTTTAATCTATTCGCATAGCGAGGAAGAACATATGGGTCACTTGAGGGTTGTGTTGCAAAGATTGAGAGAGGAGAAGTTGTATGCCAAGTATGAAAAGTGTGAATTTTGGTTGAGGGAGGTTGCCTTCCTAGGTCATGTGGTGTCGGGGGATGGTATTAAGGTAGATCCTAAGAAGACCGATGTGATTAGAAATTGGCCTAGGCCATTGACCCCGTCGGATATTAGGAGCTTCTTGGGCTTAGCGGGTTACTATCGGAGATTTGTGAATGGGTTTTCTTCTATTGCTTCTTCCATGACTAAGTTGACACAAAAGAAGGCTAAGTTTGAGTGGACCGACGAGTGTGAGAGGAGTTTTCAAACCTTGAAAGATAAACTTGTGTCCGCTCCTATATTGTCACTACCGGATGGGCTTGAGGGATTTGTTGTGTATTGTGATGCTTCTAGAGTTGGCTTGGGTTGTGTCCTAATGCAAAATGGTAAGGTGATATCCTATGCTTCTAGACAACTCAAAGTGCATGAAAAGAACTATCCTACGCATGATCTTGAATTAGCCGCGGTGGTGTTTGCTTTAAAGATTTGGCGTCATTATTTGTATGGGGTACATGTTGACGTGTTCACCGATCATAAGAGTCTTCAATATGTCTTCACCCAAAAAGACCTCAACTTGAGACAAAGAAGGTGGCTAGAATTTCTTAAAGATTATGATATGAGTGTGCATTATCATCCCGGTAAAGCTAATGTGGTGGCGGATGCTTTGAGTAGGGTGTCTATGGGTAGCCTAGCTCATGTGGATATTGGTGATAGGGAAATGGCTAGGGAGGTGCATCGGTTGGCAAGGTTGGGGGTTAGGTTGGAAGAGGTTGGTAATGGTGGTGTGGTCGTTGTTGATGGTGCTAGGTCTTCCTTGGTTGATGAGGTGATAGCAAAACAAGATCTCGACTCGTCCTTGTTAGAATTGAAGGCCTTGGTGAAAGAGGGCAAGGTGGAAGTTTTCTCCCAAGGGGGAGATGGTGCCCTTAGGTACCAAGGTAGGTTGTGTGTGCCTCGTGTTGATGGTTTGAGGGAGAAAATTCTTGAGGAGGCTCATAATTCTTCCTACTCCATTCACCCCGGTTCCACCAAAATGTATAGAGATTTGAGGGATGTGTATTGGTGGGGAGGCATGAAGAAGGACATTGCCAAATTCATCTCCGGTTGTCATAGTTGTCAACAAGTCAAGGCCGAACATCAAAGGCCGGGTGGTCTAACCCAAGACATAGAGATTCCTACTTGGAAGTGGGAAGAAATTAATATGGATTTTGTAGTTGGTTTACCCAAGACTAGAAAAGGTTTTGATTCTATTTGGGTGGTGGTTGATAGGATGACAAAATCGGCTCATTTTCTACCGGTAAAGACAACATATGGGGCGGAAGATTATGCAAGGTTATATATTCATGACTTGGTAAGGTTGCATGGGATTCCTCTATCCATCATATCGGACCGTGGTACTCAATTTACTTCACACTTTTGGAAGTCCTTTCAAAGGGGTCTAGGTACGAGAGTTAAGCTTACTACGGCCTTTCACCCGCAAACGGATGGACAAGCCGAAAGGACTATCCAAACACTTGAGGATATGCTTAGGGCTTGTGTATTGGAGCTTAAGGGTAGTTGGGATGATCATCTTCCATTGATTGAGTTTGCCTATAACAATAGCTATCATTCTAGCATCGGTATGGCTCCTTTTGAGGCTCTCTATGGGAGACGTTGTAGATCACCGGTTGGGTGGTTTGAGGTTGGTGAGGTGGCCTTGTTAGGACCAGATCTAGTTATGGAGGCTCTTGAGAAGGTTAGGATGATTAGAGAAAGGTTGAAGACGGCCCAAAGTCGCCAAAAGTCCTATGCCGATGTGAGGAGAAGGGCTCTTGAATTCCAAGTTGGTGATTGGGTCTATTTGAAGGTGTCACCTATGAAGGGTGTGGTTCGTTTTGGTAAGAAGGGCAAGTTGAGCCCAAGATACGTGGGTCCTTATAAAGTGATGAGGAGAATTGGCAAGGTAGCTTATGAGTTGGAATTGCCTAGCGAAATGGATTTGGTTCATCCGGTATTTCATGTGTCTATGTTGAGGAAGTGTGTGGGTGATCCAAATGTCATTGTGTCTCTTGATGTTGTGGGTGTTGTTGAAGATAATTTGACCTATGAAGAGGTTCCGGTCCAGATTTTAGATAGACAAGTGAAGAGGTTGAGAAACAAAGATGTGGCTTCCGTTAAAGTCCTTTGGAGAACTCAACAAGTTGAGAGTGCTACTTGGGAGGCCGAAGCGGACATGCAAAGGCGATATCCTTATCTTTTCCACTCCACTCAAGCTTAAGGTATTGATCTAAGCCCTTTATAAAATCTCAGGTCTTAAGTTCAACCCCCATGTCATTGCATACATTCATGTTTAAATTGACAAGTTCATTGTGGTTTTACAACTATGTTGAGGTTTTGAAATAAGATGTAAGTGCATTGTTGCATCCTTATGTGGGCTGATATTGCCATGTTTGTGTCCCTCATGTACGTTTCTTTAACATTCGGGGACGAATGTTCCCAAGGGGGAGATATTGAAACGACCCCAAAAATGCCCGAAAATGTGCTTCGGAAACACCTAAAATTGTAATTTCCATATATCTCAAAATCCGTGCATCATTTCGGAAATTCGACTTCATATTCTTATTCAGGGGGTCAAATTGAGTGGGAAATGAGTCTAACCCGAATTTTAGAACAACCGTATCAAAATTCGAAAATCGCAAAAAATGCGATTTTGAGGGTCAACTTTAAAGGGGCATATCTCTCAGCACACAAGGAACTGGAAGGAGCTCAAACTATCAAAATTAAAGCTTTGTGAGTTAGCTTTCCAACGCAATTTGTTTCGCCTCATTCCGAGTTAGGATGAAGGAGTTATAACCATTTTCGTAAAAACCTCGCCGGCAGAAAAGTGCCATTTCCAGTAAGCCGAAACACTGTTCACCCGCCCCATTAATTTTTCTAAGTGTTGGACAATTTTTTTTCCAAAAGGGCATATGATATTCCCTATATATCATTAGTTCATTCCAAGTCTCTAAAACATTTCTCAAACATCCAAAAACTCTCTCTAAACCCTCTCCAAAATTCCACCAAGATCTTCAACCAAATTCAAACATCTCAAACTCTAATTCCGGATTCAAGACTCAATCTCAAGCATCAATTCTCCATTCCAATCTTCATCAAGGATTCTCCAAAGTTGAGGTATGTGGGTTTGATTGTGGAAACCTTCCTTTCCACAAGTCCAACCATTTATCCTCTATTTTACTCCAAGTTTATGGGTCCTTATGATCATTTATGAACTCTTGAATTATGGAATTATTACTACACATCCTATTATGGTCTATTTTTGTATATTATCATGAAAAGGAATGATTATATGATGTTTATGGTTTTCATGCCTCCATGATCAAATTATGAAGGTTGTTATATATGTATATATATATGTATGTTGTTGGTGGGCTGTTTTATATAGATTTTGAAATTGGTTGGACTTAGTACTCTTAAAATACATGATTTTATTTACATGAACAAGTAGCCCACCATATGTTTGATAAAATGCCATTTATAGAATTCTTATGAAATGGAAGGTCCAATGTACGTCCTATGAGTCGGATGATTATATAAGTATTGAAATGATGATGAAATGGATACATGTATATGATTTTCTCTATATAGTGTGTGAGTCGATCAAGCCTAGCTCGGGGGGTTGTAGGCCCGGGTAACCGTATCAAGGGGTTGGTACCTTGGTTGCCTAGTACGGGGGGTAGTAGGCCCGTATAACCGTATCGAGGGGTTTGTACCTTGGTTGCCTAGTACGGGGGGTAGTAGGCCCGTATAACCATATCGAGGGGTTTGTACCTTGGTCCCTAGCTCGGGGGGTGGTAGGCCCGGGTAACCACATTGAGGGGTTTGTACCTCTTTCGCCTCTCCAAGGGGGTGGTAGGCCTTGGAAATACTATATTGATGGTCACTCACTACACATATACTATGCCCTACTAAATATGATTTTTATATAAGCATCATTATACATATCATCTCATTAATATGCTATCTATCGGGTACGATTATGCATTTTGCCTATGATGTCCATCCCTTGTTGCATTGCATTGCATCCCATATACTTAGTACATTCAACGTACTAACGCATACTCTATGCCTACATGATGTCACCATGTAGGGACCGGAGCACCGCTTGACCCTCGTCCTCCGCGTGGCTAATACGATTTTCTATCAAGGTTATTGGTGAGTCCTCCATTCCGGGGACGTTGCTTATGATCTTTTGCTATGTATAAGACTTTTCCTTTTAGTTATGTTTTGACTATGAGGGTGAGCCCAGTTGTTTGTCTTGGCCCCCGCTAAAGTACCTATGTTTAGAGGTGGTGTTGGACAAGTTGTGTATTATGCTTGAGCTTGACTCAGCTATGGTATTTAAGTATCATTTCTTCTTCTTCTTTTTTTCTTGCTCCCTTAGTCCCGATTTTCCCCTTTGATTATGCTTATGGCTTATGGTCATTTTAATTGCTTCCGCGACCAAGGATGTGTAATGATACGCTATGAGGCTTGTTTGGGGTTCCTTCGGGTTCCCCATTCGCCGGTCACGTCTAGGCCCTAGGCTTGGGTCGTGACAAACACTTATCATCTTTTCATAGTACGTTGCATCTTTTTGGGATTGTATAAAAAGAGATGTCATCTCACTTTCTGCCATTGGAGGTTGAACTTTTGCGGCATCTGCTCTTCACCGCATTGCATACTCTCTGAATGACTCTGTTGACTTCTTTTCCAACTTCATCAAGTAGAACCTGTCCGGAATTGCCTCAGTGTTAAACTTAAACCTATCCATGAATTCTTGCGCTATCGCACCCCAACTATTCCATTTCTGTGGGTCTCGACTCGTGTACCAATCAAGGGCCTCTCCCGTCAAACTCCTTATAAACAACTTCATTCTAATGGCCTCATCTTTCCCCACTCCAACTAACTTGTCACAATACGACCTTAAATGAGCTCGAGGATTTCCCTTCCCATCAAATACATCAAATTTTGGTACCTTATACCCCACGGGTAATTCAACATCGGGATGAACACATAAATCCTCATATTCAAGACCTTCAACCCCCTTATGGACTTGGATACTTTTGAAAGCTTCCTTCAAATTACGAATCTCCCTTGCTACATTGTCATCCGTTCTTGACCTTGCTTCTTTCTCCATCTCTTCATATGGATCGACTTCTGGAATGGCTGGCATTAGATTAAGGAAAGGTTGAGCTTCCGCTACATATACTTGAGGCACATATTGAACATTAGGGATTGCAGTGTGTGCCACCGGTGTATGTTGGGTCGTTTGGTATTTTTGGGAAGGTAAGGCGGTTTGGGTGAGTGGGGTAGTTTGGGTAAGTGGGTTAGTTTGGATGACTGGAGTTTGGGTAAGTGAAGTTTGGGGCGCATATGGGGTAGTGAAGGGTAAAGGGTTGGCTTGTTGCGAATTGTTTTGTGGAAAGTTGGGTTGTTGAGGGTTGGTGGATTGCTTGGAAGCAGTTGGATTGGTCTTGTGAAGGGAAGGGTTTGGTGGAAAGTATTGAGGAGTAGGAGAGTCAGCATGTGGAAAAAGAGGCGGAGTAGCTGTGTTTGTTCCATGCTCGGGAAGTGGCGTGTTCAAAGTGATGGACAAATTGGTGAGGTTTCGAAGTCGATCAATCTCACTTTGCATATCGGCCATTTTTTGCATCAAATTGGCAATGTGTACATATAAGGGATTGGTTCCATTCCTTCCGAAGTCTCGGGTTTATCTCTCAGGACAGTGACAAGTCCCAAACCGTTTTGATCAGATGCACCTGAATCAGTTATGTCTGCACGTGCTTTTGATCTCGTAAAGTATGGATGATCCGCCAGTTCGTAGTCAACGCAAATCAACCTTTGGGGAAATAAATCAAAAGGAAGAAAACCTTCAAATGAGAGAAATATTAGTATCAAGTGGGTGATCGTTGTTTCAATAATATTAATAATTAGGCAGGTAATTGAATAATAACAGTAAATAAATAAAGAACAAGCACGTGTTACACAACAAGTAAATCATATAACAAAACAGATATTCAAAAAGAAAATGTATCCTAATATGCACGGGACCTCTTTTTGCCAGAGGTGGGCCTAAATGTCAAACATAACGTTTTATGATAGATTGATCCAAGCCATTAATTTGTGACAACTCGAGTTTGGGAAACAAAAGGCCAAGCTTTCATTAATATAAATAAAATAGTACAACGAAGAAACTAAGAAATACATAATAGATGACATAATATAAAGACAAATCTAAGATTTGGCCTAAACTGCTATCAATCACGCTGGTGGAGGAAGTGAAGATGATGCTCCCACGTTGCTAGGTCCTGCTCCCGCATTGTCCAAATATCGCATTATATTTTCCATTTGAGCCCACATTTCAGGAGTAACTATTTTGGTTCCAAGACGAGAATGTCTTATCCAAATCGTCGTTCCAATATCCTCAAAACCTTGCTCACCTTCTGAACTTATACTATTGCGACCTTCTTGAAACCATACCTGGTATTCTGGAATTTCCTTTTCAGGCCCATTTCCGATATCTATCGTGAGGATATTGTCCCACTCATGAAGAATCTCTTTGGCTCTAGGGACTTCAAAGTTTGGTCCAAAGGAAATTTCAGAATTCCTCATATTTGCTCGAAGAGGAATTACTTGTGCTTGACCAAACTGTTGAAGCACGCGCACTGGAGCATATGGCTGGAGACCTTTTAACCCAATAAGCTCGATATAATAAAACCTTCTACATCTTATATAGGCAAGGGAACGTGAGAGTAATGGATATTTCCACTGAATTTGGTCACTAGTGAGGTGGGCCAGAAACTCATACCAATCATCAGTACCAACCGGATATGTAATGACCCGAAAGGTCATTTTGGTAATTTTTCGTGGAAATGACTATTTTGCCCTTTCGGTAGTTGCCCCGAGTCCCATGTTTTGTGGTTGTAAAGTTAGTTTGAGGAAAAGTTGGTAAAAAGTTGAGTTTTTGATAAGTTGAGTTTTTATGAGTTAAAGTTGGTTAAAAAGTGTTTTTTCGAGTTATTTGGAGTTTCGGGACTCGGATCGGATTTCCGTCGATTCCGGCAATTTTAGAATGTCGAAACGGGTCTTTGTGAAGTTACGGAGTTGAATTTGGAGTTGAAACGAAGAATTGAGGTCCTAAGTTGCTAAAGTTGTGAAATTGTGATAAAGAGTTGACTTTGGTCAACATATGAGGTTCCGAGGCTCGGATTGAAATTCCGAGAGTACCGTTGGTTTCGGGAGGCGATTCTAAGTCTAGAATGAGTCTTGGTTGAATTTTTTGACGCTCCGTTTGAGTTTCGAATTTTTTTGGCGTTAAACTAGTTTCTTGGCATCTTATTGAATTTCGGGTCAAGGAGTCCTCGAATTCAAATTCCGACAGTTCCATTGAGTCCGGAACGTCGAATTCAGTGGGGGTACATATTTAGTTTGTGTGCACGAGATTCCGAACGAATCTCGAGGGTCCAACGGGGACTTAAACTTTGGTGTTATTGTTGTTTCAGCTGCTGTGTTTTTTTTTAGCTGCAACAACAATCTTTTTTCTTCTTTTTTAAAGCCAAAAACCAGTAGCCATTTTCCCCCAACTTGAAAAATACCTATTTCTCCATTTTTAGACTTTGAGAGCTCGAAAATAGGTGATTTCAAGTGGGTTTTCGCAAAGAATTCATTGGGTAAGTTATTTCCAACTTAGATCTTTGATTTCCATCGATTATTTATGGATTTTAACATCAAAATTTGAGATCTCAACTGAAAAATTTGGGGGTTTTTGCCTAATCCGAATTTAATAGAAAAATTGAGTTTGTGAACTCATTTCAACTCCTTTTTTGAAACGGTTTTCACTATTGGATTCTAAATTTCTTGGGGAACATTTTTCACTAAAAATTTCCAGATTTCGAGAATATTTTTCGGAACGAGATTTTTTTGACCATTTTACCCTTTTCTCCAAATTTCACGATATTGGTGTTGTTAGATTCATATTGATTGTGAGATTCCATTTATGAATAGATTGTGGTGATTTGGAGCGTGCTCGGAAGGGTAAAACTCAAATTTGTGTTACTAGTTGAAGTGTTTTGAGGCAAGCGACTTCTAAACTTTGTTAAACTCTTAGATTACACATGACTACTTTCCTAATTGTGTTGGGGAGTAATGGGGATTGAGGATGAGTTTTATTTGTTCATTGAAATTGTTGTAATTGAAAGATGGGGAATAAAACGAGCTAAATGTGTTATATGTGACTTGAATTTGTTGAATAAGTCATGTGATAACTGATATTGAGGGGATAGAAGAGCATGAGTAGGCTATGATTGATACAGACATTGATGTTGAGACAGACGATGTGTAATACTATGATGTGGTCGTGATATGGTTGTGATTGAGACAGATGATGTGTAATACTATGATGTGATCGTGATATGGTTGTGATTGAGACAGATAATGTGTAATACTATGATGTGATCGTGATATGATTGTGATTGATGACATGTGCATATTAATTATTCATCCCATGTGTGAACTATCTGTTGCATGAGTTCTGAGACACTGATATGAGGATGGATGGATATGAGACACAGTTGAGACTAGCTCCGGCTAGAGATATATGAGATGGACTAGCGATTTGGATGCCGATGGGATCTGGTTCCGGCGGTGATACATGGTCCATGTGTGGCCCCCATGGGTTCTGATTTGAGTATTCAGCGCGGTCTGATTACGTCAATAGATGTGTATCTTAGGACAGACATGCATCACGACTACATGACATCATTATTGCATTTGCATCGCATTTGACTTCATCTTTGTCTGTGGTGTGTGGACTTTACCTATTTGCCCCTCTTCATGTGATATATGATCTATTTGCTCTTACATGAGGATATGAGGTTGATGTTGAGACACTGTTGGATATATCTGTTGATTATGAATTGTGTAGTATAGGTTGTTGGATCGCTGTTAGAATGAAGTTTCGATGGTTCGGTTGGGATTGAAAGGAGTTGTTTGTAGCTGCTAGTTTAGCTTAGTTTAGTGTTACTTGCGAGTACCTGTTGCTTTTGGTACTCACCCTTGCTTCTACACAGTTGTGTAGGTTGACAGCTCTATCAGATCCGGCTTATTACTTATCTTCAGATTAGAGCTTCCAGACTTACTTGAGAGGTAGCGGTTCATTCTAGACGTGCCCTCAAGTTATCTATATTTATTGTTTTGTTCTATTCTAGAACTTTACTATGAGACTTGTATATTTTATTCAGATTCCGTATTAGAGGTTTGTACATGTGACAACCAATTCTGGGGTTATGTGTTTATTTAAAGACTTCCGCTTATCTTTCTATCTTATTCTTGTTTTATTAATTCCGCATCGTCGGGTTTTTGGGTGTTAGGCTTACGTGTCCGGTGGGGTTTGGGCACGTGCCATCACATCCGGTTTTGGGGTGTGACAAAATGGTATCAGAGCCCCAGGTTCATAGGTCTCACGTGTACAAGCCAAGTCTAAGTAGCTTCTCGAGGATCGGTTCGGAGACGTCTGTACTTATCTTCGAGAGGCTATGGTGACTTTTAGGAAAGATCTTTATTACTTGATTCTCTATCGTGCGTCCTTGGTCCGATCTAATTCTTATCACTTCACTCTGTTCTCTCTCTCATTGTAATGACTCTTGGTTGGTCCTGCGTGGGTGCGAGTTTAGGTGTCATCGCGTGATTTTAGTGTTAGATCTGGTTTTGATGCGGATGTGATTGGCTTGCGGAAAGGAAGTGTGATCAGACATGGAATTCTCTTCGAGACGAGTGAGTAAGGTTGTGTCCAAGGGATGTGTTTTGAGTTTATGGTATTGGAAGATGAACATTTATTAAGAGACTTCAGAAACGTCTTATTTCTCCAGTCATTTATTCAACAACGAGAATAGTGCTTGTGTGACTTATACGACGGAAGTGGCTAGACAATGAAGAATGGTGTAAGTAAGAGAATGACTATGTTGAGAGTGCTGCGACTTTGGAAACTACAGTTTGTGAAGTTCGTCATAAGGGAATGGATTGCGTAGTATGTTATGATGATGAAGTTGCACCAACCAAAATCAGAAGTTCTACGGTGGTTTTATAGTGTGGGTGTATATCATTACAAGGTCATTGTACGGCGACTACAATGATACTCGTGTTATCTTGGTTAGGGTTATGGGCTATGTTGCTTCTGCCATCGATTGGGCTTATGAAATTGTGCATATCATTTTCGGCCGAAGACTGAAGTGCTTTGGTAATGTTTTGCAACTATTTAATGAGTGTAAATGAACAGGTTGTTTGAGTACGACCTTCTCAATGGATCTGATGTCTTCTAGTGGTGGATTTAGCGGTTGTTCATGATGTGGTACTAGTGATATATGGAAGCGGAGAAATCTGAGTTGTCAGTTGTTTCACCTAATCGAGTCAGAAGGTTGATGTTGCATTCTCGATTGAGAAATCAAGTGGTTGCTACTATGAACGCTTGAGTTAAGCATTAATTATAAGGAAAATTATAGTGGTGGATCGAGTGAATCGATCCTATCTTGTTTCTAGGACAAGGTACGACCCTTGGGTGGTCATGATTATATTGGGAACTAATTACTTCATGATGAGTCAAAAGAAATCGGCAACAATAAGCCATGGATGAGGAAATTTTAAACAAGTATACTCGTGAAAAGGCAATTAAGGATTTTAGCGAGAAGGTACAATTAAAAAGGAATCGGGTTGGTTTTGTCAAGATGTGGGTTGACAAGGTAAGAGATGATTGGTTGTATCAACTTTTTAGCCATTGGAAGGACTTTTGCATGGTTTGAGTTGTAGCAGTTAAATACTTGTGATTGTAGAAGAGTTCGATGAAGTTTCATTTGAGAAGTTTGACTTAAGGTAAAAGGTAATATGCGATGGATGTTTGGCCAATAAACTATAATGATAAATGATTTACGGGAAGAACAAGAGTCTTGCACGATGGATATAAGTTAAGAGATGTGAAGGAATAAGACATCACGTGTAGATCTTTAGTTTGAAGTTGAGGATTGTGTAAATTTCTGCTTTTATGTTAGATATGACAATGCAAGGTGGACTGGTTCAGCACAAATGTATGATGTGTTATCAGCTACTTTCTGAACATTTGGTATTGGTGTTGGTGGTAAACGTTGATGTATGAGGAATTCTGCAGTTTTTGAATTGGTTTGAATTGTTCAGCTTATGGTAGGTGGCTTACGAGTGTCCAACCGGAAGGACTTATAGCTCTACATGGTTATTGAGGCTTTTGAACTGGGTTGATAACTCTATTTATGGAATTATCCAGACTGTTATAACGCGTTACATAGATCCTTGATAGCAAATAGAGGTTGTGTGCTCCTAGTAGACGGAATTATTGGAGTGACCAAGAACTGCTTCAAGTTTCGGCATGAGATATATGATGGTATGAATAATAGTTGAAGCTGGGTAAGTAAAGGATCGCGTGTAATCGATATTGGTCGTGATTCAATAGTTCTATCTCAATGAAAAGGTACTATGACATTTAGAACTTGGATTATTAGCGATTGGGTGAGACCCATATCGATCGTGGAATGCTTCAATGGAAGGAGGAAGGACCATAATTCAAAATTTTGGAAGCAACGATGTGTTTCTAAGAATGACTGGATACTAGTGGCCATCTGAGGGTAAAGTAACTGGCCGGTGTGACTATGATGTTCTGGTAGTATTGATATTGTTGGCTTTAATGGATTATTGTAAAGAGTATGAGAAAATGGATAAATTGAGTATGTCTATGATTGTTATGAGGCCGGACTGACTGATTGTGAAGTCAGACGAATGGGAAGGTGTGTTATGGACATCGTGGAAGGGATATCTGGGGTTGTTCAATTTCGGTTTTGTATATTCTTATGTGACCACCTACCTCATTTCAAACATGGTTTTGGATTATGATTCTCTGTCTATGTTCAGACGTGTTTTTACTTTTGTGGGTGGATGCCTAGTGGTGAATCGGATGGACCGATTCATGTTCTCTTGGTAGAATAGAATACTTATGTGGGTGGGCCGATTCAGAGATAGTGGGTTCAATGTGGAATTGGTGGTGTTCATTGCGAGGTATTTACTGATCATAGGAGCCTACAGTACATATTCACTCAGCGGGATCTGAACTTGAGACAACGTAGGTGGCTTTAGTTGCTCAAGGACTACGACATGACCATTTTGTATCACCCCGGGAAGGCCAATGTGGTGGCCGATGCCTTGAGTAGGAAGACTCCTAGTATGGGGAGTCTTGCCACGATTAGTGTTGAGAGGCGGCCTTTGGTTCGGGATGTTCAGAGGTTATTTGACAGCATGATGAGATTTCGGGTTTCTGAGGAGAGTGGAGGTGTGTTTGCCTTCATTGAGGCCCGTTCATCTTTGATGGAGCAGATTAGAGAGCATCAATATGAGGATGCGAAGTTATGTCTCATCCGGGACAAGGTGATGAATGGTGAAGCCAAGAAGGCTAAGATTGACTCCGAGGGTGTATTGAGGATTGAGGGCCGGATATGTGTGCCCAAGGTTGGTGATTTGATCAGATTGATTCTTGAGGAGGCTCATTATTCTAGGTATTCTATTCATCCCGGAGCGGCGAAGATGTATCATGATCTTAGTCAGCACTATTGGTGGTGTGGGATGAAGAGGGATATTGCAGAGTTTGTGGCTAGGTGTTTGACATGTCAGCAGGTCAAGTGTGAGCACCAGAAGCCTGGTGGTGTGACTCAGAGGATGCCCATTCCTACTTGGAAGTGGGAGAGGATTGCTATGGACTTCGTAGTTGGATTGCCTACCACCATGGGTGGTTATGATTCTATATGGGTGGTCGTCAACAGACTGACCAAGTCTGCTTATTTCATCCCGGTCCGAGTGAGGTATACAACGGAGAAGTTGGCTCAGATTTATATTAGTCAGATTGTGCAGTTACACGGAGTGCCGGTGTCCATTGTGTCTGATAGGGGTTCAATATTCACTTCTCATTTCTGGAGAGCATTACAGCATGATTTGGGCACTAGACTCGACATGAGCACAGTTTTTCACCCTCAGACTGACGGTCAGTCTGAGAGGACTATTCAGGTGTTGGAGGATATGCTTCGGGCTTGCGTGATCGACTTTGGTACTAGATGGGATCAGCACTTGCCATTGGCAGAGTTCGCCTACAACAACTGTTATCATTCTAGCATTAGGATGACACCTTTTTAGGCACTGTATGGTAGGCGGTGTAGATCACCTATTGGATGGTTTGATTCAGCGGAGGTGGACTCCCTTGGTACTGATATTCTTAGAGAGGATATGGAGCGTGTTCGTGTGATTCAGAGTAGGCTCTTGACTGCCCAGAGTAGGCAGAAGAGCTATGCTGACAGAAGGGTTTGACCCTTAGAGTTCATGGTGGGTGATCGAGATTGGCTTCGGGTATCGCCCATGAAGGGTGTGATGAGATTTGGGAAGAAGGGCAAGCTCAGCCCTAGGTTCATTGGCCCATATGAGATTTTGGAGAGGATGGGAGAGGTGGCTTACAAGTTAGCCTTGCCACCTAGTTTGACAGTCGTGCATCCAGTTTTCCATGTCTCTATGCTCCGGAAGTATGTTCCGGATGAGTCTCACGTGATTTCGGTTGAGTCGGTGGAGTTGAGTCCAGATTTGACATTTGAGGAGGAGCCTATAGCTATTTTGGACAGACAGGTTCGCAAGCTCCGGACCAAGGATATTGTTTCAGTGAAGGTTCAGTGGAGGCATCGATCAGATAGGGAGGCGACTTGGGAGTCCGAGGATGATATGCGGGTCCGATATCCCCAGCTTTTCGAGGCTTCAAGTACTTTCTTTTACTTTATGTTCGAGGACGAACATGGTTTTTAGTGGTGAATGATGTAATGACCCGAAAGGTCATTTTGGTAATTTTTCGTGGAAATGACTATTTTGCCCTTTCGGTAGTTGCCCCGAGTCCCATGTTTTGTGGTTGTAAAGTTAGTTTGAGGAAAAGTTGGTAAAAAGTTGAGTTTTTGATAAGTTGAGTTTTTATGAGTTAAAGTTGGTTAAAAAGTGTTTTTTCGAGTTATTTGGAGTTTCGGGACTCGAATCGGATTTCCGTCGATTCCGGCAATTTTAGAATGTCGAAACGGGTCTGTGTGAAGTTACGGAGTTGAATTTGGAGTTGAAACGAAGAATTGAGGTCCTAAGTTGCTAAAGTTGTGAAATTGTGATAAAGAGTTGACTTTGGTCAACATATGAGGTTCCGAGGCTCGGATTGAAATTCCGAGAGTACCGTTGGTTTCGGGAGGCGATTCTAAGTCTAGAATGAGTCTTGGTTGAATTTTTTGACGCTCCGTTTGAGTTTCGAATTTTTTTGGCGTTAAACTAGTTTCTTGGCATCTTATTGAATTTCGGGTCAAGGAGTCCTCGAATTCAAATTCTGACAGTTCCATTGAGTCCGGAACGTCGAATTTAGTGGGGGTACATATTTAGTTTGTGTGCACGAGATTCCGAACGAATCTCGAGGGTCCAACGGGGACTTAAACTTTGGTGTTATTGTTGTTTCAGCTGCTGTGTTTTTTTTTAGCTGCAACAGCAGTCTTTTTTCTTCTTTTTTAAAGCCAAAAACCAGTAGCCATTTTCCCCCAACTTGAAAAATACCCATTTCTCCATTTTTAGACTTTGAGAGCTCGAAAATAGGTGATTTCAAGTGGGTTTTCGCAAGGAATTCATTGGGTTAGTTATTTCCAACTTAGATCTTTGATTTCCATCGATTATTTATGGATTTTAACATCAAAATTTGAGATCTCAACTGAAAAATTTGGGGGTTTTTGCCTAATCCGAATTTAATAGAAAAATTGAGTTTGTGAACTCATTTCAACTCCTTTTTCGAAACGGTTTTCACTATTGGATTCTAAATTTCTTGGGGAACATTTTTCACTAAAAATTTCCAAATTTCGAGAATATTTTTCGGAACGAGATTTTTTTGACCATTTTACCCTTTTCTCCAAATTTCACGATATTGGTGTTGTTAGATTCGTATTGATTGTGAGATTCCATTTATGAATAGATTGTGGTGATTTGGAGCGTGCTCGGAAGGGTAAAACTCAAATTTGAGTTACTAGTTGAAGTGTTTTGAGGCAAGCGACTTCTAAACTTTGTTAAACTCTTAGATTACACATGACTACTTTCCTAATTGTGTTGGGGAGTAATGGGGATTGAGGATGAGTTTTATTTGTTCATTGAAATTGTTGTAATTGAAAGATGGGGAATAAAACGAGCTAAATGTGTTATATGTGACTTGAATTTGTTGAATAAGTCATGTGATAACTGATATTGAGGGGATAGAAGAGCATGAGTAGGCTATGATTGATACAGACATTGATGTTGAGACAGACGATGTGTAATACTATGATGTGGTCGTGATATGGTTGTGATTGAGACAGATGATGTGTAATACTATGATGTGATCGTGATATGGTTGTGATTGAGACAGATAATGTGTAATACTATGATGTGATCGTGATATGATTGTGATTGATGACATGTGCATATTCATTATTCATCCCATGTGTGAACTATCTGTTGCATGAGTTCTGAGACACTGATATGAGGATGGATGGATATGAGACACAGTTGAGACTAGCTCCGGCTAGAGATATATGAGATGGACTAGCGATTTGGATGCCGATGGGATCTGGTTCCGGCGGTGATACATGGTCCATGTGTGGCCCCCATGGGTTCTGATTTGAGTATTCAGCGCGGTCTGATTACGTCAACAGATGTGTATCTTAGGACAGACATGCATCACGACTACATGACATCATTATTGCATTTGCATCGCATTTGACTTCATCTTTGTCTGTGGTGTGTGGACTTTACCTATTTGCCCCTCTTCATGTGATATATGATCTATTTGCTCTTACATGAGGATATGAGGTTGATGTTGAGACACTGTTGGATATATCTGTTGATTATGAATTGTGTAGTATAAGTTGTTGGATCGCTGTTAGAATGAAGTTTCGGTGGTTCGGTTGGGATTGAAAGGAGTTGTTTGTAGCTGCTAGTTTAGCTTAGTTTAGTGTTACTTGCGAGTACCTGTTGCTTTTGGTACTCACCCTTGCTTCTACACAGTTGTGTAGGTTGACAGCTCTATCAGATCCGGCTTATTACTTATCTTCAGATTAGAGCTTCCAGACTTACTTGAGAGGTAGCGGTTCATTCCAGACGTGCCCTTAAGTTATCTATATTTATTGTTCTGTTCTATTCTAGAACTTTACTATGAGACTTGTATATTTTATTCAGATTCCGTATTAGAGGTTTGTACATGTGACAACCAATTCTGGGGTTATGTTGAGTTTATTTAAAGACTTCCGCTTATCTTTCTATCTTATTCTTGTTTTATTAATTCCGCATCGTCGGGTTTTTGGGTGTTAGGCTTACGTGTCCGGTGGGGTTTGGGCACGTGCCATCACATCCGGTTTTGGGGTGTGACAGGATACACAAACTCTTTCATCCTATCGTAAAAACTGTTAATATGATTTATGTTGCTAAAACATATATCATCCATGTTTTTACGTTGGTGAAAATGTTCCATTGCCCACATTTGTAAAAGAAGATTGCAACCTTCAAAGAAGTTTGATTCCCCTCTTTTACATTTCCCAAGAGCTCGAAATATTTCTGCTAAAATCATGGGAACCACAGTGAGTTCTTCGCCATCTACTCCCTCAAAAAGTACTCGAGCCACAGAACATATGCAAGTGCTAATGCATCCGTGTTCTCGTGGGAATACCAAAGTCCCTAGTAAAGCCACAGCAAATGCAATAGGATGTCTAACTTGCCAATGAACTTGAGTACAAGAGAACTCTTTCCTAAACAGCTTGTAACTATCTGAGCGTCCATACCTCTCATATAGGTAGTCCAAAGAAACCCAATTATTTTCGAAGCACCGAAGTTTCTTTTCATTTTTCAACCCTAAGTAGCGAAGGAATTTCTTCCCTGATTGACTGTGTGGAATAATTTGACCCATTCTTTGATACTTCAAACTGGTGAAATAGAGGATTTCCTCCAATGTAGGGGTTAGTTCAAAGTCTTTGAAGGCGAACACAACACGGTTTGGATCCCAAAACTGAATTAGTGCTCTAATCACGTGTTTGTCGGGGGTGATTTTGAATAGCAGAGGGAGGCACCCCAACCTTCTTGTAATCGCTAATTTCTCAGTTGGAGTGAAATTTTCCCACCATGTCCTCAATTTGTGCGGGAAACCCTCGACCATCCTAACTTTGGGCACTTGGGAGGCTGAACTCATCATACATTACAAATTGAAATGAAATGAACACATAAATTCCAAACTCATTATGTCAAAATTAGGCTTGGATCTGTCTATCATTATCACGTTGCGCAAAACATGCTTATTGGTCGTTGGGTCGTGAAACCCGTCGACAAAAAGGGTAGATTTCTTAAATGTGGATTCGATACCCGGGATCGATCCACCTAAGGTGAATGCATGCATGACTTAAATTAAGGGGTGGTTTAGCTCTATCTTATGTTTTCTAAGATTTGGCTTACTAGACACAAGGTTCCCGAGTGGACAACTCGAGTGAGAAGGCTACGCGGTCACACGGAAAAAGATCCGGAGACCCCGCGCATATGCCAACTCTCCTAAATTTGGGATTTTGAAAGAAATTTGCAGGTGCGCAAAACACACCTCGCGTGTACGTGTTATAGTGTGAGTTTTCCAGAATTGGAGGAATAATGATCGGAATGACAGTTTATATGAAGAGTAGCAAATAAACAATTTATATAAAACAGTAACAAATAAGCAATTTATATCATATAAGCATGATAAGTTAAGCATTTAGGCATTTAAAATAAAACAAACAACAAAAATGAAACTAGCAGGTGTTAAAAACTTAATTATTAACCTAAGTTTGTTATGGTTTAGAACCTAAAGTCCCCAGTGAAGTCGCCAAGCTGTTATACCCCATTTTAACTCGAGGTCAAAACGTGTACAACATATTGGTGAGTTAAAAATTATTAACTAATTTAAGAAGTCGCCACCTAATTAATTATGGTGAATTAGGACACCTAAATATTCAACTAAGTAATGCCAAAATTGACTTCAATTAAGGTCTACCAACTTAAAAAGATTCTAGGTAAGAGTTCTAATTTATCCTAAAGGGAAGGGATAAGGCATCCTTTAAGATTCGTTAAAAATACGATTACCGACCAAACTTAGGTTAATTAATTTTAAAAAGAAGATATGAATGCTAAAGATTAAGTAATTGAGTAACCAAGTTGTAAAACATTGTTTATTTCAAAGCTCTTTTCACAATTGTATTACAATAAAAAAAAATATTTTAAGAAAGAGTAATTTCTTTGGATCAAATTAGATAAATCCATGACTGAAAATAAGTAATAAAAAAAATAGACAATTGCTCATTGACTAACAAGGTGCTCCCTTTAGAAAAAGATTTAGAAAAATAAGAATTTAGAACAAACATATATTATTATTATTATTTTTGAAAGACATATCAAAGTGTGAACAAAACTTAATAAATTAGTGAGTTTAAAGTGGTGCAAAAAGAAGTGTTTTTTTTTTAAAAAAATAGTTTGCCAAATGAAGCTCGTAAAAGCTAAAGTAACTAATACGATTTGTTTCTAACTAAAGGAACCCAAATCCAAATACCTATATTAAGTCAACTATCATGAATCCAAACTAGAAATATCTAAATCACACAAGCAAGTATAACATGTAAAGACAAACACGTAAACAAATAATGCAAAATGTAAGTAGCCATAAGTGACTCCAAGACAGGACCACTTGTTTTGCTTGCAATTTCGAATGGTCAAAGATGTAGTGAAGACTCCATGTGCGAGTGTGAGGATAATGTTGAGTCTATGAGACTCGATAATTGGTAGAGTCCTAATCGAAACTCCGTTTTTTCCTCCCAAAGTGTACATGTACAACAATAAGAAAGGATTATACATGCAGGTAACTAATAGGTGAAACAAATATACATTCTATTTATTCAATTCCAATATAAGTACCTTAATAGTAAGTATGAAATAAACTGTAACGCCCAACTAACTTATACATTCTTCTATAGGAAGAAAATAAAATTTCTTTAACTAATATTTACAAGCATGCTTACAGTGAATAAATATCTCAAAGCCTTTAAATTAAACCAATACCATTCTCATTAAAGGATAGCAATCATCACAACATATTAAACAAGAAAGAAAAGCTTCACATGGATGCAATATATAAACAAATATATTTATTTAATGTCTAAGGCCTATTTAATCAATTATAGAAAGACTCTAGGTAATATTATTGAGTTCAATGTATATATAACACATTTTGGTTCAAATATGTAATGTAAGAAGAAACTAAAGCTCGAACTATATGTATATTTATAAAGTAGCATTCACAAGTCAAATTAGAACCAAATCTAAATCCAATAAGCAAGTTTTCTTTTCCAAAATATATTTTAATACATACTGTTGAGAAAAAATAAAAAATACATATAGCAATACACTTTAGCGCAAGGATTTTGCTTTTTATCAATTTAAAATTCATTGGCGAGTTTAAGCATAAATAAGGCTACAGCTTATAAATACCAAGATTACTAATAAATGCGGCAAGTTTGTATTCAATTTCTCTGCATATAAAACAAACAAATAGATATATCTATGACATGATTCTCAACACAACATAATAATCTTAAAATATAAAGAATAGCGAAAACAATATCGGTTTATCACATAGAGATACAAATAAATACCAAACTTTGAACCCAAAAAAAAACAGATTACATATCACCAGCCCCTTCCAAAACAAAATCATTCTTTAAATTAAAATGTGAAGGAAATATGAACTCAAATCTCTCCAGGCCTCAAACTAAATAAAAAGAAACATATTTTTTAAACATCACTTTCATGATAGCTAAAAATAAGTGAGTATTATACTTGACGCGTGGTTTTCTTACAATAGGCATAACATTTTCACGAAGACAATAATAGAAGTAAAAGTAAAGGGACGAAGATCACCTGTTGCAGAGCAGTGAACGGGGCTGCTGCGATCAAGTGTCTATATTCGAACAATGACAAACTCGAACAAGCTTGAAACTTGAGTTTCGGTCGAGATCGAAAGAGGATGAAAGGCAATATTTTAGAGAAGAAAATAGTAGTTAAAATAGTGATATGGGGACATGAAAAGGCTTCTAAAAATGGATGTTGCCAAGGCTTTCATGGAGGCTGAAAAATCTGCCCCAATATGAATGTCAAGACTGCTTATTTATAGGAGAAGAAATGATAGGGTTAGCGATTTTGAGCGGGATTTTTCTAAACTCTAGTCAAGACACCCGTTTGAATTTTTGAACGTTGCGTGATTGACATGAAAATAGAGCAGTTGAGCCATGTCCATGGCTGACAAGTTTTTGTTGTTTTTTCTAAAAATGGAAGGTGGAAGAGAGACAAGACAAGACAAGACACGACTACTGGGTTGAAAATTTTGAAATTATATTTCCCAGGGGATAATGGGCTTTTCAGAGATATTTAGAAGGAAATTATATGGGTTGAAAGATGGTTTGGGCTAATTTGAGGGGTTTTGGGCCGAATTTCTTAGCCTTTTCCTTTCTTCTTTTAAATTATTTTGGGCTTCTTACTTTATAATTAATATAAAATATACCCTAAGATGACAACTAATAATTTACGTAATAAACATCGCTAATATAAAATATATGTGCAAAATATTGACTTAAATTAATTTAATAAATACGAAACTAGAAATAAGATGACGACAATTGATTATTTAAGAAAAGAGGTATAGAAAGTGATAACAATCATCTCAACAATAAACGTATAATTTTAAATAGATAAATAGTTGTAATAGTAAAAATAGTTGTGAAAAAGGATTATTTTATATGTTATCAAATTAGAAGCTCGAAAACAATAAATTAGAAGCTCGAAAACAATAAATTAGAAGAAAGGAGGGTCAAAATTGGGTGTCAACAGTGTTAACTTTGTTTTAAGACTTAAGTTTTGAGTTCAGTAAAGAGTAAAGAGTAAAGTTTGAAGTCCTTTTCTTCAAAAGTATATGTGGACTAAGTATTCCCAAAGAGTTTATAAATGTTTTCATATTTAAATAAGAACAGAAACTGAGATTTCCAAAGGGCCTTCGGGCTAGTTTTCAGAAAAGAGCAATAGCTTTCTAAATGAAGCAAGTAGGGAAACTGAGATTTCCAAGATAGCCTTTGAGCTAAGTTTTTGAGCAATTATCTCAAATCAGCAGAAAGAAGTATGTTTTTAAAACATAAGAGCTAGTATATTTTTGGGAGTAGTATTGAGCACCAATATGGGGGAGAGTTCAGACAACTCACAGCCCCCATAAACCATGTAGCCATCATGGGTAGAAAAGGGTCATACTTTTTAGATGAAACCTTTTCACATAGACTAGTGGATCCATTAGTAGTTCAGGTCCTATACCTTTGGCCGGGTATAGGATGCGCTGGCAGCGTGAGGTAGATCGCTGTATCATCACTATTGCTCTTATGTGATGGTTGTCGGTTAGAAAAAATCCCACAGAAGTTATTGTATTTTTATATACATCAGTTTATTGTATTTTTATATACATTTCAGAGTTATTTTGTATCCTTTCATACACACAGATTTGACAGCATGTTTTTAAACAGTTTGTTTCTTTATATTGCACTTGTTTTAAATTGCTTTATATTGAAATGAGTTCAGTCATATTTAGTTGAGTATTCAGAGTTGAGTATCCAGAGTCGAATATCATATCTTTGAGTCGAATATCATAACCTTGAGTTGAGTATCTTATCCTTGAGTACTTCTGAGTTGAGTAAGTTTGAGTAGTTTTGAGTACCTTTAAGTATTCCTTGACTTGAGTAAGTTTGAGAAGAGGTGAGTATGTTTCATTTCTATCAAGTTTCAAGCTTATGTTTATCTTTTAGAATTTCTCTTACATGCTCGTACATTCCACGTACTGAGCCATTTGGCCTGCATCTTTTCATGATGCAGACACAGGTATTCAGGATCATCAACAGGAGCTTCGTTGATACATCCGAGAGTTCGAGTTAGCTATGGTGAGCCTCCTTACTTTTGGAGGATTTCATTTACCTTTCAGTTATATCAGTTGTTAGGATGTCGTGGGTCTTGTAACACCCCAGAAAATTTTTGAACTAAGACTCAAACCGTTCTTCGTAGTGAGTGAGATTTTACCAAGGAATTTAAAATTTCTTAAGTGTTAAGGTCACTAGATGTAGCACCTTGAGTTTCAAAAAGAATTAAATTGGAAATAGCAAAATCTGAAATTTTGCAAGTTATGCTTAAGTATGAGTTTTGGGTCGACTTCTAACAACCATAACTCCTAGCTCAGGATGAATTAGGTGTGCTACCAGATACCGTAGCGAAGATCTTTGAATTATCTTTCCAACACCGTGGAGTTTGCTATGTTTCGAGGTCGGATGAGTGAGATATGACCTTTTGAAGATAGGCTGTCCAGTTAAGGAAGGTTAGCCGAAAATAGAGAAGGGTATTTTGGTCTTTTCCTTACCCAATCAGATTTAATTCGATTTTAGTAATATTTTAAGGGTCTAATCCTATTAGGTTCAGTTTTATAATCCTAAAATTATCCTAGGGTTTTAGTTGAGAGTTCAAGAAGAGAAAAAAAGAAGAGAAAAGAGGAGAAAAGAGAAAGGATCGAAGCGTTCGTCGAGATTCTTGAGAGTTGTTGCGGATTGTCGCCATGGGATTAAGCCCTAAGAGGTATGTAAGCTTCCATAGTGTTGGGTTCTTTCACCCACACGCCAATCATGATTTATTCAGCGTAATTTCGTTCTTGAAATTTATGGATTTAAGTTCTTGATAAGTGTTCTTGAAGTTTATTAAGTTTTGAAGTAAGATTCTGCTTAGGTCAACTTTAAACGACCATATCTCTTAGAATATTAAGAGTTACGTGAGCCATAACCTATCCAATTAAAGGTAATTGAATCTACTTTCCAACCCCACCAGTTTCACATCAATCCAATATCTGAGTAAAAAGTTATGACTATTTTAGTAACCTATACAGTGCTGTTACGAATTTGCCGACGGGAAAATATTGAAAATAATCGTTTTTCTCTTTTTACCTCCAAGAAAACCATCAACGAATTTCTTGACTAATTAAAAAGCTCAAAACAATCATATTTTCATCTTCACTCATGAAAATCATAATTTTTGGCTATAGAGATTTTAAGAAACTAACTCGAGAATCTCAAGAAAGGTTTTCTTGATTGTTTACCTTCAAGCTAGGGTTTCAAGGCTTCTAATCAAGTTCTTCTTCAAGATTCTTCAAGATTCTTCGAGAATCTTGTTCTTCTAGGTATGTAAGGCTATCATAGTGTTGGACTAGTTCGTCCTCACGCCCTACCTCTACTTTCAGATCAGTAAAAGAGTAATCTAAGATACTTTCCCTAGATTTGAGTATTCTTGAGATAAGTTGATTTTGAGTTCTTGAATTCACGTTTCTTTTAAAAAGTTATATTCCTAATTATCGAATAGCTATATTGTTATTGAGATCCTTCATATCATGAATCATAACTCTTGAATTCATAATTCATAATTCAAATTCAAGAGAGAGTTAAGAGTAGAGTTCAAGAAAGCCTTTGAGTTCAATTGTGAATCCTTTGAGATCAACTATCGATTTGAACTAAGTTTTGAGGAAGTAAGTCAGAGAATGAGAAGAGTCACATACATGAGTTTCATAATGTTATGTAGACCTACGAGTCAAGTCGTTCATGCCCATAATTTCCGCATGAACTCCAGAAGTTGAGTATCTTTGAGAGGAGTAGTATCTTTAAGTTCTAAGTCTTGAGTATTGAGTTCCTAATCCCCTTTGAGATTATATTTCTAAGCATGGGACTATTACATGTTACCCATAAAGTCTTTGAGTTGAATTGTTCATGCCCATAATTCCGCATGAATCCTATAAGTCGAGCAGTCTTGAGAAGAGAAGTATCTTTAAATCCTTGAGTTGAGTCGTTCATGCTTATAATTCCGCACGAACCCTCTGAGTTGAGCATTCTTGAAATTAGTAGTATCATTGAAGTTCTTGAGTTCCAAGTATTTGAGTTCTATCTATGGTTATTGAAAACCTTGCATTGAGTAGTTCATGTCCATAATTCGGTGTGAACCATATTTTAAGAAGTCTTTTACAAACGTTTTAACTTTGTTTTAAGACTTAAGTTTTGAGTTCAGTAAAGAGTAAAGAGTAAAGTTTGAAGTCCTTTTCTTCAAAAGTATATGGGGACTAAGTATTCCCAGAGAGTTTATAAATGTTTTCACATTTAAATAAGAACGGAAACTGAGATTTCCAAAGGGCTTTCGGGCTAGTTTTCAGAAAAGAGTAATAGCTTTCTAAATGAAGCAAGCAGGGAAACTGAGATTTCCAAGATAGCCTTTGAGCTAAGTTTTTGAGCAATTATCTCAAATCAGCAGAAAGAAGTATGTTTTTAAAACGTAAGAGCTAGTATATTTTTGGGAGTAGTATTGAGCACCGATATGGGGGAGAGTTCACACAACTCACAGCCCCCATAAACCATGTAGCCATCATGGGTAGAAAAGGGTCATACTTTTTAGATGAACCCTTTTCACATAGACTAGTGGATCCATTAGTAGTTCAGGTCCTATACCTTTGGCCGGGTATAGGATGCGCTGGCAGCGTGAGGTAGATCGCTGTATCATCACTATAACTCTTATGTGATGGTTGTCGGTTAGAGAAACTCCCACAGAAGTTATTGTATTTTTATATACATCAGTTTATTGTATTTTTATATACATTTCAGAGTTATGTTGTATCCTTGCATACACACAGATTTGACAGCATGTTTTTAAACAGTTTGTTTCTTTATATTGCACTTGTTTTAAATTGCTTTATATTGAAATGAGTTCAGTCATATTTAGTTGAGTATTCAAAGTTGAGTATCCAGAGTTGAGTATCCAGAGTCGAATATCATATCTTTGAGTCGAATATCATATCCTTGAGTTGAGTATCTAATCTCGGAGTTGAGTATCTTATCCTTTAGTACTTCTGAGTTGAGTAAATTTGAGTAGTTTTGAGTACCCTTGAGTATTCCTTGAGTTGAGTAAGTTTGAGAAGAGGTAAGTATGTTTCATTTCTATCAAGTTTCAAGCTTATGTTTATGTTTTAGAATTCCTCTTACATGCTCGTACATTCCACGTACTGAGCCATTTGGCCTGCATCTTTTCATGATGCAGACACATGTATTCAGGATCATCAACAAGAGCTTCGTTGATACATCCGAGAGTTCGAGTTAGCTATGGTGAGCCTCCTTGCTTTCAGAGGATTTCATTTACCTTTCAGTTATATCAGTTGTTAGGATGTCGTGGGTCTTGTCCCGACTTCCATCTTTATCAGTTAGAGGCTTCATAGATAGTCAGTATAGTTGAGAAGTCTGTATCATTTATTTTATTAAATGTTTTAAAGACTAAAGTTACCTTTTTATGGCGAGTTGTATATATTCTATTATACAGAGTTTTCTTTGGACTTAAAATTTGTATTTAAGTTTTATGAACTTTTATTTCAGTTTTTAAGCTTTGTATGCTTGAATCAGTTTTCCGCTTGTAGTCAGCCAGGATGAGGGTTCGCTTGGGGACCAACAATGGTCTTCGAGTGCCGGCCACGTCCAGGGTGTAGGCTCGGGTCGTGACAGGTCTTGTCCCGACTTCCATCTTTATCAGTTAGAGGCTTCATATATAGTCAGTACAATTGAGAAGTCTTTATCATTTATTTTATTAAATGTTTTAAAGACTAAAGTTGCCTTTTTATGGCGAGTTGTATATATTTTATTATACAGAGTTTTCTTTGGACTTAAAGTTTGTATTTAAGTTTTATGAACTTTTATTTCAGTTTTTAAGCTTTGTATGCTTGAATCAGTTTTCCGCTTGTAGTTAGCCAGGATGAGGGTTCGCTTGGGAACTAGCAATGGTCTTCGAGTGCCGGCCACGTCCAGGGTGTAGGCTCGGATCGTGACATCATCTTTCAAAGAGTCCGGAGGAACTGAATAAATTTCCCATGTGTACTGCAAACATCTTTTGCCATTGTTTAATTCAATAGGTGAAATTTTGGTGTGTGCCCCAATTGCACATGTCCAATCAAATACATGTATTGATAACATGTGTAAATGACAAACTTCTTAAGCATCGTCTCTTGCCTATTTTGGTTGCATTAGAGGAAATATTTGAATTGTAGTGTTTGTAACTATATGACCTCTATATAAGTAGATAAATCAACAAAACTTTGCGCTAAAATATGGATGTTGGTCTTACAAAAAATATATATATTATCAATGGAACATGTTGGGCCGTGCAGAGCACGGCTTCCCTTATCTAGTATATAATAAGAAGAGTAAAATGACGATACAACCTGTCACGACCCAAAAATGGACGTGATAGCACTCGTCTTATCCCACCAAGACAAGTCAGCCTAAAACTCAACCATTACAATAAAATGCGGAATTTTTTATAATCAACTCAAAAATACCCCCAAAAATCTGGTTGTCACGTGTACAGGCCTCTAAAGTATTACAATTGAATCAAAAGAAAAATACAAGTCTCATATGACATTGTTTCTAGAGTAGAATAAGATTATAAACAGGAGTAAGAAAGTCTGCTGAGTTGACAAACAGCTACCTCAAAAATCTCCAAGAAGCCTAAAAAAGAAAAGAATATATCACAAAGGTTCGGGCTAGTAACCTACAAAAAAATGTAGTAGCAAGGGGTGAGTACCAAACCACACGGTACTCAACAAGTAAACCTCTAAACACGAGCTAAGGGGATAGAATACAAGTACTCCTTACACCCCAACCGAACCTTCATAACTACAATCTGTATAAAATCAGCCCTACCTAACAGTTCACAATTTACAAAGCACATAGCTCAACACAACACTCTAACAATTTCATATCCTTAACAACAACACTCTAACAATTGCATATCTTCAACAACAAGCTCAATATTCATCAGTTACAAGTTCCATAGAAAGGCACTCACAAGATCAGCAACACACAAGATCAAGTTCACCAATAATAAAGGAGTGCAATGCAATGAAATGCAATGTCAAGTATAGTGATGCATGTATGACCTAATGATACACACCCGCAGTTTCTCAGTCCAGGACCCATAGGGGACATATCTGTCCATACATCCATCGCGGCGCACGATACGACCCTCGATAATGGTAACCATCGTGGCGCGCGATACGTCCCTCAAAATATAGTATCCGTCGCGGTGCGCGATACGTCCCTCAAAATATAGTATCCGTCGCGGCGCGCGATACGTCCCTCAAAATATAGTATTCATCACGGCGCGCGATACGTCCCTCGAAATGGTACATTCTCTTTATTTTCTTATTCTTTTTCAATGCACATAACACTTGTCACAACCATGTCTCACAACAATGCAAATGACATGTTCACACAAATAATAAGGAGATGACCATTTTCATAACATTGCACAATTCACAACAAGACAATCAGGATACAACATCAACCATGATTCAACAAGCCTTTCAAACAATTCTCAACACATCACACAAACAATTGATCACATTGCCTTTTATTATCCCTTTTTCATCATTAGAATTAATCAATGTGGACAAGTCAACCCATCACCAAGCCTCATTACCCTAAATACATATTACAAGGAAATACATGAATTCCATACACTTAACAAGGATTTAGAAATCCACTTGCCTCAAACAATCGAATGATTACTCCGGGACTTGAGTTTTCCCCTTTCATTGAGCTTTCAAATCAATGCAATCTATTCAAGTACATAGTCACAATAAGATTTCGAAACTAACAACACCCATATTACTATATGTATAGCCTAGACCCAAAAACTCACCCAAATTTACAATCAAGTTTCTAAATTTCAAGTCTAGGGTTAAGCTTCAACTTCTCCAATATCACACTTCTAACGATATTCATGTAATACAATATACTCAATATTTAATTTTATATACCAATATATCAATCTAGGCTAATTATATAATATCATCGTTGTAAGACCTATTTGATAAGAAAAAGAGAAACCAATACGTTAACCTCTAAGGACAATAATATACTCTCTTTTGTTGCAAAGCCATAACCTACACTAATGCATCAATCATTTGGCATTGATTAGCCAATCATTAAAGTGCAGGTTTGCCCCCCAAAAACGATGCAACACCACAATCTATTCCCACCTTTCTTTCCAATCAATTTGACATAAATTCCAACCTTTCTTTCCAATCTAATTAACATAACTACCATAACATTTATATCTCATTCCATATCTAGCAATACGATATTAAAGATTAGTAAATTACCTGAATGTGAACCTTTCTGCTTTCACGGTGGTCGCCTCTCACGGGAAATTTTAGGTTCTCTTCTTTATCCTTTTTTTTCTAAATTAATTATATATCAAAAGTGACAAACCCTACTATTTATTTTAATAAATGAATCAAATTTAAGATATTAAATAAATTATCACTTTAGTCCATTAACTATCGGTTAAGTCAATTATCTACAATTACCCATCAATTAATTAACTCAAGTTAAACGAATAGTTCAAAATTCTCAAACCAACTCCACCGACTGATCATGAATGACTCGGGGAAACTATTGGAAGGGATGAAATGGTAATTTCACGAAAATTTCTAAAAATGACATTTTGGGTCATTACACAACCACTATCCATATTTTAGCATTTAAGCGCTAACTTATTCCTATATATAAATAAATAAATATATATATCCATTTTAAATAATAAATTAACTACCCATATAAAAATTAAATGCAAGACTAAAATAACTAAAGTCATGATTCATATATATATATATATATATATATATATATATATATATATATATATATATATCAAACCGATCCTAAGCAAGATCCAAAGACGTTAAGTCCAGTTCCAATCTGGATATAAAAGTCAAGCTCAATCGTCGAAATTTTCTGAATATCTCTTCCAGCCGGCCTTCGATAAAAAAGAGGCGTCTGAGTAAATAGAAGTGAGATCTTCCTATTGATATTAGCACTAGTGGGACTGGCTCTCAAGGAAAATATATATATATATATATATATATATATATATATATATATATATGAGTGTGTGGGGTTGGTGGGTGAGGGGGAGATAAAATAGTGTAAAAACTAGGTAGATGCTGATATAGTTGGTTGATGTTTGATATTTGTACTAATCATTAGCTTAATTTATTTTGGGTCAATTTAGTAATTTGTTAAAATGCATTATTGTTGTTTCACTAATCCTTCAAGATATGCCTTTTGCAATCATTTGAAAAAATGAATTAAAAAGGAAATGGAAGGAGAAATACCAATAAGCTATTTAATTTAGTATACCTTATTTTATAAAGTAGAAAAAATAGCAAGAGCGGCTTTTTCAAACTTGAAATTCATCTTCAAAAAATAAAATAAAAATTTCAAAAAATCAATCTGATATATAATTAAATGGTGTTTCGAAATTTCTTTGTTGAATAGAAGTGAAAAAAATTGTATGGACAAACATAAGCATAGTAAAAAAATATATATGATGATTTGATAAGAAGTGCTTTCTCTCGAATAAAGCTCTACTCAGCACTAATCAAAATCAATCGACTTCAATACGAATACTAGATACTCTTAAAATTGAAAAGGAAAACGATCGTACTATGAAAAGCACTGTTTACGACCAAATAAAGATATATGATTTTATACATATTTTTTCAACAATTTAGTTGTGAACATAATTGTATCAGTACTACCATAAAACTCTTGTAGTATGTTCTTATTACAATATTAATCTCAAATACAACTGCTTCAATTCAACATTGACTTTTAAAACAAATAATTGCATTCAATTGACAACTTAAAATATTTTATTATAAATTTGAAAATTACGTAACATACGCTATAAATTACAATAATTAACCACTTAAATATCTATACTATCTAATAAGAGTCTTACTTTCTTTTCTAATTAATCGTATATTTAAAGATTACATTGAAGATACTATAAATAATTATGAATAACAAAACTTAAAATATTTTATTGTAAATTTGAAAATTACGTAACATACGCTATAAATAATTAACAACTTAAAATATTTATAGTATCTAATAAGAGGCTACAAAACACTACTCTTAAACATACGAGGTATGTTTAAAAATTCTATAAATCACAATAATTAACAACTTAAAATATTTTTTAAAAAAATAGAAAAAATTTAGTTGACTCTTAAAATTCTATCGGTTACACGTGAATTTGAATAGATGGAACAATATATATTATTGAAAGTTGCGTAAACCAAACTATAATTAACAACTGAAAATACTTAAAAGAACATATAAGAAATTTGGTGGACTCTCCTAATTTCGTATGTGTAATATAAGTTGAAACAAAGGAGTAACATAAATTATTCGAAAATGACGTAAAATTTTTTTACAAATCATAACAAATTAACAACTTAAATTATTTTTGAAAAAACATATCAAAAATTTAGTTGACTCTCCAAATTTCATAAGTATCACATAAATTGAGATTAAAAATTAATATATATTACGCCCGTACCGACACGTACACTTAGTAGGCGTTTGGCCATGCGATACCATATCACGATATGGTATCGTGAGATGGAATCAGCGTTTGGACATGCGATTTTACGTTGATTCCATCTCATGATTCCATATCATAAGAGGTGATACCATATTCTCCAAAAACCATGATATGGAATTATATGGTGATTCCATATCATGATTTGAGATTTTTTAATACAATAATTGATCCATGAGTTTATATTTTGTTAAAACAACCCCACATTTATATCTACTAACCATTTGTTTCATATGTAAATAAAATTTATAATCACATCATTACTTTTTAAAATTTATTATTATCACCGATATAAAATTTATTAATCTCACCAACATAAAGTCACTTAAACTCACACCTCACAATTGTGAAACTTTTCAACATTCACTTGAACAATTAACCGGCATGTTAAAATAGTTGCCGAGGCAATTAGCAAGATGTCACGAACATTTATACAACCAAAAAATATGACTAGTGTACATTCCAAAATTCGACATAATACTCAATTTTGGCCTTGGTTTAAGGTAAAATTCAATCACATTAATAAATTTATTTTATGGCCTTAATAAGTGAACATTTATATTTTATGTGTAAGTTATTAGTATTTAGTTACATATTTCCTATCAACTTTGTTTAAAGAGATAATATTTATTTTATGACTTTGCATTGTCTTGGAAGCACTATTTTTATTACTCTTACAAACATTATTTTTATGAAGTGCATTCTATAATGCTTCCAATTTATTTTATGTTCAGTAAACTAATATTGATGTATTTTTTATTTGGTAGGATTGTGTTGGTGTGATTGATGGAACATATATAGAAGGGAAGGTTCCTAAAGCGGTGCAACAAGCATATCGTAATCGCAAAGGAAGAACATCACAAAATGTCTAATGTGCTTGTGATTTTGATATGCGATTTAACTTTGTCACTGCTGGTTGGGAAGGTACTGCACATGATAGTAAAGAACTTGAGAATGCACTTGTTGAACCAACATCACAATTTCCATTTCCGCCACATGATAACTTTAAATTACATCCCTAGAATAAATATTATTTATTTCCACAAAGTTGTCTCATTTACGTCACATATACTTTTAGTTATTCTCTATAAAATATTTTTTGGTAGATAAATATTATGTTGTTGATGTTGGTTTTCGAAACACAAAAGGATTTTTAGATCCATACAAAGGACTACGCTATCATTTGCAAGATTACCGAGGAAGTGAAAGAGAGCCTCAAAATGCCGAAGAACTATTTAATTATAGGCATTCATCTCTGCGCAATGTGATTGAACAGACTTTTGGAGCTTGGAAAAATAGATTTAGAATACTGAAACAAGGCATGAACCATTATGATATTGATACACAAGTGAAAATTGTCATAGCTTGTGTAGTGTTACAATTTTATTTGCGAAAATACCAAAGTAGTGATGAAATATTTATGGTCTATGAACATGAAGATATAGTTGCGGAGGATATTGACCAACAAATGGCTCAAAGTAACAATGTTGGTTCGTCTTCTCGGTCACATGATCGAGAAATGCAAGTTCAACGTGAGGAAATTGTCCGTATTATGTGAGAGGATTATATTAAAGACTAGTACACTACAATTTATGTTCAATTTTTTTTTATTAAATTAAAGTTAGATGAAACAATTACTTAAGTGGAGAACAAATAACTTTGTAATAATTTATTATGCGATTTTATAATTTTTTGTTTATTTGATAAGATTGAATTAACAATTGGGGCTATTTTAATAATTTTACAACTTATGGGATTTTTATGTTTATGAGAAAATATACAACACAAAAGTTACATATCGCATGTCCAAACAAACCTTCAATTTCATCTCATGATTCCATATCATGATATCATATCGCATGGCCAAACGGGCCCTTCATATTTAGTACATATAGAGCTAAATCACCAGCCATGTGATAGCAATAATTGAATATATTTATATAGAGCTAAATCACCGACCATGTGATAGCAATAATTGAGCTAGCTAGAGTCCAATCCTAGGGCAGTCTGACTTTATGATTCTTAAACGATATAAGAATAGTCTCTCAAACTTTATTAGGTAGGAGTAAGGATTGAGATTGCATCTTGCTCAAAAATAATATTAACATGTTTGAAAATAATTGAAAGTTTGTGATTGTCAGAAATAAAAACATGAATCTAAATTCATAATCAAGGATTTTATATATACCAAATTCTATAAGTATAATTTTTTTAATTTACCATTAGGTTATCGATTAACCCGTTAAGAAAAAAACCTCAAATCATTAAGAATTGATAATCTAATAATAAAAAAAAAAAAACCTTTAAACCAATAACTTTTTTATTTTATTTGAATTATCGGTTTGTGTTCGATTTTGAATCGCTCGAATAAAAAAGGGCGTTTGTTACCACCATTTAGCATTTAAGCGCTAACTTGTTCATATATATAAATAAATATATATCCATTTTAAATTTTACAACTCCAACTAATAAATTAACAACCCATAAAAAAAATTAAATGCAAGATATATATATATGGGTGTGTGGAGGTGGGGGGGTAATAAAATAGAGTAAAAACTAGGTAGATGTTGATATAGTTGGTTGATGTTTGATATAAGATGATTTGTACTCATCATTAGCTTAATTTATTTAGGGTCAATTTAGTAATTTGTTAAAATGCATTATTGTTTCTATATGGGTGTGTGGAGGTAGGGGGGGGGGGGGGTAATAAAATAGTGTAAAAACTAGGTAGATGCTGATATAGTTGGTTGATGTTTGATACAAGATGATTTGTACTCATCATTAGCTTAATTTATTTAGGGTCAATTTAGTAATTTCTTAAAATGCATTATTGTTTCACTAGTCCTTCAAGATATGCCTTTTGCAATCATTTGAAAGAAAGAATTAAAAAGGAAATGGAAGGAGAAATACCAATAAGTTATTTAATTTATTATACCTTATTTTATAAAGTAGAAAAACTAGCAAGAGAGACTTTTTCAAATTTGAAATTATCTTCAAAAAATCAATCTGATATATAATTAAATGGTGTTTCGAAATTTCTTTGTTGAATAGAAGTGGAAAAAATTGTATGGACAAACATAAGCATAGTAAAAAAAAATATATGATGATTTGATAGAAAATGCTTTCTTCCGAATAAAGCTCTACACAAATCTAATCAAAATTAATCGGCTTCAATACGGATACTAGACACTCTTAAAATGGAAAAGGAAAACGATCTTACTATGAAAAGCACTGTTTGCGACCAAATAAAGATATATGATTTTATACATATTTTTTCAACAATTTAAGTTGTGAACATAATTGTATCAGTACTACAATAAAACTCTTGTAGTATGTTCTTATTACATTATTAATCTCAAATACAACTACTTTAATTCAACATTGACTTTTAAAACAAATAATTGCATTCAATTGACATAGAATCTTAATGCCTAATTAGATGTATGAAAACTTTATTCCAGATCCTTGGAATTTTTGTTCAATAATATGATTGAGTTTCTCACTCATTTCTATGGTAAAATAATTCTTCCAATCTCCAACTTCTCCTTTACGAAAGAACGCTTTATTTTCTTCTCCAGTTGAGAATTTCCCATTTGCATTCACCTCCAAGTTGCTCAAATTCTCAAAGCTACACATTCTTAATATTTCATCCATCACTCCACAATTTTCTTCCTCTATGGAAAATGGACATTCCAAAAATTCAGCCAAGCGTTTAAGCTGAAGTTTGGGCTGCACTTTAATTTCTTCATACATCAAGAAAAGTACTTTGTTAGGCTTTTCTATACTTTGTTTCCAATAATCCAATACGTGATTCCAAAACGGACCATAAAGGCTCACCCCCTTACAAAAAGATTCAAATTTTTCTTCAATGGGATGTATATCTTTGTGATGAAGTCTTAAATTGTTTGTAAAATGCCACAGAGAAATAAAAGTGTCCTTAGGATTCCTACACAAGTAAACAAGTTTGGTTTTTGAATCCTGGATAGATTTTGGCAATGAAGCATAGGGCATATGAGTTGACAAGAGTCTAGGTGAAGTGAAGGATGCAAAATTAGGGACAAGACCATAACCATAGAATCTAATTTCCAAGAATGGAATAAGATCATGAGGGTTCTTAACAAGTAAAGGATGATTTTGTTCAAAAACAGGATATTTCATTCGATTCACTAAAACAAATAAAAGAGATTTTAACCAAGTCGTTCCTGATTTAGGAGTTGTAACAAGGATAATATCACTATCTTGAGCCTGAAATTGATGTTGACAAGAAATCACACCTTGAATGACTCTTGGTGTTACCCAAAAACCTTGGTAATTATACATATGTGATGCAAGCCATCCTCTTTCTTTTGGTAGAGTTAAGAGCAATTTCTTACACTCATCACTGATTTCATCCTCTTGTAAATACTTGGGAGGAATTTGGGGAGAAGTTTGAGATTTTGACATGTTTTAAAGTGTATAGAGGAGTGTTTCGTTTAGTTTGTAGGTTGAAGATTTACTCATATATATTACTACTATATATAAGAGACTAGGGAAGCAGTTGTTCGTCAACATTAGGGGTGTAGAAGTCAAACAATAAAGTCAAATCGTAAAAAAAATGATTTGTGGTTTGGTTTGGTTGGTTTGGCAGTTGAAAAAAAAAAACCGACCACTCTTGATTTGGTTTGATATTAAAAGAAAAAAAGTCAAACCGAACACAAATCAAACCGACATAATATTATATATATAATTTTATTTTATTTATAGATTAAAAAAATATTATTTATAATCTACTTTGTTAATATAATTTTAGTTAGTTTATAGTTTTCAATGTTTATATATTTTATTTCAAATTTGGGCTTGTAAAATTTGTAAATATTTTATTTTGTATTTAGATTTGAAGTTACAATTATATTGTTATAGTTTTTCAAATTCAAAGTTAAGAATTTACTTAGTAAATATTTTGTTTTGTATTCAGTTTGCATGTAGCCTTTAATCTTATTAATTTAACATAATGAGTGTTGATATTTTTAAAAAAAAAACAAATTGTACTCGTGTGAATTTTACCGTCTTTTCAAAAATTTCTATTCATTTAACATTTTTAAGTTTAGCTTATCACACAGGTAAGTGAAAATATATTTGATCTCTTTTTCAAACACCGTATAGTTGTAAAAAAACCAAAAAATCGAAAAAAAAAAACCAAAAAAATCGACTTTATGTGGTTTGGTTTGTTTTTTAGATTTAATAAACCGACATAATTGATTTAGGTTTTTTTAATGAAAAATCAAATCAAACCGACCTATGTACACCCCTAGTCAACATGTCTGCTTCCCTAGCCAGGGGCAATATGGGTATTTTCTTTAATATTATACCCAGCTTCTTTACGGCTGTACATTCTTATCATTTGACATAAAAATTCGTTTATATTTTCTTTTTTTAACTTGCCTGAGCCGAAAAGTTCATTGACTCCAGTTTTTCAATTTTGCTTTGCATTTATTTCATTGTCAATAGATATGACCCCACCTTATCAATTCCATTCCTTTCTTTTATTTCTTGCCTCGCAAATGTTAATTACTCAATTTATAAATTGCATATTACAAAAATGTTACCTACTTAAATTTGTTCAAATTTTGTTGTTGTCCTCTCTGTTTTAATTTATTTGTCTTATTTTTTTTAATTAATCGTATATTCAAAGATTACATAGAAGATACTATAAGTTATTATTATTATAATTAACAATTTAAAATATTTTATTATAAATTTGAAAATTACGTAACATACACTATAAATTATAATAATTAACCACTTAAATATTTATACTATCTAATAAGAGTCTTACTTTCTTTTTTAATTAAGCATATACTCAAAGATTACGTTGAAGATACTATAAATAATTATGAGTAACAAAACTTAAAATATTTTATTGTAAATTTGAAAATTATGTAACATACGCTATAAATTACAATAATTAATGACTTAAAATATTTATAGTATCTAATAAGAGACTACAAAACACTACTCTTAAACATACGAGATATGTTTAAAAATTCTATAAATCACAATAATTAACAACTTAAAATATTCTATTATAATTAAAATGACGTTAAAGTATTATAAATCACATTAATTAACAACTTAAAATATTCTTTTTTTTAAAAATAGAAAAAATTTAATTGACTCTTAAAATTCTATCTGTGACACATGGATTTGAATAGATGAAACAATATATAATATTGAAAGTTACGTAAACCATACTATAATTAACAACTGAAAATACTTAAAAGAACATATAAAAAATTTGGTGGACTCTCCTAATTCCGTATGTGTAATATAAGTTGGAACAAAATGAGTAACATATATTATTTGAAAATAACGTAAAAATTTTTTTATAAATCTTAACAAATTAACAACTTAAAATATTTTTGAAAAAATATACCAAAAAATTAGTTGACTCTCCAAATTTCATAAATATCACATAAATTGAAATTAAAAATTAACATATATTACGTCCGTACTGACATGGACACCTAATATCTAGTATATATATAGAGAGAGCGCTAAATCACCAGCCATGTGATAGCAATAATTGAATATATATATAGAGAGAGAGCGCTAAATCACCAGCCATGTGAAAGCAATAATTGAATATATATATATATATATATATTATATAGCTAAATCACCAACCATGTAATACTAATAATTGAGTCCAATCCTAGGGCTTGTCTGACTTTATGATTCTTATCATTTCACGATGTAAAAATAGTCACTCAAACTTTATTACGTAGTTTCGAAATCAATCTAATATATAATTAAATGGTGTTTCGAAATTTCTTTGTTGAATAGAAGTGAAAAATATTATATGGACAAACATAAGCATAGTAAAAAAATATTTATGATGATTTGATAGAAAGTGCTTTCTCTCGAATAAAGCTCTAATCAAAATTAATCGACTTCAATATAAATACTAGACACTCTCAAAATCGAAAAGGAAAACGATCGTACTATGAAAAGCACCGTTTGCGACCAATTAAAGATATATGATTTTATACATATTTTTTCAACAATTTAAGTTGTGAACATAATTGTATCAGTACTACAATAAAACTCTTGCAGTATGTTCTTATTACATTATTAATCTCAAATACAACTACTTCAATTCAACATTGACTTTTAAAGCAAATAATTGCATTCAATTGAAATAGAATCTTAATGCCTAATCAGATGTATGAAAACTTTATTCTAGATCCTTGAAACTGTTGTTCAATAATATGATCGAGTTTTTCACTCATTTCTGTGGTAAAATAATTCTTCCAATCTCCAACTTCTCCTTTACGAAAGAACACTTTATTTTCTAATTCTTCAGTTGACAATTTCCCATTTGTATTCACCTCCAAGTTGCTCAAATTCTCAAAGCTACACATTCTTAATATTTCATCTATCACTCCACAATTTTCTTCCTCTATGGAAAATGGACATTCCAAAAATTCTGCCAAGCGTTTAAGCTGAAGTTTGGGCTGCACTTTAATTTCTTCATACATCAAGAAAAGTACTTTGTTAGGCTTTTCTATACTTTGTTTCCAATAATCCAATACGTGATTCCAAAACGGACCATAAAGGCTCACCCCCTTACAAAAAGATTCAAATTTTTCTTCAATGGGATGTATATCTTTGTGATGAAGTCTTAAATTGTTTATAAAATGCCACATAGAAATAAAAGTGTCCTTAGGATTCCTACACAAGTAAACAAGTTTGGTTTTTGAATCTTGGACAGATTTTGGCAATGAAGCAAAGGGTAAATGAGTTGACAAGAGTCTAGGTGAAGTGAAGGATGCAAAATTAGGGACAAGACCATCACCATAGAGTCTACTTTCCAAGAATAGAATAATATCATGAGGGTTCTTAACAAGTAAAGGGTGATTTTGTTCAAAAACAGGATATTTCATTCGATTCACTAAAACAAATAAAAGAGATTTTAACCAAGTGGTTCCTGATTTAGGAGATGTAACAAGGATGATATCACTATCTTGAGCATGAAATTGTTGTTGACATGCAATCGTACCTTGAATTATTCTTGGCAATGCCCAAAAACCTTGATAGTAATAAATATACGATCCAGCCCATCCTTTTTCTTTTGGTAACACTGAGAAAAAATTCTTACACTCTTCACTTAAGCCCTCTTGATCTTGTAAGTATTTGGGAAGAGATGTTGTCATGGTTTTTAAGATTGAGTGTTTTCTTCTAATTTGTATGATGAAGGTTTACTCATAAGTGTATATATAGAGAGAACTAGACAAGAAACTTCAAATAGAGCTCTTGTTTTGTTACATGACATTAATAATGTTGTGGTTGTGGGGTCATGTTAGAAAACACTTTTTTTTCCCATCTAATAATTGAACAGCAAAGTAAGAGAACTAGACAAAGCACTCTAGAGATGGCTCTTAATTAGGCATATCCATGGGTAAAAAATTTAGTTAAGAAAAAAAGTAGACACATCTAGTAATATAATTGTTAGTTGTCTCATGAAAAATTTTATAAGGAAAGTTTAATTGGATAAAATCTTGATTAAGGAGAAAATAGTACATCACATATTTTACTATTCTTGATTAAAATATCACTTAATATCTAGAAAATGATGCATTCTAATCTTGTATATCAATTTCTTCAATATTGAGGTCGATAATGCCTTGAAAACAAATCCGCTTGATTCTGATCACTTGAACAAACTTTTTGAACATCTATTTAACCCATTTTGAAGAACACGAGTGATGATTTTTTTAAAATTACATAAGTGTTCGAATTGCTCCAAAGTTCCTAGAGACTCATTCAAACTATCTATCTAAGTTATGAATCATTATCTGGATCTATAAGAACTTTCAAACCTCTATTTCAAGTCCATTTACGTCAAATATTGTTTTTGATCAATTTTTTGGCCTAACATTTAGCTTTTCGTTTTCTTCTCTGATACACATTTGGATGCCTCGAGACTCATGTCACCCGACCTCACAAGTCAAAATTCACATTTCAAACCCAAAATAAGTGTCAAAACGGTTATCGAATGGATCGTTACAAGTCGTTCTTTAATTTGTGCCCTCTCTAAACGTGAGTATATGTATAGAGTGTGGTTCCCTTTTTGTCCATGACAAAACAAAGTAATATGAATTTAATACATAATTTGTAATAATTTGAGTAATGATTAATGAACATCTAAAACAGTACCATTATATTACTAGTAGAATTTTTGTGATATATATGTTCTTGTTACATGAATCTCAAATACACATATCTCAAAAACATATACTCCAATATTATGTTTCGAAGCAAATAAAATAATCCCTAATCAAATATATGAAAATTTCAGTCCAGATCCTTGAAATTTTTGTTCAATGATATAATTGAGTTTCTCACTCATCTCTGTAGTAAAATAATTCTTCCAATCTCCAATTTCTCCTCTACGAAAGAACACTTTATTTTCTGCTCCAGTTGTATTCACCTCCAAATTGCTCAAATTCTTAAAGCTACTCATTCTTAATATTTCATCTACAACTCCACAATTTTCTTCCTTTATAGAAAATGGACATTCCAAGAATTCAGCCAAACGCTTAAGATGCAATTTTGGTTGTTCTTTAATTTCTTCATACATCAAGAAAAGTACTTTGTTAGGATTTTCTATGCTTTGTTTCCAATAGTCTAACACGTGATCCCAAAATGGACCATAAACGCTTATCCCCTTACAAAAACGATCAAACAATTCTTCAATGGAATTGGTTTCTTTGTGATGAAGTCTTAAGTTGTTTGCAAAATGCCACATAGAAATGAAAGTGTCCTTAGGATTCCTACATAAGTAAACAAGTTTGGTTTTTGAATCTTGGACAGATTTTGGTAATGAAGCAAAGGGCAAATGAGTTGACAAGAGTCTAGGTGTGGTGAAGGATGAGAAATCAGGCTTGTCCATCAACATAGAGTGTAAGTTCAAAGAATGGAACAAGATCATGAGGGTTCTTGATAAGTAAAGGGTGGTTTTGTTCAAAAATAGGATGTTTAACTCGATTCACTAAACCAAATAAAAGTGCTTTTAGCACAGTAGTTCCTGATTTAGGAGTTGTAACAAGGATGATATCACTATCTTGAGCTTGAAATTATTGTTGACAAGCCATCACACCTTGAATGATTCTTGGTATTGCCCAAAAACCTTGGTAATTGTAGCTATGTGATGTAAGCCATCCTCTTTCTTTTGGTAGAGTTAAGAGCAATTTCTTACACTCATCACTGATTTCATCCTCTTGTAAATACTTGGGAGGAATTTGGGGAGAAGTTTGAGATTTTGACACGTTTTAAAGTGTGTAGAGGAGTGTTTCGTTTAGTTTGTAGGTTGAAGATTTACTCATATATATTACTACTAGATGAGTATTGCACGTGCCATGCACGGGCCCAACAACGTGAATTATAATGTCATTTATTTGTGTTTAGTCTGAATTGTCACCAGAGATCTAGGACCTAAGTTGTATTTATATTTTAAAAATGTAAGAAAAAAAAATATAAAATATAACATATTGTTTATATTTATATATAAATATATTGACATACATGTAAGATTGTTTGATTCAGAAATTTGATTTTCTTCTACAAAATGAAAAAGTCATCCCAATTGTTTGGCACGGTATACACTTAAACAATAATCCACAATTTTATTAAATATTTATTTAATAAATCGATAATATTTATTTAATAAATCAGGTCGATACAATTCAATCGATCTTTTATATTCTTTTTACACCCCTACATACAATCATATATATTGCACTTACCTATTACTGAAATGACTAATTTCTGTTACTCCCTTTAATACAGTTGCAAAATCAAACCCAAGCGGATGTGTCGGTGGCTCATTACACTATCCACCATCCTATGCTACATGATTAATTAACACAATATATCATTTTTCTACCAGTGTTCGTACTTCGCAGTTTGCACCATGGACACATAAATCACATAGGGATATTGAAAATATTGTCCATGGCAAAATATTTCGCTGCTTTGTACTTTTCAAAGAGCTGCTTCCTATTCCAAAAAGAGAAAGAGATTAAACATTTCAAAATAGAAAGCGCTAAACCAATAAAAATCCATAGCCACATTTAAAAAATTACTATGGAGAACATGTGTGTGTGAGACCTAGAAAAAATTACTTTGGAGAACAAGTGTGTGTGTGAGAGAGAGAAAGCAAGACAACGTATTCGATCAAATCAAGGAACAATGAAAAAAAACTACTTATGAGTATTATACCCAATAGTCAAAACTTCAAGTTATACTCCTTTAGAGAGCGGTCGAGGAGGGCACAGAGTTAATAAAGGCCAAAAACCATTGCTACAATCTAAGGATACATCAAAAAATTAATTCTTTCTCAAACCAATATAGGATTTTTTTCATCATTAAGAATAAACCAATTAACAATTCCTTGTTTTTTCTTTGATAAGCCAATGCTGACAAGCAAAAACTCTATTAATTGACATGTTGTAAAAGACAAGTTCAAGGCTTACATATCAGTGACGGATTGAGTAGCCTCAGTGTGTATTTAAGAAGACAATGCAAACAATGTTGTGAAGTATATTTCACAAATAAGATAATCAGCAACCAATCCAGCAGCAACAACTGATGGTGATGTCTGCAAAGCTTGGAGATAGCCACATAGTTGGCAGCTGAAAGAGAGTTGGTAATCATTTAAGCCATTAATAAACGAATTAACAAAATGTCAAATTGTAAATAACTAAGTATTGTAGCATAACTGTTTTACAGAGCAAAATAATAATCATTGCAATAACAGATTAAGACATCATTAAATGACATCAGGCTATATTTACAACGACTTCTTTATTTGTAATGTTCTCCATTAGCTACGTCGACTAATATAAAAGGCTGTCACAGAGAAACTTTCATGATGAAATAAAATTTTCTTTAATATGGATTCAATGGGTCTTTGTTGTTAAAGAGGCAATAAGATATATCCAAAGTTGAAACTGATATCATCTTTAGATAGTACAATGTTACCAGCTTAGTTACTAAAACACATGAATGCTTAAGAAGATAAGTTTTTTTTCCTATTTCAGCCATGATAAACATTAACAGAAAATAACTAATCAAAAGTTATTCAGTTACACCAAAGAAGAATCGACTTTACTAACAAGTGGCGTGGAAAATATGATTTATTGAATTCGAGCAGGAAGAGGGAAACAACCTGAAATCATAAATACTTACCTGTTACTAATAAAGTTTTTGTTGAAACTATAGCCAATAATGTAATGCTTAAGCATTTCTTCGAAGTGAGAATAGTATGACTTACAATGTTATAATCCACTTCTTGCAATGACTAAATTTGTGATAAATTTTAAAATTTGACTGGAATAGATACAAAAAGCTGACTCTTGTTCATAGGTATCTATCCCAATATCCCGATAGCATCTCATGAGTTAACAAATTTTGAAGTATTCACAGAAGTGTAAACAAGATTTTTTCAAAATCATTACCTAAGCTGCCAAGGGGCATGCCATGATCCTCCATCCGACACGGCAACTTGGGACCTTCTTGCATTCGATGATACGTTCTTCATTCTCTAGAGGTGTGTTGATGTCCACTCTGTTTTCCACATTTGCATGTGAAGTAGAACTCCATTATCATTTGGAATGGAGAAAAGAAAATGTGATCATAACACAAATCACCATACCCATAAAAAGAAAAAATGAATATTCGACAAAAAAAACCAACAATTTATACATCAAACACATAGTAACATACTTTTTTGAAGAGTTTGATCGCTAATTGATAAGAGATGATCACGAGATAAATGCAAGAAAGTGGTTTAAGAAGCATTGTCAATCATCCAAAAACAATATAAGAACATATATATTACCATAGACACCAACTGAATTTCACGTGCCAATCACGGTAAAATTTGCACATATCACACACAAACTTAGCGTGTTTTCCTTCGGATTGCTTTAGTTTTTCAAGATCAGCATCTAAAAGCAGGGAAGCATACTCTTATTTTAGAGGTGAACAAAATTATTAAAGGTCCAAAATATAGAAGCATTCGACATATTTAAGCAGTGAACATTCACATTTCAATTTGACTGTGATGTAATGTTGATGCCTACAACATAAATATTTGCCCCCCACGTAAACACAACATCAGCAGCCTCAGGGTCCCCATATATCTGCTTCGTCAGCAAATTAAGCAAATGAGTAAACAGTAACAAATTGGATAAGTGAATACAACAAAGACTGTTTATTCAGCTTTGCACATTGTAAGACATTACAACAACAACAACATGCCAAATGTAATCTCACAAATGGGGCCTGGGAAGGGTGGTGTGCATGCAGACCTTACCTTTACCTTTTTGAAGTAGAAAGGTTGTGTCCGATAGGCCAGTGGCTCAAAAAAGCATATCAACGCAGGTTTAAAAAGGAATTGTAAAACATTGTAAATATTATAGTATTTATATACCCCATTGGGAAAGAAATCACCCACATTTGCTTCTGCGGCAGGATTAATATTTCCTAAAGCAAAGAAGGAATCACCAAGTACAACCACTCTCTTCACCTTGCTTGCAAAGGTTGAGTCCCTCTTTACAGCCTAACCAACAGATAACAATGAAACTTTTGTTATTGCAATGGAAAAATTGGAAACTTAAAAATCAAAAGTTTTAAGATACGACATACCAAAGCCAAGTTTGTCAATGGTCTTAATGCAAGTATAGACATTTCACCAGGATATTCAGAAACTTTTTCCACCAAGAATTCAGATGGAGACTTGTCGATTTTTTTTGAATTTGGAGAAGGTAAAAATAAGTTGCCTAATCCAACTGAACCATGAACAAAGTCTGCAACACGTGGTTCCCCTCTCTATAGCAAGAAACAAGAGTTAGGTTAGGTGACAGTATGTTGAGAAGCTACAAGGGAGAAAGGAAAGTAAGCATAAGCTGAACTTTTTTTTTTGTGTAAAACCAACCATCGTTTTTCCTCTTTAATCTATTCCAATATCTATCTACACGGTGGAAAAAACTTAAAAAATTAGCTTCATGTTACGTATGTTCAAGTGATGCTGCAGTAATCACTTGTCTCTTTGGAATATATAGTATGTGAGATTGCAAAGAGAAAAAATTGTTACTATTAGAAGAAATATACAGTAAAAATAAAAACAAAATTACCTTCAGAGGTTCAGACCTACCCTCTACCACGGGAACATCTGGATATCCTGCAGCTTCACACTATCATTTTGCAAATTAAGTTAAAGAAGTAATTGATCAAGAACTTGATCCATAAATATCTAGAAGATGGAAATTTTAAACACGATGAAAAGAGAGAAATTTAGATAAATAAAATTAAAATAAAAAACATACCAAGAGTAATGCATTTCGTGTAGCATCTTTTGTAGTAACATTGCCAAAGATAGTAGCCAAGCCTATGACCTCAACTTCTGGTGTCTGAAATGCCATTAGTATTGTCATATTGTCATCTATTATCAACGAAAACAAAATTAGCTCCAATGTGACAAATGGGAACCACATCGAACATGAAGCTCATCAGGAAACACACACAAACACAACTCAGCCTCCTGAGTACCTATTATGAGAGAGATACATGTCTTTCTTTTTCATTCACCGGCACAATTTATCCCACATATTTGAGACGACAGAAATGAAAGAATTTCTTGATATTTTTTCAAGGATCAATACGTATTATACTTTTATCTTTTTCCTGGTTGATGAGTCACCAAGTATCATATTTTTAAGAGTGCATTAGTTTCTACTTGAATGAAATACAACTTCTATGCCAAAGAGTCACCAGAAGATATGCTCCTGGGGAATTTCCTCTTTCACAAAGAAATAGCTTTCCCGGGAAAAAGATTTCAGAACAGAAAGGGTAAATTGTTCCAAGCTAAGATAAGTGCTAAGAGCTTCCTTCAAACTTCTCGATCTGGGAAACCTCATCAAGTATGCTCTTTTGGGGACAAGGAAGAGAACAGATGGAAACCAGACGTTCAAGGAAAACATCCTGCTATTGCATTGTGTTTTCCCTTCTCGAAGACATATTTCTCTGATCAAAGAATGACTCTCCTCAAGTTGGATTTTGGTTTGGTTTCATAGCTAGGTTGCATTTATTTGATACTTCTTTCTTACTCTCTCTAGTATAGAACTCACATCATATTCTTATTGATATTTCATCTTGTCCTTTATTTATTATATAATAGCCAACCATCTTTGCTACTTTAGCTTCCTCAGTATTATTGAAGTTCGAAGTTTTCAGTCCAGAGTGAAGTTACAGATTGTTAAAAGTAAGAGTGAGTACTACATAAACAAAGTTTGCAAGCCAAAATCCTACTATAGTTGTTATGGAAGAATCAAGAGAATTATAGAAACCACCTTCTGAAATTTGTCGGAAACGGTAATATAATTTCTTACGTTCCTATGTGTTAGTATTAGTACTATCTCTCAATTTCTTTATGGAAGTAAGAAAACATCCCTTGACTAAAAGAAGTCTCAAAATTAGAAAAGATCATATACAAAGTTAATTGCATACTTTCATATATTAAAAGTATAGCTAATTTTTTTTTGATAACCGAGAAATCCGTCTGTGACCCGCCCTTTTGGAGCAATCACAGCTATTTATCTCCAACAAAAAATAATCCCAAAATTCACAAGTTCCAGAATGAATGAGATTATATTCTATCTGATTATTGTAATCAAAATGGACACAATAAGGAACTTGGATGTCTTTACTTTATTGAATCTGCCCTTCCCTTTGCACTTCTAACAACAAAAAATAAGAATCTTCAAGTACACAAAACTGAATTCCCGAAAAGATACCACATTCCTATAAGAACTCCCCAAATTAAGCTAGGTGTACCTGTAGTATAATCGTTTCTCTGAGGAGTTAATATTGGTTTTTGGGTATGAAGCTTTGTCAACTTCTCTTCTCAAGTAAATGAAAATGTTCACACCTGCGATTAATAAATTGAAAAAGAAACACTAAATTTCAATAACCAAGAACAAAGGGAAAACAAATTTTGAAATAAAAATCCATAAATCTGCAACTATATAAAATAAAATTGCATATATGTGTGAGGACAACATAAATCTTTACATCAATTATAAAATTGGGGGAGAGAATTAGACATAATAATAATGACGTCAAACCTATATTTTAGTGGTAAAATTTAAAAGGTCAAAAAGAACTGGAAGAAATTTGTTGCAAAATTGAAAGAAGAACATACCTGGAATTCGTTGTTGTTGGAGTTGGAGCAAGAGAAATGGAAGAACTGATTCTTGTATTGAAAATCTTGCGTCTACTTTGTGCTAATGAGGAAGGTGAGTGTTCTAGAATGATGGAGAGTATGCATTTGTCAGGTTAAAAATTTACTATTTTGCCCTTGATCGTCCTGGTTGGCTTCACTCTTCTATATAATAGAAATTACCCTTATTTAGAAATGGGAGTTAAAAAAGACGAACACTACATCTTTTGATTGTACTAAAGGTAATACTAATTGTACAGTCATTTTCCCCTTTTTCATTGATGAATAAACACGTGTCTCATTTTGCTTCACTTTGTCTAGAAGTTTTGCACTATCATCTCACAATTCTCTATACATTTCTCTCTCCTCCTTTGCTAAGCTTGCTCTATTTTCTGAACTCTTCTTTGTAGATCTCAACTCTTCAATGGAGAATTCATCTGTTGCTGACTGTCTTCTGTTTGTCTAGACACTTTAAATCTCTCTGTGAAGGTTTCCTCAAGATTTTTGTTTGTTTGGGATGCCCTGCCGAAGTATTTCTTCATGATTTAAGGTAAATTTACATGTTTGCTCCATCATTTGCTCTTTCTCCGATTCTGACCATCCTCTTAAATATTTGTTTCGCCCTCAAATTCCTCTTCCTTCCTGTTGTATTACGGTTAGTTGCTCCCCCTAATTTTCCTACTGTTAAATATGTCCAACCCTTAAAAAAAACAGCTCTAATGGTAGCTATTTTATAAGCCAACAACAGCTGGGACGACATAGGACGAACATAGCTCCAAAACTTGTTGTATTGATTTGCACAAAAAGTCCACAGTGAACTTAGCAAGAATTCTAAAATTAAACTGTGTGTTCCTTTTAACTTGGTCTTTTGATTTGCACATGCATGACTATTTGACTACTCTAAGCCTTTAATGTGGAAATTTGTTTGGTAAAGTTGTCGAAATGAAGCTACATCACCAAAGTTGAAGTGATTGAGCTTTCCTTGGAAATATTTGCTCTCATACTGCTAATTTTGGGACTCTGTTGTATATTAATTTTATCATTTTAAGCCTCTGTTTTCTATTGATGTTTACATTTTTCAGTTAGCACGAATTCTAAATCTCAACAAGATAAAGATTTATGTGATTACATTCATATAAATGGTTATCCTAAATTTAATGGGTTAATCTTCTCACTCTTTTGTTTAGATTTTTCAGAATTTGATTTTCGTATTTTTCTCACCCATTTTCCTCCTGATTTTCGTTTTTATTAGAGCTAGATCTGTTGTCAATTTTGGATCCAATTCTTGGGTGATTTTCTGATTTTTTTCTTAGTTTATTATGAAATTTTCTACTTGCATGTTCCTCAACATACAATGTTATTGGCATTGGAATGGATGAGTCCTCCATCCAGATATATAATCCCCGAATTGGTGAGGTTCAGCTATTCACACATTTATTTTATTTTGTCATTTTTGGAATATTACTAATTCAGTATTTAGTTTAAATTTGTTGACATCAAGTACAATCCCTTTGTGTAGGTAAAGACAAAGCTCAAAGGACATCATAAGAGAATAAGTGTGCTTCCTTTTTGAATTCTGTCAACGTGCTTATATCTGCAGGAGCAGATTCTCAGGTAAATTAGTTTGATATAGATGTATTTCGACAGATACCTTACTTAAAAGAAATATATAACTCTTCTGTTTTGAACGAAATTCTCCAGTATTTGCTGTGGTATGAGATTCATATGAAATGTACTCTCTTCTACGGTATGAAAGAAACTCATATGAGAATGTTTTCAGTCGTCTGCTTCTTTAGTTTAATAGGAATTTCATGCTATTGCATGGAACAATTGTATGGTTTTATACTGCTCTATGCTAGCTCGAAAGATATTGCTACTCTCTTCTTTCCTGCTGAACGTCATCGAGAATTTTCCCCTTCTTCCAGTCTGCCCAGACCTATAATGGTAGCTTTTTCCATTATTTTGGATTCTTAGGTTGCGTATCATAAACTGTATGTAATTTTCCCATGCATATTTGAAAATAGAAATAAATATGTATATAACTTTGATGTACATAATGCATCTATGGTGGTTCTTGTGGTGATTTTACTGAGTTCAGGTGTGCTCAAAAGTCGAATATCAACAACCTAGCTCTCACTTCGAATCGGCTTTAAACTCTTTTCCATCTTTTTTTTTTTTTACTGCTTCAAATCTGCTTCTGGTAAGTCTCTAAGTCTTTTGTTTTAATTGCTCTGGTCTTTTTATTCTTTATCTTTACTGGTGGTTAACGATCTCTCTCCTTCACTCTTTCAATATCGGATCTCTCTTCGAAATGTCAATCTTAATCTATCTTTGCTTAACTATTGTTTCTTCTAATCAAGAACCATTTGACAAAACAAAGTTAAATTCTTAGGCGTAAAATTTCTAATTCAATCTTATTCAATATAGGAAAAGATGCAATATTGTTTGTTTGAATCATAAAAATCCACAAGTTCATGAAATGTCCTGTTTGTTTAAATTATAAAAACCCCAAGTTCATGTGAATATCCTGTTTGTTTGAATCATTTTCAAGATAATGATAACCTAAGAATTATTTGAAGTTGTGCTCATATACTTCACATTAATTGGTTTCCATATCTTCTATAAGGTTGCTGGAGATCTTGGTAATTTGCAGTCTCTACTGCGAAGAGGAAAAATAACTATTTTGTGAACTCTCTTTGTTCATGATTACTGTTTATTCCTAAGTTTATTTCAATTTAAGACAATATTAGCTATTCATAGTCTCATCAACCTTTGCTATGAAGATTGAAGCTTGAAGGATTGTCGTTCTTTAAGTTTTCACTTTCTTCTTTTGTTGAATTCAATGGACAACTCCCTAAGGAGCTCAACATATTTTTTTTTGTTTTGACTCGATATTTGAACTTAAGAATAATTTGAGTTGGTTCATTGATGTCAGAAATAATTGAAATTCTTTGAACTTTATTTCAGCCTTCCCAAACTAAAACAAAGGTGTACAACTATTATATTTGATGTGGAGTATCTTAATTAGATGTGTGTTTTTCTTTCATATATGAATCTTGATATTTAAGGTGCAGTTATTTTGAAGTGTCGAGTCTTCATTATTCTTTGTAATGATTTTTTTTTTGGCTATAGCAGGGAACTTTTCTATGCATGAATTAGAGAAAAATATTGATTATTAAATCTTTGTATTAAGTTACAGTTCATGTTGTAAATCCTTCTATTGATTACCATTTTGTTGAATTGCTTAGTTATAACAGGGAACCTTAATTTGGTATGTAGGATTTGAAGAAGAAAGATGAGTTCAACCATGCAGTGATTGCTGTTGAAGAGCAATACAAATGACATTTACCTGAGAAAATTACTAAATAAGGAGTATGCATAAGAGCAATTTCAAGTTTATCACCCTTCTAGCATTGATGTAAGTTGTTCTACTTGGAGTAAGTCATTAGGTGCTATCAGCAAGAAGCTAATGAATTTTTAAATTTCCCAACTACCATAAAAAAGAAAACCAAAATTTTTCAGCTCAGGCCATTTTGAGTCATATTTCAAATCCTACATTAACTACATGTAAAAAAAAAAACTACTCACTTGGCCTTGAAATGATCTGTATTATTGATCAAGTTTTATTTTTTTGTACCCAGTAATCAAGACTATCAGTAAACTAGATGAAATGAGAAAAATAAGCTACAACATGCTTTTATCTGTCAAGAGACGCTCAAGTTATTAATGTTAGAGGAAAGATTAATGGCAGAGTGAATCTGAGTCCATATACTCCATCCCTCTGTATTATCTTCTTTGGTTTACCTAAAAGTGTTCATTATAGTTTTATTAGATTTAGAAATTACAATGTCCAAGGCGGTAATTTATATAGCACCAAGTGCTGACGATTTTACTTGGTAAAACAAAGTACAAACTAAAGTTCTAATCTTTAGCAGGACAAAAGAAAAAGTATGTCCATGACATCTTAAGATTGCTTTCTATTAAGAGTAGCGAAAAAGAAAGAAAAAATATGCCCATGATATCTTAAGATTGCTTTCTATTAAGTAGCCAAAGAGTTGATCCAATTTTATTTCCCTTTTTTGACCTATTTTCGTCAATATAAACGTACTCATTCATCTTTTTTCTTTCTATTAAGAGTAGTGTGAAGATCTTTCTTGACCAATCTCTTTGACACTCATTCTTCAGGAATAAGGAAGAGTATTTTTAAGTTTGAATTTGTTTATTTAGAATCTAATTTCTTCTACTTCATATTTATTTAATATGAATATTATCCCTCTCTTTTCCATGTGTGGCCTTTTCAATAATTTGCAGGAATAACAGATTACATTTTCTAGGTACTGAATAGAGAGGTTCTAATAGCAAATTAATGAACAATTTATCATTTAATCTCATATGAACTGAAAGGATTCTTAGCTTTTCATTTGTGATGAACTTGAATGAAATAGGACTTCATATGTGGTATTGATATTTTCTATTTCTCTCACCTTTACATGAAGTTTGTCTTGCAAAGTTTTCTCAAACTTTAGCCTAATATGTCCTCATTTTCATTCTCGCGCTAATTAAAATTTCAGTTCTCAAAAACTATCGTAATTGGTTCATATTCATCTATTTCGATATAGTAAATTAGTGATCTACCAACAAAGGTGTTTGTATGCTGTTAAAGAAAACACATACTGCCTTTTCTATTCTCTTCAAGTCTTTTTATAATAATTATTTTTATATTATATAAATATGAATCCCACAAATAACTAAAATTAAAGAAATCTCATTAAGAACTTTTCACTTTCTCTCACAAAACTTTTTAAAAAATATAAATTAAAATGTATGTCCAAACACAATTTTAAAGCAAACGGTGGAATTATGAAGGAAAAGTAAGATCTTTACCTATTATGTATAGCAAAACACATCTAAATAAATTACACGCTGAAGACCTTAATTAGTAATAATACTTACCTGTTCTATTTTGACATTTGTTTATTGTTTTTCTTCCTGTTTTGAATTTAATTTGTTGTTTTGCTGAAGTGCTTGTACTCATTTTTTTTATTAAGGAGGCAAACTAAATATTATGGTATTACAGTAATACCAAAATATATCTCACTCAACTTCTATTTCTCCTTTTCAGATTTTCTAAAATTTCATTTACGTTTTCAGTTGTTGTAATATGTAATAAAAACAAATTATATTTACTCATGAGTAATTTAACACGTATTATGTATATGATATTTTTCGATAGATGGGACTGTTCTATGTTGAGGCAGAAATGGCCATATCAGATGAATTCCAAGATTTTTGTGTGCTTGAATGCTCAGGATGCAAACAGAAGAAGCGCACAAAGGATAGCAAGGCTTTTGAATGTCCAAAATGCAATCGCAAAACAACATTAGTGCCTCGGTACTATACTTTTGACTTGTAAATTTACAGTTTGTACAAAATATTGCGTATATTATACACAAATTTTAAACTTGTCATGATTTCAGGTGTATCTTTCAAATTGATCTTATTGATGGTACTGCTACAACCACATCATCTATCTCTGCTGATTGGGAGAAAAATTACTCTCCATGATAGCGGATGACATATTTGACATAACTTCTGCTAAGGTGATCTCTCATTCTCGCTGGCTACTTATACACATATATTGTCACAATACCGCATATCTTTAGCAGAAACAGTTTAACATATATGCTTAGTTCTAAAGTGTTTGTTGTAACTCTTTACATTTACAACGACAATCATTGTCTCTTAATCATGTCCATCAGATGTTGTCAAACAAACTATTTCAAATTCAGCTAAGGAAGTCATCTTGGGGCAGCTCAAATAGCACGCATGCAACTTTGTCCATACTTTCCTACATGGAAAAGAAACATACTCCACAGAGCACTACTGATAGGAATTCTAAAAAGATAAGGCCTTTGGAAATAAGTGAGGTGGAGGTGATGGCAACAACTACTACAGCTGGTTCTTCAAATGCGACGCCGAAATTTGAACCACCCACACCAACCAAAAAGGTGTAAAAGGTCAGTCTACATCTGACTTTCACACCAAACTATAAGTCACAATGATTAACAATTTCAAATATTTAGAAGTATTTCAAAAAGTTGTGGTAAAAAAAACCAAGACAGTTTTAAAAACTAAAGGTGGAATCATTGAGGTATTCGAAGAATATCGTTCATAATGTGATCAGTAAGTTGTGCAAGTCTTTTGAAATCCACAAAGTATACTACTGCAAGAATTTACAACCCACTACATTTTTCTTCCTTTAAATTTATCATTCATTTGGACTTTCAAATTTGTTTAACTGTGTTGGATTTTGATCATTTTGAGTTGGATTACTAATGTAATTAAATTCCTTTATAGGAAAGAAAGTATGGAGAATGAAGAATCTGAATTAGATTATTTTAGTTTTAACAATTGAGCAGCTTCATTACTTCAGAGTTAGGACCAGCTCTTTGGGCCGTGATCTCTATGTGTTTCTCAAGTTATTAAGCATTTAAATGTCTTCTATTTTTAGGGAAATGCATTATACTAATTACAGAGCTGATCACAAAGAGATTCAACAGGGAATCTATCACTTTTATCATGATTCCATGAGTTTCTATTTGATACCTAATGAGCATATAGATTTAGCTTCAAAGTTTTGCTTCTCAAAATTCCATTTGCTCTTTTCCAGTTACTATACTAAAAATGTGTCAGTTTGGAGGCTAATATTTAAATTGTTTTGCTATCTGTTGCCATATTTCCAGTTCTGACAGACTTTAAACTGTCTAATTACAGGAACTCCCTCACTCCATTTTGTCACTTTTGCTTAATAGGGGGAATAAAATGAATCAGTCTCCCTATGCTATGGTTTTTTGAATGAAGAAGATTAGCTACTAAGAAGTGAACTTCAGCATCCTCTACATATGATAAACAATGACATGCTAATCTTATATACCAAAACTGAAACATCTGCTATATTATTTTAGTTGTATTATATTAGTTAGTATTTGCAGATCATTCAAATCGACATCATACTGATGTCTGTTGTACATATTATGAATAATTCTAATAGTATATAATATAATATAGTATATGATATTAGAATGTATATTGAGCTTTCAACCAAACAAGAGAATACTCAAAAGAAGAGAAAATAGACTCCACCACAATAGCATTAAGGCAATTAACTACGTTCAAGAAAGGGTATAGGAATTAAATATTTCATTCCCTCATTTCATACAAGAACATACAACATCAAAAAAGGAAAAAAGAAATGTACGGTTGATGTTTCTCATGGCAACATTGGAAAGTCTAGAAGTTGTGAAACCACTAGAATCTGAATGACAGATAAAAGCAGAATGTTTCCAACAACGTCTGCAACATTCTCCTTTCCTTTTCTCTCAACATTTAATTTCTTCTACTTTATAGATGATTTGTTATTGTGTACAATTAATAGATTCAATAAGCATACTTTGTTCCTTACTTATTACATCATCCTTTTTACTATTACACACATAAATTAAATAAATTGTTTCCTTGTAATTTGTGCTTTATATATTTTTTAGCAATAAAATTTATCATCAATGGTCAACACATTTATTATGTTGAGCACGGGCCATCCCCATCTAGTAGTATATATAAGAGACTAGGGAAGCAGTTGTTCGTCAATATGTCTGCTTCCCTAATCAGGGGCAATATGGGTATTTTCTTTATTATTCTACCCAGCTTCTTTACGGTTGTTAAATCTTACCATTTGACATAAAAAATTGTTTATATTTTCTTTTTTTAACTTGTCTGTGCCGACAAGTTTATTGACCCAACCTTTTCAATTTTGCTTTGCATTTATTTCATTGTCAATAGATATGGATCCCACCTTAGCAATTCCATTACTTTTTTTTATTTCTTGCCTCACAAATGTTAATTACGCAATTTATAAATTGTATATTACAAAAATGTTACCTACTTATATTTGTTCAAATTTTGTTGTTGTCCTCTCTATTTTAATTTGTTTGTCTTACTTTTTTTTTAATTAATCGTATATTCAAAGATTACATTGAAGATACTATAAATTATTATAATTAAGAACTTAAAATATTTTAATATAAATTTTAAAATTACGTAACATACGCTATAAATTACAATAATTAACCACTTAAATATTTATACTATCTAATAAGAGTCTTACTTCCTTTTTTAATTAATCGTATATTCAAAGATTACGTTGAAGATACTATAAATAATTATAAGTAACAAAACTTAAAATATTTTATTGTATATTTGAAAATTACGTAACATACGCTATAAATTACAATAATTAACAACTTAAAATATTTATACTATCTAAAAAGAGTCTTACTTTCTTTTTTAATTAATCGTATATTCAAAGATTACGTTGAAGATACTATAAATAATTATGAGTAACAAAACTTAAAATATTTTATTGTAAATTAGAAAATTACGTAACATACGCTATAAATTACAATAATTAACAACTTAAAATACTTATACTATCTAATAAGAGTCTTACTTTCTTTTTTAATTAATCGTATATTCAAAGATTACGTTGAAGATATTATAAATAATTATAAGTAATAAAACTTAAAATTTTTATTGTAAATTTGAAAATTACGTAACATACGCTATAAATTACAATACTTAAAATATTTATACTATCTAATAAGAGTCTTACTTTCTTTTTTAATTAATCGTATATTCAAAGATTACGTTGAAGATACTATAAATAATTATAAGCAACAAAACTTAAAATTTTTATTGTAAATTTGAAAATTACGTAACATACGCTATAAATTACAATACTTAAAAATATTTATACTATCTAATAAGAGTCTTACTTTCTTTTTTTAATTAATCGTATATTCAAAAATTACGTTGAAGATACTATAAATAATTATAATTAACAACTTAAAATATTTTATTGTAAATTTGAAAATCGCGTAACATACGCTATAAATTACAATAATTAACAACTTAAAATATTTATAATTTTATAGTATATAATAAGAGCCTACAAAACACTACTCTTAAACATACGAGATATGTTAATCACAATAATTAACAACTTAAAATATTTTATTATAATTAAAATGACGTTAAAGTATTATAAATCACATTAATTAACAACTTAGAATATTTTTAAAAAAAAATAGAAAAAATTTAGTTGACTCTTAAAATGCTATCGGTGACACATGAATTTGAATTGATGGAACAATATATATTATTGAAAGTTACGTAAACCATACTATAATTAATTAACAACTGAAAATACTTAAAAGAACATATAAGAAATTTGGTGGACTCTCCTAATTCCGTATGTTTAATATAAGTTGGAACGAAAGGAGTAACATATATTATTCGAAAATGACGTAAAAAAAAAGTTACAAATCATAACAAATTAACAACTTAAAATATTTTTGAAAAAACATATCAAAAAATTAGTTAACTCTCCTAATTTTATAAGTATCACATAAATTGAGATTGAAAATTAATACTCCCTCCGTTTCAAAAAGAATGGTCTAATTTGACTCGGCACGAAGTTTAAGAAATTAAAGAAGACTTTTGAATCTTGTGGTCCTAAATTAAAGTTATGTCAAATATATAAAATTGCCCTTAATCTTGTGGTCTTAAACATGCCACATGAAAAGCTAAAAATAAAATGTTATAAAAAAAGAAAAGAGGTCATTCTTTTTTAAATTGACTAAAAAGAAAAGGAAGTCATTATTTGTGAAATGGAGGAAGTATATATTACGCCCGTAGTGGCACGGACACCTAATATCTAGTGTATATGTAGAGAGCTAAATCACCAGCCACGTGACAGCAATAATTGAATATATATAGAGCTAAATAACCAGCCATGTGATAGCAATAATTGAATATATATAGAGCTAAATCACCAACCATGTGATAGCAATAATTGAGCTAGCTTGAGTCCAATCCTAGGGCTTTGTATGATTCTTATTTCACGATATAAATATCTTGCTCAAAAATAACACTAATATATTTGAGTATAATTAAAAGTTTGTGACTGTCAAAAATAAAAATAAAAATTTAAATTTAAAGTTAAAGATTTTATATACCGAATCTTATAAATATATATTTTTTTAATTTACTATTAGGTTATCGATTAACAAGTTAAGAAAAAAAATCTCAAACTATTAAGAAACGATAATTCAATAATAAAAAAATAAAACCTTTAAACCAATAACTTTTTTTTTATTTGAATTATCGGTTTATGTTCGATTTTGAATCGCTCGGATAAAAGAGGGTGTTTGCAACCACCATTTAGCATGTAAGCTCTAACTTGTTCATATATATAAATAAATATATATCCATTTTAAATTTTACAACTCCAACTAATAAATTAACTAGCCATAAAAAAAATGAAATGCAATAAAATAGTGTAAAAACTAGGTAAATGCTGATATAGTTGGTTGATGTTTGATATAAGATGATTTGTACTCATCATTAGCTTAATTTATTTAGGATCAATTTAGTAATTTGGTAAAATGCATTATTGTTTCACTAATCCTTCAAGATATGCCTTTTGCAATCATTTGAAAAAATAACCTTTATTTTTCGAATACATATACTCCAATATTATTTTTCGAAGCAAATAAAATAACTCCTAATCAAATGTATGAAAATCTTAGTCCAGATCCTTGAAATTTTTGTTCAATGACATAATTGAGTTTCTCACTCATCTCTGTAGTAAAATAATTCTTCCAATCTCCAATTTCTCCTTTACGAAAGAATGCTTTATTTTCCTCTCCAGTTGACAACTTCCCAGTTGTATTCACCTCCAAATTGCTCAAATTCTTAAAGCTACACATTGTCAATATTTCATCTACAACTCCACAATTTTCTTCCTTTATAGAAAATGGACATTCCAAAAATTCAGCTAAGCGCTTAAGATGCATTTTTGGTTGTTCTTTAATTTCTTCATACATCAAGAAAAGTATTTTGTTAGGATTTTCTATGCTTTGTTTCCAATAATCTAACACGTGATCCCAAAATGGACCATAAGCGCTTATCCCCTTACAAAAAAGATCAAACATTTCTTCAATGGAATTGGTATCTTTATGATGAAATCCTAAGTTGTTCATAAAATGCCACATAGAAATGAAAGTGTCCTTAGGATTCCTTCATAAGTAAACAAGTTTGGTTTTTGAATCTTGGACAGATTTTGGTAATGAAGCAAAGGGCAAATGAGTTGACAAGAGTCTAGGTGTGGTGAAGGAAGAGAAATCAGGGACTTGTCCATCAACATAGAGTGTAAGTTCAAAGAATGGAACAAGATCATGAGGGTTCTTAATACGTAAAGGGTGATTTTGTTCAAAAATAGGATGTTTTACTCAATTCACTAAACCAAATAAAAGTGCTTTTAGCCAAGTGGTTCCTGATTTAGAAGTTGTAACAAGGATGATATCACTATCTTGAGCTTGAAATTGTTGTTGACAAGCAATCACACCTTGAATGACTCTTGGTATTGCCCAAAAACCTTGGTAATTGTAGATATGTGATACAAACCATCCTCTTTCTTTTGGTAGAGTTAAGAGCAATTTCTTATACTCATCACTAAGTTCATCCTCTTGTAAATACTTGGGAGGAATTTGGGGAGAAGTTTGAGATTTTGACATGTTTTAAAGTGTATAGAGGAGTGTTTCGTTTAGTTTGTAGGTTGAAGATTTACTCATATATATTACTACTATATATAAGAGACTAGGGAAGCAGTTGTTCGTCAATATGTCTGCTTCCATAGCCAGGGGCAATATGGGTATTTTCTGTATTATTATACCCAGCTTCTTTATGGTTGTACATTCTTTATCATTTGACATAAAAAATCGTTTATATATTTTTTTTTAACTTGCCTGAGCCGAAAATGTTAATTCCATTTGACAATTCCATTCCTTTCTTTTATTTCTTGCCTCACAAATGTTAATTACTCAATTTATAAATTGTATATTACAAAAATGTTACCTACTTAAATTTGTTCAAATTTTGTTGTTGTCCTCTTTATTTTAATTTATTTGTCTTACTTTTATTAAATTAATCGTATATTCAAAGATTAAATTGAAGATACTATAAATTATTATAATTAACAACTTAAAATATTTTATTATAAATTTGAAAATTACGTAACATACACTATAAATTACAATAATTAAACACTTAAATATTTATACTATCTAATAAGAGTCTTACTTTCTTTTCTAATTAATCGTATATTCAAAGATTACGTTGAAGATACTATAAATATTTATAAGTAACAAAACTTAAAATATATTATTGTAAATTTGAAAATTACGTAACATACGCTATAATTACAATAATTAACAACTTAAAATATTTATAGTATCTAATAAGAGGATACAAAACACTACTCTTAAACATACGAGATATGTTTAAAAATTCTATAAATCACAATAATTAACAATTTAAAATATTCTATTATAACTAAAATGACGTTAAAGTATTATAAATCACATTAATTAACAACTTAACATATTTTTAAAAAAAAATAGAAAAAATTTAGTTGACTTTTAAAATTCTATCGGTGACACATGAATTTAAATAGATGGAACAATATATATTATTGAAAGTTACGTAAACAATACTATAATTAACAACTGAAAATACTTAAAAGAACATATAAGAAATTTGGTGGACTCTCCTAATTCCGTAGGTCTAATATAAGTTGGAACAAAAGGAGTAACATAAATTATTCGAAAACGACGTAAAAAAAAATTACAAATCATAACAAATTAACAACTTAAAATATTTTTGAAAAAACATACAAAAAAATTAGTTGACTCTCCAATTTCATAAGTATCACATAAATTGAGATTAAAAATTAACATATATTACGTCCGCACGAACATCTAATATCTAGTATTTTATATATATATAGAGCTAAATCACCAGCCATGTGATAGCAATAGTTGAATATATATAGAGTTAAATCACCAGCCGTGTGATAGCAATAGTTGAATATATATAGAGCTAAATCACCAGCCGTGTCATAGCAATAGTTGAATTTATAGAGAGAGAGAGAGCTAAATCACCAACCATACGATAGCAATAATTGAGCTAGCTTGAGTCCAATCCTAGGGCTTGTCTGACTATGATTCTTATCATTTCAGATATAAATATAGTCTCTCAAACTTTATTAGGTTGGAGTAAGGATTAAGATGGCATCTTGCTCAAAAACAACACTAATACATCGGAGAATAATCGAAAGTTTGTGATTGTCAGAAATAAAAATATGAATCTAAATTTAAAGTCAAGAATTTTATATACTGAATCCTATAAATATAATTTTTTTAATTTACTATTAGATTATCGATTAACCCATTAAGAAAAAAAATCTCAAATCATTAAAAATCGATAATCCAATAATACAAAAAATAAAACGTTTAAACCAATAACTTTTTTTTATTTGAATTATCGGTTTGTGTTCGATTTTGAATCGCTCGGATAAAAAAGGGTGTTTGCAACCACCATTTAGCATTCAAGCGTTAACTTGTTCATATATATAAATAAGACTTACATAAATCTCATAGTTTTAATATGAAATTACTATCTATCCCTCATTAGTTTGTAATTACATTAATCCCTTAAAAAGTAACACAAACCGAATACATAATATGTAGTTCGGATACATTAAAAAGTATCTCAAATATATTATAACATAAACCAGATACATAATATGTAGCTCAGATGCATTAAAAACTAGCTTTGATACATATTATGTAGCTTGGATACATTAAATACTGGCTCGGATACATTAAAGAAATAAGAGATTTTAGAGGTTTTTAGAAATAGAAGGGGCTATTGGAAATAAGGAAAACATAAGACGTGTATTTCAGTAATTTTTCCTATAAATAAATATATATCCATTTTAAATTTTACAACTCCAACTAATAAATTAACTACCCATAAAAATAATAATTAAATGCAATATATATATATATATATATATATATATATATATATATATATATATATATATATATGGGTGTGTGGGGTGGGGGGTAGGGGCGGGGGAAATAAAATAGTGTAAAAACTAGGTAGATGCTGATATAGTTGGTTGATGTTTGATATAAGATGATTTGTACTCATAATTAGCTTAATTTATTTAGGGTCAATTAGTAATTTGTTAAAATGCATTATTGTTTCACTAATCCTTCAAGATATGCCTTTTGCAATCATTTGAAAAAAAGAATAAAAAAGGAAATGGAAGGAGAAATACCAATAAGTTATTTAATTTATTATACCTTATTTTATAAAGAAGAAAAATTAGCAAGAGCTACTTTTTCAAACTTGAAATTCATCTTCAAAAAATAAAATAAAAACTTCAAAAAATCAATCTGATATATAATTAAATGGGAGTTTTGAAATTTCTTTGTTGAATAGAAGTGGAAAAAATTGTATGGACAAACATAAGCATAGTAAAAAATATATATATAATGATTTGATAGAAAGTGCTTTCTCTCGAATAAAGCTCTACACAACTCTAACCAAAATTAATCGACTTTAATACGAATACTAGACACTCTCAAATCGAAAAGGTAAACAATCGTACAATAAAAAGCACCGTTTGCGACCAAATAAACATATATGATTTTAAACATATTTTTTCAACAATTTAAGTCGTGAACATAATTGTATCAGTACTACAATAAAACTCATGTAGTATGTTCTTATTACAATATTATTCTCAAATACAACTGCTTCAATTCAACATTGACTTTCAAAACAAATAATTGCATTCAATTGACATATAGAATCTTAATGCCTAATCAGATGTATGAAAACTTTATTCTAGATCCTTGAAACTTTTGCTCAAATTCTCAAAGCTACACATTCTTAATATTTCATCCATCACTCCACAATTTTCTTCCTCTATGGAAAATGGACTTTCCAAAAATTCTGCCAAGAGTTTAAACTGAAGTTTAGGTTGCACTTTAATTTCTTCATACACTAAGAAAAGTACTTTAATAGGCTTTTCTATACTTTGTGTCCAATAATCCAATACGTGATTCCAAAACGGACCATAAGGGCTCACCCCCTTACAAAAAGATTCAAATATTTCTTCAATGGAATGGATATCAATGTGATGAAGTCTTAAATTGTTTGTAAAATGCCACAGAGAAATAAAAGTGTCCTTAGGATTTCTACACTAGTAAGCAAGTTTGGTTTCTGAATCTTGGACAGATTTTGGCAATGAAGCAAAGGGCATATGAGTTGACAAGAGTCTAGGTGAAGTGAAGGATGCAAAATTAGGGACAAGACCATCAACATAGAGTCTAATTTCCAAGAATGGAATAAGATCATGAGGGTTCTTAACAAGTAAAGGGTGATTTTGTTCAATAACAGGATATTTCATTCGATTCACTAAAACAAATAAAAGTGATTTTAACCAAGTGGTTCCTGATTTAGGGGGTGTAACAAGGATGATATCACTATCTTGAGCTTGAAATTGTTGTTGACAAGCAATCACACCTTGAATTATTCTTGGCGATGCCCAAAAACCTTGATAGTTGTAAATATATGATCCCATCCATCTTTTTTCTTTTGGTAAGTCTGAGAAAAAATTCTTACACTCTTCACTTAGACCCTCTTGATCTTGTAAGTATTTGGAAAGAGATGTTGTCATGATTTTAAAGATTGAATGTTTTCTTCTAATTTGTATGATGAAGGTGTATTCACAAGTGTATATATAGAAAGAACTAGACAAGAAACCTCAAATAAAGCTCTTGTATTGTTACATTACATTAACAATGTTGTTGTTGTGGGGTCAGGTTAGAAAACACTTCTTTTTCCCAACTAATAAATGAAAAGCAAAGCAAGGGAACTAGACAAAGCAAAAAAAAAAGTACACCTATTTAGTAATAAAATTGTTAGTTGTCTTATTAAAATTTTTATCACAAAAGTTTAATTGAATAAAATCTTGATTCGGGAGAAAATAGTCCATCACATATTTTACTATTCTTGATTAAAATATCACTTAATATCTCGGAAATGATGCATTCTTCTTGAATATTGAGGTTGACAATGCCTTGTGAACATATCCGCTTAAATATCACTTGAACAAACTTTTTGAACATCTATTTCACTCGTCTTTTCAAGAACATGAGTGATGATTTTTTTTTAATTACACAAGTGTTCGAATTGCTCCAGAGTTTCTTGAGACTCGTTCAAACTATCTATCTATGTTTTAAATCGTTATCCGAACCTCTAAAAACTTTCAAACCTCTATTTCAAGTCCATTTACCTCAAATATTATTTTTTGATCATTTTTTTTAAACCTAACATTTAGTTTTTTGTTTTCTTTTCTGATACACATCTGGATGCCTTGAAACATGCAATAAGTGTCAAAACGATTATTGAACGGATCGTTACAAGTCGTCCTCTAATCTGTACTCTCTCTAAACATGAGTGTATACATATATATATATATACAAAGAGAGTGTGTTGTGCCCTTTTTGTCCATAAGAAAATAAAGTAATATGAATTTTATACATAATTTGTAATAATTTGAGTCATGAATATATAAATCAGTACCATTATATTACTACATTAGAACTTTTGTGATATATATATGTTCTTGTTACATCGATTCCAAACACACATACTCCAACATTGATTTTCAAAACAAATAACCCCTAATCAATTGTATGAAAATTTCAGTCCAGATCCTTGAAATTTTTGTTCAATGATATAATTGAATTTCTCACTCATCTCTGTAGTAAAATAATTTTTCCAATCTCCAATTTCTCCTCTACGAAAGAACACTTTATTTTCCTCTCCAGTTGACAACTTCCCAGTTGTATTCACCTCCAAATTGCTCAAATTTTTAAAGCTACACATTCTCAATATTTCATCTACAACTCCACAATTTTCTTCCTTTATAGAAAATGGACATTCCAAGAATTCAGCTAAGCGCTTAAGATGCATTTTAGGTTGTTCTTTAATTTCTTCATACATCAAGAAAAGTACTTTGTTAGGATTTTCTATGCTTTGTTTCCAATAATCTAACACGTGATCCCAAAATGGACCATAAACGCTCATCCCCTTACAATAAAGATCAAACATTTCTTCAATCGAATTGGTATCTTTGTGATGAAGTCTTAAGTTGTTTGAAAAATGCCACATAGAAATGAAAGTGTCCTTAGGATTCCTACATAAGTAAACAAGTTTGGTTTCTGAATCTTGGGCAGATTTTGGTAATGAAGCAAAGGGCAAATGAGTTGACAAGAGTCTAGGTGTGGTGAAGGATGAGAAATCAGGGACTTGTCCATCAACATAGAGTGTAAGTTCCAAGAATGGAACAAGATCATGAGGGTTCTTGTTAAGTAAAGGGTGATTTTGTTCAAACATAGGATGTTTCATTCGATTCACCAAAGCGAATAAAAGTGATTTTAACCAAATAGTTCCTGATTTCGGATTTGTAACAAGAAAGATATCACTATCTTGAGCTTGAAATTGTTGTTGACACGCAATCACACCTTGAAGCAATCTTGGTGATATCCAAAAACCTTGGTAATTATAGATATATGATCCAATCCATCCTTTTTCTTTTGGTAGGATAGAGAGCAATTTCTTACACTCTTCACTTAGGCTATCCTCTTTTAAATATTTGGGAGGAAAAGTTTGAGATGTTGTCATAATTTTGAGAATTGAACATTTTCTTCTAATTTGGGGTTTTTATAACAAATAGGCATGGATACACTTATAATATTATCTCATACACTTCATGTGAGCTCACCACTTCACATTTTTCATGTCTTTCTATCAGTAATAATTACTCATTAATGCCTTTTTATTATAGTTATTAGAACTTTTGTTGTTACTAAGAGTGTGTATAAACGTGAGTGTCAATACTTAGTGTGACAGTTAGGGGTGTACAAAATAAAATCGAAAATCGAATCAAACCGCAAATCGAATCAAATTGAAAAAAAAAACTTGACTAATGGTTTGGTTTGACCTGGTTTGGTATTGAAAAAAAAACTCAACTATACTTGGGTTGGTTTGATTTTAACTAAAAAAAGTCAATCCAAGACCAAACCAACCCGACATTATATATATAATTTTTAAAATTTATTAAACATAAAAATATTTACTTTGATGTAATTTCTAAATATTACTTATACGTTTTCATAATTTTTATCTTTTAACATATTTTTTTCAAGTTTTCTTAAACTTAAAATTTTGAATGGTCCAATAAAAGTTATAGTCCATAGATATTAGTAATTCTAATAAAGCTCAATTCTAAATCAAATTAATACAATGCTAACAAAATAAATTAATTCCACACTAAGAATGACAATAATGTTGAATATTTGTTCTTTAGTTTCATTGGTTTAGACATTTAAAATACATAATCGAATTTTAATTTTTCTTTAATGTTTAATCGTAACTAATACTTATTATACTTATTTTAGCATGATTTAGTACTTTTAAATTATGATCATTGTCATTATAACTTTGCAATATTTATTTTATTTGATATCATTATTATTTTTTATTGAATATTTTAGTGTCATCACTCATCTCATATTTTGTGTTATTTTCTTAAGAAACACCTTAGATAGTTGTATTTTGGTTGGACTAAAGAAATATTTGGAGTTTGTATAATTAATTATATGTTTATATGTACACTTTATCAGAAAAATCCAAAAACCTTTTCTCGGGCAAATATCAATAAATTTTGATTTTGATATTTGTTATTTATGGCTAAACGTAGTTAACCTTCATGTAATTGATATGCACACTTCTAATCTTTATGAATTATGAGTTTGAATCGTCACAAATTTAACGTACTATTAAATGGTAAACCATTTAATTATGAATGTTCTATTTGTTGGTCGTTTATATAAGGTAAGGTTTTTATATATTATATATATAAGAGAAGAAAATGCTGAATTGGAAAAACTATTAGTTTCTTTCTTTATTTGGTTTGAAAATGAGATTAAAAGAAAAGAAACAAAAGATTTATTCTCATAATTGAATTTTTCAACCCAAAAAATATTAAGTAACTTTCACATATAGCAAACATAAAAATCATATTTGTATGTTATAGCTATAGTTTGCATAATTGCACTCCATAGCAAATTTTATGTTTGCTATGGAGCTTTTGATTTGTATAATTCGCTATATACATTCAATTTTATACAAATTTCTAGTTTTGTATAAATTCATTTATACATTATAATTTGTATAATAAAATCTGTATTTGTATAATTATAAGTGTAAATGACGAAAATATATGTATTTGTATTTGTATATACACTTTTCTCTCGCTTTATACAAACACAAACACAAACGCATTTTATACCGAAATATATAAAATGACTACTTGTATACCGAATCAGATGGCAAAAAAATGAAATGTTTGCTGCGGATTACAAATAAAATAAACTATGGCTATAACATTTAATTTGAATTAATAGTTTGTTATTTCATACAATTTTCCCAAAGATATTTTATTTTCATAGTTGTTTTTTGTATAAATTATAGGAACCACATATTATAAGTACTAACATCCTATCCCTTCTAGTTTTCTATTTACCAAAAATTCCTTAAAAATGATGTTTACGGGATACATAGTGTTGTGCACGGGATACATTAGGTTTGATACACTCCATATAGCGGGATATATAGCGTTACGCACAGGATACATTAGGTTTGATACATTCCACATAGCGGGATACATAGTGTTGTGCACGGGATACATATCATTTGATACATTCCACATAACGGGATACATAGCGTTGTGCACGGGATACATAGGTAAATAAGGGATTTTTGAAATTTTTGAAATAAATAGGGATAAATGAATATTAAGGTAAGTAAAGGAGTTTAGTTAAGTAATTTGTCCTTTTTTTTTAAGAGCAACTTTCACATATAGCAAACAAAAAAATCATATTTGTATGCTATAGCAAAGTTTGCATAATTGCGTTCCATAGCAAACATATATATGTATAATTCGCTATACATATACAATTGAAAGTTGTCTATTTCGCTATACATATATACAAAAAGAAGCAATTGTATAATTCGTTGGCTCTTCTTCAGATTTGTATAATTTCGCTGGCAAGCCATTTGTATAAATTGTTGTTAGCCTCTCGTTTGTATAAATCGTTGACAAAAATATTTGTATATCAAAAATCACTCTCTCTTTCGCTTTATACAAACATAAATTATACATTATACAAACATAAAACTGTGTAGGGGAATATTTTTATTGTAGAATTATAAGTGTATAGGACGAATATATATGTATTCGCATGTGTATATACAATTTTCTCGCGCTTTATACAAACAGAAACGCAATTTATATAATTATGTTGTATAAAACGAGAAAGAGAGAAAGGCAAAAGAGAACTGGGCAGGGGAATATTTTTATTGTATAATTATAAGTGTATAGGACGAATATATATGTATTTGCATGTGTATATACAATTTTCTCTCGCTTTATACAAACATAAACGCAATTTATACAATTCTGTTGTATAAAGTGAGAGAGGCAAGCACAAAGGGAGTGAGCGAGAGAGGAGAGTGGCGAGCGAGAGTTTGAGGGAGAGAGGCGCTGGCAAACAGTTTGCTACAAGACACAATTAAATCAAAGTGTGATTATACCATTTAATTTGAATTAATAGTTTGTCATTATGTACAATTTTCACTTTTTTTAATTATCATGGGCCCAATAAATTGGGCTTTGAATTGTACATGGAAGGGGAATTCTTATGGGCCTCCTAAATTTGTTGCAACTTGAAGCCTGTTAATGATGTCTTGATTAGCCGCATAATACATTAACTTTGGCATAATACATAACTATGCCTTCTAATTTTGTTCTTTATGTATTGAAAAGTTGAATGGGCCCACATTTTTATACTATGCATTTCTACGAGAATGCCATGTAAGTAAAAGACGAGACCGAAATACATTATTATTTAAGCATATGGAAATGAGAAAAGTCTTGTTAACGCAATCCAGAAAATGACCCCTACAATGCATGAATGTGAATTCAGTCGAGCTTCAATATGAATATCGAATACCGATGGGAAATCAAAATAAATAAATATAAAATAATATAGCGGAAACATTCATTTCCGTCGGGACAAAAAATTAATGTTGATGCCCAGGATCGAACTGGGGACCTTCAGTGTGTAAGACTGACGTGATAACCACTACACCACACCAACTCCTTGTCGATGAAATCTTTCTTAAACTTTATTATATAAAAGAAACAAGAAAAAGAATAAAAATTATACAATATAATATTATTAGATGTAAATAAAAGAAAATATATTATTAAAATGTTGCAATTGCTGAGGATCATATTATTAAGATATTGTTAACTTATGCATAACTTTATTCTTTGGGTTGAAATTATATTTTCCAAATATGCTAAAATCATGCATGTGGGGTTGGTGCAACCATTTAGATCCTGCTACATTTTAATAACCAAATATATATATATATATATATATGTGTGTGTGTGTGTGTGTGTGTGTATTTGTTTGTTTGTGTATTTAAGAGTAATGTATCATAGTTCTATACTATTAGGGAGAGAAGGGAGATTATACTAAACAAGCATTTAACTTCTTTTTCACAAAAAAAATTGAAAGTAGATTTGCATGCACAATATTTTCTTAGACCTCGTTTGTAAAATTATATTGAATATGTTGTTGTTTTGTATGTCTATTTATGCACATAAAAAATTAAAGGATATAAATGCTAATTAAGACCAAATTAAAAAATACTTTTATGTATATGCCGTTATTAGTATTTAGGGGTGAAGAACAAAAAGAGAGGACAAACAATTAATTCTCTTTGCCAAAAAAGAAGAAGAGGAAAAAGTACTCTTTAAATATGCATTTAACTATTCTTAAAAAATGAAAGATTTGCGTATAACTACTCTTTCAGATCTTTCTTGTGGGATTATACGCAGGGTGGATCCAACATACTGTTTGGGGTTCATCCGGATCCCTTCGACAAAAAATATTACTATTTATACATGGTTAAAACTATGTTTTTATGTATATATAGTAGATGTCGAACTCCCTTCGATTAATTCGTGTGTTTAAGTCTTCAGATTTTGAACTCTCTTATTAAAAATTATAGCTCCGAATTATACGTATGATGTTGTTTTGTGAATGTCTACTTGTACTCATCAAAATTAAAGGGTATATAAATGCTAGTTGAGACCAAATTAAAAAATACATTTATGTATTATGCCATATTATTATTTAAGGGGTGAAGAACAAAAAGAGAGGACAAATAATTAATCTTCTTTGCCAAAAAAAGAAGAAGAGGATAACTCTTTGGATTTATGAGGATCCCAATGGGTAAAGATGTAACGCTTTTTGCCTATATAAATCCAAAGACGAATGGCTACTAATCTTGCAAAAACACTTTTCACTACAAAGAAAAGTCTTGTGTATCTTCATTTTTTCCCCATTTTGATTTCTTGGTATGTTTTTTGGATTTATTTTGATCCTTTTTTATGTGTGTTGTGTTAATTTTTTGATCAATTAAATAAGTTTTGGCTGACGATTAACTTGTTTTTATATCTTTTTTTTTTTTCATTTTCTCTACGGAAAAGGATCAAACATGTCTCTAGACTATTACATTTTAGCTCACTTATGTCTTTTGACTACAATCAACGTTGAATGTTTCAAAAAAAATTATATAAATTCACGTGACATTTATTAAAAAATAAATTAAAATTAACTTCTAAAGGTTGGTATTTGCTATTGTTTTTTAAAAACAAACAATCGATCTCCAGAGATCGATCTGCATTTCTGCGGTTGTTGGCGCTAAAAAAATCGACCTCCGGAGGTCAATTTTGTTAAAAAGTATTTTTAATATTATTTTTGTGAAATCGACCTTTGTTTGCATTTTCTTGATTACTTATGCCAAAAAAATCTACTATGGGTTTGATTTTATTAAAAGTTATTTTCGTGAAATCGACTTTCAGAGGGTTTTAACCAAAAATAAATTTAAATAGTATAAAAAAAAAAGTCTGATAAGAGTTAGGGTTGAGTAAATTTAAAAGCTGAGTGAGTGAATTTATTTAATTGGGGTCGGAGTACCCCTATTGTCATATATTATTCAAGTTGTTGATGTGTGAAACTCAATAATTGGGAAGCCATCTATGAAGAAGTGTAGATTGAGACTTAGACTGAATTTTCAAATTGACTTGTCTGGATTTAGATTATCTTTGTTAAATGTTGTTGGAATAATAATTTAAAGATGGAGAAGAAATCTTAAATTTTTACTATAAGATTTGTTATTTAGTATTTTTTTCAATCCATGTCTAGTTAGAATTTGTCTATCCTAGTTCATATTGTAATAGGTTTTCTAATAAGATTGAGGGAACTTAAAGTAATAGAGAGAACTTAAAAGTAAGATTTAAGAACGGTAGAGTTTATGAATAAGATATTTTCGTTTAAATATTCTTATGTATTTTATTTCCTTTTTCTAGGCCAAAATGGAATATGGGCATGCTCAGAGGTCAAAATATGAATGTCTTCTTTTTGGTACGTACGTTATCTTTTTAAAATTTAATTAGCGTTTGATCACAGATTTTGAAAGTTTATCTACAAATATTTATTTGATCATGAAACTTAATTAGATTTTGAAAATCTGAGCTTCAAATATTTTTCAAACTCCCAAAAGTTGGTTTAGACCAGTTCTGGGAACTTCCACACACGAAAATTCAAATATTTTTCCTTAGTAAAATGCATGTCCGAACACAATTTCATATTTCAGAAATTCAAATTTTCAAGTTTCAATTTCAAAATTTATGACCAAATGGAAGTCGATATCAAATCCGATTCTTCATTTTATTTCATCTTATTTTTATTTTGGAATTTACAGATCTAGATGACACTCTTTACCCCCTTAGTATTGGTCTGGCTGTTGATGTCACCAAGAACATTGAAGGTATAAATACTTGAAATGTACTTCAAAGTTTTAAAATAATGATTAGTATATAATTATGTCTCTAATTTAGATATTAATGTGCATCTACAGATTATATGGTTGAAAAGCTTGGAATAGAACAAAGCAAAATTGTTGAGTTGGGTAATTTATTGTACAAGAATTATGGAACCACAATGGCAGGCCTAAGGGTATTCTTACTTTAGCATTAATTATGATTATAGTAAAAAGTTTAATTTTGACAAATTTTAATAACTTAATGAGACAACTTGTTTATTTTTGGTAGGCAATTGGCTACAATTTTGACTATGATGAGTATCATAGGTGAGTATTTGGACTCAATTGATTTTTAAACTCTCATTGCATTATGTTATTGAATTTAATGTTGAATGAAATGTCCCACATCGGTCGGAACGAAATTTTTAAGACTTGGATAATTCTTCTCTTTTTGAGCAATTATTTAAGGCACGAGTTAGATTCCACATTCATTTAACATGGTATACGATGTGGGGGCCTCTGGACTGTGTAGAAGTTGTGAATATACTCCTCATCCATGATTGTATACGCTTCAGTCCAGAAAGTTTCTAAGCATGGAGGTGTTGAAAGAAATGTCCCACATTAGACGGGGATGAAATCTTGAAACTTCTTATATAGTTTGGTAATTCTTGTTTCTTTGAGTTAGACTCGACATTCATTTGACATTTAATTTGCAGTTTTGTCCATGGTGGATTGCCTTATGACAAATTGAGGTCTGACCCTATTCTAAGAAGTCTTCTGCTTAGCCTACCAATCCGCAAAGTTGTAAGTCCATAAACACAAATCATAAGTGTAAATATTACGTTTTTGTGAATTTTTTATTTGAACTATCTCGTATTTGCATTTTCTATCTGAACTAGCATTAACTTTTTTATCAAAATACACCTCAAAATTAATAAATTCAATTGTCATGTGAACGAAATTTTATGGGCAAATTAACTTGATTGTCACGCGTTTTTTAGCTTCTAGTTAGCTTGAAGGTGCATTTTGATTAATAATTAGTGAATGGTGATAGTTCAGATAGAAAATGCAAACATTTGACAGTTCAGATAGTAAACTAACAAAAACGTGATACTTCAGGTGTGTTTTTGACTTTTTCTTTTTGTGTAACAGATCTTTACTAATGCTGATGAGGTTCATGCTCTCAAAGTTCTAAATAAACTTGGATTGGAAGATTGTTTTGAAGGGATAATATGCTTTGAGACTCTTAATCCAATTGACAAGAGCAATGCTACTACAAATAATGGCTCTCATGAGATCTTTGACATAATTGGACATTTTTCTCAACCTAAGGCTGGCTCAGTGTTGCCAAAGACACCAATTCTTTGCAAACCTTCACAAGTTGCCATTGAAAGGGCATTGGACCTTGCCAACATCATTAATCCACACACAACAGTAAGAATTTCTAAAATCAGCTTATTTTGAAAAATATTTTGTTGTCAAAGTGAGACGATGTTTCTGTTTGACCAATAAAATTTGAAAAGCACTATTAAGCAACAAAAAGTGTTTCTAAGGATATTTTTTCTCAAAAGTGTTTTCCATAGATGTACTATTGGGAAAAAACTTGAGTTTTTTTTTTTAGCTTCTGAAAAATAGTTTCTGAATACTCTCTAGAGACACTTATTTTTTCACAATAGTTTGGTCAAACACCTCACTTTTTGAAGGAAAAAAAATATATACACTTTTGACTTTTCAAAATCTTGCCTGAATAGGCTATTAATATATACTCATTTGAAAAAAATTCTATTTTCCAGCTTTTCTTTGAAGATAGTGTGCGTAACGTTCAAGCTGGCAAGCGTGTAGGTCTTGATACAGTTCTGGTAAGTACTTCTACTTCCTCTGTTTCATTTTATACGATATTTTTTCTTCTTTAGTATGTTCCATAAATAACAACACATATATTTATATATCTAGAAATCCTTTTAACTTTGCATTTTTAATTTTTTTTACCACTGACACAAGACACTCTTATAACCACAAAAAGTCATGCTAGCATCAAGTTGTAAGGTTTTTATATGATATGTGGACAAAAATTAATCTTTCTTAAACTACGTATCGAGTCTCATATGCTATATTATTGTTATAATTTTCAGGTTGGGAAGTCCCAAAAAGTTGTAGGTGCAGATTATGCACTAGAAAGTATCCACAACATAAAGGAAATATTACCACAACTTTGGGAAGTTGAGAAGGTGGCTGAAGTTACCTACTCTGGTGTTGCTGTGGAGACATCTGTCATAGCTTAGATATATATATATATATATATATATATATTCCAAATTTACTGTCAAATTGATTTAAATGATGATGTAGATGTTTTGTGGTCATTGTTATAAGTTAATTAGTCTTGAATTCTGCTTAGTCGAACTTTGTTAAATTTTAATTGTATTTTTTTCACTATTTACTTTGCGTGTAATCATGTGCTAGTTAACCCTCAATTAACTTTCCGCAACACAAAAATTACACCCAAAATTAATATCAAATAATTGCATTAATTTTATTGGCATATAGCATATTGATGCCTAATCAAAGGTACAAAAAACTTAATCCAGATCCTTGAAACTTCTGTTTAATAATATGATCGAGTTTCTCACTCATCTCTTTAGTGAAGTAATTTTTCCAATCTCCAACTTCCCCTCTACGAAAAAAGACTTTATTTTCCTCTCCAGACGACAATTTTCCATTTCTATTCACCTCCAAATTACTTAAATTATCAAAGCTACACATTCTTAATATTTCATCAACTACTCCACATTTTTCTTCCTCCAAGAAAAATTGACATTCCAAAAATTCAGCCAAGCGTTTAAGTTGAAGTTTGGGTTGCGCTTTAATTTCTTCATACATCAAGAAAAGTACTTTGTTAGGCTTTTCTATGCTTTCTTTCCAATAGTCCAACACGTGATTCCAAAACGGACCATAAGGGCTCACCCCCTTGCAAAAAAGATCAAAACATTCTTCAATGGACTTGATGTTAGTGTGATCAAGTTTTAAATTGTTTGTAAAATGCCACATAGAAATAAAAGTGTCCCTAGGATTCCTACATAAGTAAACAAGTTTGGTTCTTGATTCATGGATAGATTTTGGCAATGAACCAAAGGACAAATGAGTTGCCAAGAGTCTAGGTGAAGTAAAAGATGAAAAATTAGGGAGTTGACCATCAACATAGAGTTTGAGTTCCAAGAATGGAACAAGATCATGAGGGTTCTTAACAAGTAAAGGGTGATCTTGTTCAAAAATAGGATATTTCTTTCGATTCATTAGAAAAAATAAAAGTGATTTTACCCAAGTCGTTCCTGATTTAGGAGTTGTTACGAGGATGATATCACTCTGTTGAGCATGAAATTGTTGTTGACATGCAAGCACACCTCCTAGTAGTCTTGGATCTAGCCAAAAACCTTGGTAATTGTAGAAATCATGTGATGCAAGCCATGATCTTTGTTTACGTAGAGTTGAGAGCAATGTCTTACACTCATCACTAAGTCCATCCTCAAGTAAAAACTTGGGAGGAATTTGTGGTGAAATAGTTTGAGATATTGACATAGTTACGGTTGTGGTGAAATAATGGAGTGTTTTTTTTTTTTTTATGTTTGTATGATGAAAGATTTACTCTAGATGAATGCCAATATATATACACACATTAGTGTATAGTTGTCACAACTTGCAATGCGTTTCATATCCAGCGAAGCAATCACAAGAAAATAAAACGACTAGTGTATAGTGTCATTCTCTACCATTAAACTATCATGACGACGTATTACACACTCAATTTTGTTTAAAGTAAAATTAATATCCTCTTTCGAAAACAATATCAATTTTTGTGTGAAAATGTGCTATGCACACGTTTTGACACGTAAATAAGATTATTTTAATTTTTTAAAACCATTTTTCATTAATATTTTCTTTGATTTTTGCAAAAAGTAGAAACCTAGGCTTTCTTCCTCCTTCCCCCTTACATTTCTTTCTTCTTAAAATCAATTTCTTCTTTCTTCTTCATTATTCATAAATTGAAGGGAAAACAAGAAATTTGAGGAGAGAACATGAGACAATAAAATGATTATGAAGTTTAGTGATTTTGGCTCCGGCGATAGGCGGTGGGCAACACCATTGTTGCCGGCGAAACAAATAAAAACTTTCAAATATGTAAAAGTTCTTTTGAAATTTTGATAATTATGATGAAAATCAAGCATTTCATTAGTATTCTTTGTGTGTAAAATCAAATATGTTATTTGGTGGCTTGAGACAAAAATAACATTGTGATGGTTGTGGATGGTGTCCCGACGAGTATAAAGAAGACAAAGATAGAAAATTATTTTCTTTCATGAGATTTTGAAAAATGTATGCAATGAAAAGTGAATAATATTAGATGTGTAATATAGGTCATCTTCTTCTCATGCACTTTAAGGAAGGTGAAGACATTTTCTGTTTCATGTCATCTTCTAAGGGGGTATTAATATCACTTTGAATAATATTAAATGTGTAATAGATCATCACAATAATTTAAATGTGTAATTGACTTTTCGAAACAAATTTAGAAAAAAGTCCAAGCAATTTGTTAGACATCTATTTATGCTGATCAAGGCTAAAGTTATAACATGGCCCCCCGGTCCCCACTATGACTCTATGGAAAATAATATTAGTATTAAAGAACATTTATTCAACATTAACATTTCTGTTATATAAAATATTGTTTGAATACTTATTTTATTTGTTCATTTTAGCAAATTGGGATAAATTTATCACTCATTTTCTTTCAATGCTACTCAGATTAAATTAAATTTTCAAAGCTTATTTGTAAATATTTCTCATGTAAGTTAATATGGACTAGTAAAATGTGTCAGTGAAAACTTACAAGATAACAAAAATACAATATTACAATTGAAAATAAATATGAAGAAAATAAATCTCTTCAGGCTGAGGCGCGAATATCTCGCTCTCTTTAAGAAGATTCAAGCCCACTGCAGCAAATGTTTTCACCGGTCCAACAGTAGTTTTTTGACTTGTCCCCTCCAGGATACAACAGCCTGCAGCAAATGTTTTCACCGGTCCAACAGTAGTCCTTTTGACTTGTCCCCTCCAGGATACAACAGCCTTCACAAAGTATAACTCAACAACTCTGGACAAGAGTTGAGTCCAAAGCTCCATAAAAAAGAACACCTCCCTTCAACTAATAAGAACTCTCTTTTTTGACTAACTCTTTCACTCTATATTTTTCTTATGTGTTGTGTGTCCCAAACCAAATGAAGACCACCACTATTTATACTAGAAGAAGTCTTCCTAGCAATGAATAGGAAGATAATAGTGTAGTAAATAGTGAAGATAATGGTCTTAGGAGTTACATAGGTTACAAGGTGTAATGGAGGAATAATTTGGAGAAGTAATTGTCTTGGCAACAAATGCACCAACGTGCAAATGCAAAACTGCCCAAGGTGTTGACCCAACGTTCAGTGGAACGTTTTTGTAACCAAAAAATAATAGGCAATAATGCCTATGTGCATTGATAGGTGAGTAATGTCATATATGCCTCACCAACGGATGCAATGTAAGAATGCCCACTAACACTCTTTTAATTCAAAGTAAAGCAAATTAATATATGAAAATAGTAATATTAAAATGCTAAACCAACAAAATGAAATGGGGAGCTTTCTATGAGGACAAGGCTACACGAAAGTTCAAGATAGTCCCATCCATTATTTGTTAAAGTGGGTGGAAAACCACCCACTTTAACAAAGATTTGATTTGAATAATCGCATTCGACAATATTTAATTCCCAAAAAACCCAAGCATAAAATAACAAGAAAAAAAAAGAAGAACAAGCTTAATATATGAAAACTAGCTCCCAAATCATCCATGACCACAAAACCAAATCTTGGAATGTTACTACAAATTTTGTAGCTTTCCACTCAATTATTCATAGTTACGTACTATGTATACATTGTTATTTTCTCAAGCGAGAATCTTTTTTTTTTTTATCTTGTCAAGTGTCCCACGTTAGTATTAAGGAAATTAAGTATATATTATCTCTTTACATATTAATTTTGAACAATTCTTACTTCATGAGTTATCTTTTGAAATTGAATTAAATTTGATTCAAGCTAATCAATTTTCCTTATCATCGTATCTGAGTTTGCCTTATCCTAATACTCCAATTGTTAATTACTTTATCAAATGCTTAACTCCTATTATGTTATATTGTTCATACTTCAAATGTTTGATTCAAGAAATTCTCTAAAGAGCTAGTAGGGCGTTAATTAAGTGTTTCACGTCAATTGAAAACAAATTATTGCCTCCAGAATATCTAAATAATCTTTGATTTACCTAATGTTATGCTAATTTCACGCATGTTACACACACATGAAAACAAATGAGCTTTGATAATTTTCGACGATTTTTATGTCGTAAACGCTAGTTTTTAGAATTGAATTAGGATATATTGTACATAGTTCATCTATTTGTTTGGATATACCCCACTCATTTTCTCTTTGGCTATTTTCTTGTGACCTTTCTAATACTCAAGGGGTTATTTTTATACTTTTCCCTGCATCACAATAAGGTACTATATATAAATTTTCTTTTTAAAAGCAAAAATATAGAGGGTTTTATTTATTTTATATATTTTGTCTTTCACAAATTTTATAGTATTAAGAGTTAATTATATCATATTTTTATTTTTTTCAAATTATTAAAATCCCTTAAATTTGATGGAATCCGCATACATACCAAAACATCTCGATACGTTGCATCCCAGTTTTGAATACATTGCTCAACTGTTAGGATATATACTATTAACCATGTGTTAAGAAATAATATTTATTATAGAATAAATATTTGCTCAATTTTAATAGATCATATATTCGTTTATGGTGTCTATTTACTTATATAGTAGATGATTTAGTGTGTAGAGTTTTAGCTTATACACAGAGGATTAAATCATCAGTTCTTATAAGTATAAAGTTTTTTGTTCACAATCTAGGATGGAAATTGGACATGCCATCGGTACGATTGTAGCACAAGATTATAGGTAATTTATCTTGATTATGGGAACGGTATAGTTCCAACTTCTTGTGCTAGTGCATTTTGTATGTATTGAACGGGACCGAGTAGAGATAGTTGTTTTAGACTGACTGACAAAACATATTCTCTAAACTATTAAATGTACTTATATTCTTAATCCTGATATAACTATTATGATCTGTATATATTAATTATCGTTTTGATTTATTAAAAGGTGAGATTCTGAGATGGGTCAATATGCCTGGTAAGTTGGATGATAATAATATATATTGGTGAAATAATAAGTTAGTTGATGGAATCCATGTCTCGTTATAGAGATTGATTGATATGCCTTTTTGAGAAACTTATAAGTTTTCATCGTGTCAAACCTTGCAAGTGGATTTATGAATCCGACACATGAAATAAGTTAAGTAGTGCTCTAAAGAAAATTAATCATTAAGTTAAATTCGTTAGTAATTTAATTTATTGATTAGTACCTGAAATCTTAACATGGGGAATTACATAAGTGTTTAATGGGGAATTACGAAATATAAATAGAGGAGTGCAATTACGAATTTCTAGTGGAATGATTTGTAATTTATTATGGTAAGAATAATTCAAATTAATTATTTGGAATTATTTCCATAATAGGAAGCCTCAGTAGTTAATTCTGTGGTCCCTCCAGTGCCCATATTTAACTAGAACTCAGAATCCTAATTCTAAAGGGAAAAGGGGAGAGGCGTTAGTTTTCTTATAAAAGGAAAACTAGCGTGTATTTTTTCGGTTGAAGAAAAATAACGTGTGTTTAGTTCTCCTCTTTGGACTATGAAGAAATCTCTATAATTAGGGATTCTTCTTGCCCTAGATTGATTAGTTTTCTATTCGATACTTGCCCACCCAAGTATTGAGAGAGTTCAGATGTGAACTTGGGATCACTGTAGAAGACCATGGCTATCTTGTAGATTCACTTGAAGGACTGTCTAACTTGGGGATTCGCTTGAAGGTATCTGTTCATGCTTGAAGAGGTATTTATCGAATTAAATTTCAGTATGTTTATGTGTTCTAGCATGATTATGTGGTCTAGCATAAACAATATTGGTTATCTATCATTCATGTAAGCAGAAAGATTCCAGTATGCTTCCGCTGTGCATATAGTTTTCCAACAATCATCCCATCAATACATTGCGTCTCACTTTTAGATACATCACTCAACGTTATTTTATTTTAATCATTGACAAGACACTTATAACCACAAAAATGTCAAGCCAACGTCAAGTTGTAAGGTTTTTATATGATAATGTGGGCGGAAATTAATCTTTCTTAAATCACGTATATATCGAGTTTGATAGCTTAGAAATTAGAATATATATTTATATATCATGCTTATTTACTAGCTGCTGTTGGGAGAAAAAAATAATCATTAATGATTATGGGATATTCCAAATTTCCTGTAACATATTGATTTAAATGATGTTAGATGTTTTGTGGTTATTATTATTATAAGTTAATTAATATAGTACTTACTTTCAACTCACGGTTTAAAATAAAGATTTTTCTCGTTGCGAATGAGAGGAAAATTTATGTCATAGAACATATTTTTTCATTTATTTTTTACTGAATCAGCTTATTGGTAAAACATATGGTAGAAAATTAATTATCATCAAAATAGTGGAAAACAAATTTTCATTTCCTATTTTTTCATATTAAAATATTACTATTTTTTATTTTCCAACTAATTCAATCAAAATATACATTATTTATATATGATTAATATTATTTTTTATGTTATATATTTAGTAGCTTTTGAATATTTTTTTATTTTTACGTGTGTTTATTACATTTCTTATTTTGATTAAACTCCTTAGTGAAAATTTTGCATCTGAATCCAACATGAGTGAAGCAATATTAATCCAACACCTAACACACATTAATCAAACACTTACACACACATTAATCCAATTACACCTAACACACATCAAATCATATCATTAAATTAAAGGGACTACAATCACCTAACACTTTTTTTAAAAATGTCAAATTCTTTTAAAATAGTGTATTTTGAAGAATTTGATTTAAGTATCACAAATTTTTTGAAAAGTCCGATTAACTAATTAACCCATGGCACCAACTCATAGTTGAATTTATACACACTATACATGGAAAGAAAGAGAGATCAAAGCGGCAATATGAAAATATATATATATAAAAAAAAATTGTAATTATATATATATAAACATTTTGTGTATATTGGTGAGTAATATTTTCTTATTTAGAGATTATACATATGACGACCTAAGTCCTAACCTCTTTTAAAAAAGTCAAAATTATAATTAAACATATATATGTATAATTTTTATACATATATAAACAGATTAGACATATGACCTAACCTCTTTTAAAAAGTTAATATGTGAGTATAAAAATATATTACTCTCTCCGTCTTAATTTAGATTAATTAACCTATTATTATTGATTAAAATTCATTGATATTATTAAAAAAAAAAAAAAAAAAAAAACTTTTACTGTATGCAATGTAAGTCCCCTCTATATATATACCTCATGAGTAAGCCTTCATTATACAAACAAAAAGGAAACACACAATCCTCAAAACCATGATAACATCTCAAACCTCTTCACCAACTCCTCCCAAATATTTACAAGAGGATGGTGTAAGTGAAGATTGTAAGAAATTGCTCTCTACCCTACCAAAAGAAAAAGGATGGATAGGATCGTATATATATAACTATCAAGGCTTTTGGACATCACCAAGATTAATTCAAGGTGTGATTGCATGTCAGCAACAATTTTAAGCTCAAAATAGTGATATCATTCTTGTTACGACTCCAAAATCAGGAACCACTTGGTTAAAAGCACTTTTATTTTCTCTAGTGAATCGAAAAAAATATCCTATTTTTGAACAAAATCACCCGTTACTTGTCAAGAACCCTCATGATCTTGTTCCATTCTTGGAACTTAAACTCTATGTTGATGGTCAAGTCCCTGATTTTTCATCCTTCACTCCACCTAGAATCATGTCAACTCATTTGCCTTATGATTCATTGCCAAAATCAGTCCAAGATTCAAGAACCAAACTTGTTTACTTATGTAGGAATCCGAGGGACACTTTTATTTCAATGTGGCATTTCACAAATAATTTAAGACTTGACTACATAGATACCAATTCCATTGAAGAAATGTTTGATCATTTTTGCAAAGGTGTGAGCCTTTATGGTCCGTTTTGGAATCATGTGTTGGATTATTGGGGGAAAAGCATAGAAAAGCCTAAGAAAGTAATTTTCTTGATGTATGAAGAAATTAAAGAGAAACCGACAATTCTGCTTAAACGTTTAGCTGAATTCTTGGAATTTCCATTTTCTATAGAGGAAGAAAATTGTGGAGTGAATGATGAAATATTAAGAATGTGTAGCTTTGACAATTTGAGCAATTTGGATGTGAATATAAATGGAAAATTGTCAACCGGAGAGGAAACTAAAATGCTCTTTCGTAGAGGGGAAGTTGGTGATTGGAAGCATTATTTTACTTTAGAGATGAGTGAGAAACTCAATCATATAATTAAACAAAAGTTTCATGGATCTGGATTAAATTTTTTGTATATTTGATTAGGCATTGATATGCTGTATGACAATTGAATGAAATTATTTATTTTGAAAGTCAATTTTGAAATAGTTGTGTTGTGATTAATCTATTTTAAAAGTTCACCTGTTGAATATTATTTTTATTGTGTCACGGACAAGTAATTTTTTTATAACTATTTCACACCAAATCCTTCCTACTATAGTACTGAAAATGAAGTTGGTTTTTATTTATTTATTTTGATTTTAAGTCCAACAATTATTGCTACAAATGTCAAATCAAGAATTGAATGCTCAAAATTTACAAAATTGATCAGAATGATTTTTCTTGTGAAATACCTATAGAAGAGTGAGTTTTTACCCAAACAATGTTTGACTTTATTATATAATTTTAATAATTGACTGACTATTCGAGCAACAAACTCATTTTAGGAGCTTCTATGTGTGACGATGGTTACCATAGTAATATATTGTGATGATAATAATAAAATAATGGAAATCATCATCTTCACGCTCGAAATATCTAAAGGGAGTTGTCATGGTCTACTATTTGTAGATGATGAAGTACAGTGGCGGAGCCAGAACTTCGACTAAAGGGTGTCAAAATATAAAAAACTAAAATCGCGTAGAAGTCAAGGAGTGTCAATATGTAATATATACACATAAAAAATAACTTAACTCTAGCTACACAGTGTAATTTTCCGACGAAGGGGTGTCGGTTGACACCCCTCAACTACATGTGGCTCCGCCACTGATGAAGTATTGATCGAAGATACATAAGAAAAGATTAATGATAGACTGGAGGTTTAAAGATAGATCCTAGGGCTCAACAATTCATGTTGAGCAGGACAAAAGCAAAGTACTTAGAGTATAAGTTCAGTGACATAACTCACAAGGCAGATGTGGAGGTGATTATTAATATACTACTCATGATTCTTATAAAAAGAGAAAATTTCAAGTATTTTGGTCAATAATCAAAGAAAATGTGAAGACTGGTGATGATGTTATACATGGTATTGGAGCGAGGTGGATTAAATGGAGGATCACATCCGATTTTTTTGTGTAGTAAAAATGTGCCACCAAGATTTAAAGGTAAGTCTTATAAAGTGATTGTTATGGGTAGATTGTTGGCCGATCAAGAACTCACACATTCATAAGATGAAAGTAGCGGAAATAAGGATGTTGAGATGGATGTATGAGTATACTTGTTGGAGAGATAAAACTAGGAATGAAGATATTCGGGACGGAGTGGAATGACCCCGTGGTGAATAAGATGAGGGAATCGAGATTGAGATGGTTCGAACATGTGAAGATGAGATGCACATGTGCCCTAGTGAGGAGATGTGAGAGTTTGACTATGGTGGGTCTAAAAAGAGGTAAAGGTAGGTCAAAAAAATATTGTAGAAATGTGATTAGACAAGACACGACAGACTTGAAGTTTATCGCATAGATGATCATAGATAAGAGGATATGGAAGTCAAGGATAAGCTTACCGAGAATATGATCCAGTTTTCTTTAAAAGTATTATTATTATTACTCTCATGCTATATTATTCTTTGATTTTATTATTACATGTTGTTTCTTTTGCTTCGATTATCGTACTAATTTTTGTTGATATTATCCTTTTCTCCATTGTTTCAACATAACTTCTTCACTACTCATGTATTTTCTTTTCATACCTAATTTTATATGTTTTACTTGAACCGAGGGTTTATAAATAATAATGTATTATTGTATTATCTTCACACTCATCTCTAAATTCTTTCTTTCCTTTTCTTTAATAATGGATAACAAGAGATGCAATGCCTTGTTTCTAAGGTTCTTCAATTTTCATTTTCACATCACCAGCTACTTATCACTATTATATTACTCTTTTTGTTTCCATTAATAACGTGACATTGTCTGAATGAATATCGAATTTAAAAATATATATAATTTAAAAAGTCTAAAACAAATTATAAATTTGCATAGGATAACGAATCACCTCTTTAAAGAGAAATTCTTTTTGCACTCACAAAAACATAGCATGAAGTGTGATGTGGCTCACAAATTATTGTAAGACACTCACGTTAATAACACCACTCTTGAGTCTTGATAAAGAATAATAAGAAAAGTGAATTAAAAGTTGTTAATAGAAAGACATGAAAAGCGTGAAGTAGAGAGCTCACATGTAGTGTATGACTAAAATATTCACGTAAATAATGAGTGTATCTGTGTGTATATATGTTATATATATCTCAAACTTGAAGAAAACACTCAATTCAAACCAATGACAACATCTCAAAATTCTCCTCCCAAATATTTACAAGAGGACCAAAGTGAAGAGTGTAAAAAATTTCTCTCTACCCTACCTAAAGAAAAAGGATGGATGGAATCAACTATCTACAATTATCAAGGTTTTTGGTCATCATCAAGAGCAATTCAAGGTGTGATTGCATGTCAACAACAATTTCAAGCTCAAGATAGTGATATCATTCTCGTGACATCTCCAAAATCAGGAACTGTTTGGTTAAAATCACTTTTATTTGCATTAGTGAATCGAAATAACCATCCTATTTTTGAAAAAGATCACCCCTTACTTTTAAAAAACCCTCATGATCTCGTTTTGTTCTTGGAACTTGATCTATATGCTGATGGTCAAGTCCCTGATTTTTCATCGTTCACTTCACCTAGACTCTTGGCAACTCATGTGCCCTTTGCTTCATTGCCAAAATCAGTTAAGAATTCAAGAACCAAACTTGTTTACTTATGTAGGAATCCAAGAGACACTTTTATTTCTATGTGGAATTTTGCAAACAATTTAAGACTTGATAATCATAAAGATATCAATTCCATTGAAGAAATGTTTGATCATTTTTGTAAGGGTGTGAGTCTTTATGGACCATTTTGGAATCAGGTGTTGGATTATTGGAAAGAAAGTATAGAAAATCCTGATAAAGTATTTTTCTTGATGTATGAAGAAATTAAAAAGCAACCAAAAATTCAGCTTAAACGCTTGGCTGAATTCTTGGAATGTCCATTTTCCATAGAGGAAGAAAATTGTGGAGTTGTGGATGAAATATTAAGAATGTGTAGCTTTGAAAATTTGAGGAATTTGGAGGTGAATACACATGGGAAAATGTCAGCTGGAGTGGCAAATAAAAATTTCTTTCGCCGAGGGAAAGTTGGAGATTGGAAGAATTATTTTACTGTCGAGATGAATGATAAACTCAATCATATCATTGAACAAAAGTTTCAAGGATCTGGATTAAAATTTTCATATATTTGATTAGACATTAATATGTTATAATGTGATTTGAGTGTAGCTTATTATTTTCAAAATCAATGTAAGAGTAGTTGTGTTTGAGGGTGATGTAACAAGAACATATATAAAAAGAGCTCTATTTTAGTACTAATATATATTATTTTAAATGTTTATTACTCAAATTGTTGCAAATGATGTATTGATTTAAATGGAATGTACTTCTAGTGTGATTTCATTATTATTGATTGTTTGTAAAATATAAAAATGTGTCAAGTTCAACTATGAATAAAGGAGGTACTTGTAATATCTCGCAAATTGAAATAACTAGGAAGAAGTTAAGAATTTGAAAAGTCATTTTTGGAAAGAATTGAAATCTGGAAAAATTTGTTAAGTATGTTAAGTTGAGTTTTGGTCAACTTCAAACGACCATAACTCCTAGCTCAGGATGAGTTAGGTGTGGTTCCAGATATTGTATGAAAGATCTTGGAATAATCTTTCCAATTCCGTCAAGGTTGCGTGATTCTGAGTTTGTATGAGTGATATATGCCCATTAGAAGTTGGGTTGTTCGAATAAGGAAAGTCCAATCAGGATTTTGGAAGGGTAGTTTGGTCTTTTCCATACCCAACATAATAAATTCATTTTTGGTAATTATTTTAGGGTCTAAACTGATAGGATTCATTTTACACTTTTGAAAAATAGAGTTAGGGTTTTTGGAGAAAGAACGCAAGAGGAGAAGAGAGGAGAAAAGAGCCAAGATCATCGTTCATAAGGATTTCGCTTGTGGATTTCGTCCAGGGGTGATCCCTACGATGTATGTGAGATCACATAGTGTTGGGTTAGTTCACCCACGTGCCAATCATGATTCAATTCAGCAAAGTATATTAGATTTGAAAGTAAATCCTTTGAGTTCTTGATGAAATTCGTTTGAATTCTTGTGGGTTGTGTTGTTGAAGTTTTCTTGAGATTTGATTCATTTTTTCGGGTGTAATTTCGAGTTGAATCTTGTATATATTGATGGTATAGTTGATTCTAAGTGTTTGGGGAAAGAGCTAAGTTGAAATAGAGGGTTTAGAGATAAAAAACGAAGGTGAAAAGTCGGAGTTCACCTGGGCAGGAGCCTGGGGCGTCACCCCTCTCAGAGCCCCAAGAAAGGCCCTTTGAATTTTGACCTCTGGGGCGCCGCGCCAACCAGAGCGCCCCAAGTCACTCTCTGAATTTCAAGGGCTGGCGCCCAGCGCCAAAGACACCAGTTCTTCTCATTTCTTCCCCAACTTTTCGTACTAGTTCCTTAGCAACGTACCTATGTTTTCTAGTTGATTCTAACACTCTAAGTTACATCTAAACATCATGAAATCATCCATAAACATGAGATCATTAACCTTGAATCCATAATTCAATTCAATTCAAGGAAAGTTAAGAGTCAAGTCTAGAAGTTAAGAATCAAGTCAAGGGAAGTTCATAAAGTTTTCAAAAGTCTTTCACAAACGTTTTAACTTTGTTTTAAGACTTAAGTTTTGAGTTAAGCAAAGAGTAAAGAGTTGAGTTCATTTCTCCAAAAGTTATAAGGGAACTAAGTATCCCCAAGAGTTTATAATGTTTTCACATTTGAACAAGAAAGGGAAACACCGATTTCTAAGAGAGTTTTTAAGCTAAAGTTTTCGAGTAATTATCTCAAACCAAAGAAAGAAGTTTTGTTTTACAACATATGAGCTAAGTATATTTTTTGGAGTAGTATTGAGCACCGATATGGGTATGCGAGTTCATATTAACTCATGTCTCCATAAACCATGTAGTCATCATGGGTAGTAAATGATTATACTTTTTAGATGACTCCTTAAGTGCTTTTTAGCATAGACTAGTGGATCTACTTAGTTAAGGCGATCTATATGACGACAAAGTATAGGACAGTTCTGGCAGCGTGGGCAAGACGATGTATCACCACTTAGGCTCATAATGGTGGTTGTCGGTTAGAGAAACTCCCACAGAAACTATATTACTTTATATATGAGTAAAGTTGAGTTTGTTATTGCATTTTCTTTAACGAACTAAGTTGTTTCTACTGTTTTAAAAGCTTTCTGTATATTGCATATGTTTTATTGCTTTATATTAAGTTGAGTTATTCAGGAGTTGAGTAAAGTCAAGGTAAGTGTTTCTTTCAGATTCTTTTCAAGCTTATGTTATGTTTAGCATTCCAATCGCATACTCGTACATTTAATGTACTGATACCAATTGGCCTGCATCGTTTCATGATGTAGACACAGGTAACTAAGCTCATCATTCAGCGCCTCGTTGATCCAATTGAGCACTCAGAGTCTATTGGTGAGCCTCCTTGCTTTTCGGAGGGCTCCTTTTTACATTACTTTCTAGTTTTCAGTTGTTTGGATGATCAGGGGTCTTGTCCCGACATCCCTCTTTCTTTTAGAGGCTTCATAGACGGATAGTATAGTTCTTTAGTCTTATTCAATTCAGTTGTATACGTTGAAGACTTGAGTTGTCAGTTTGGCTAAGTTATTATCTCTTAAGTTATTGCATGAGTTACGTTTCTTATGTTTAAGTTTTCCGTTGAGTAAGTAAGCCAGGCCAAGGGTTCGCTTGGGGCCAGAAATGGTTCTCGAGTGCCAGTCTCGTCTAGGGTGTAGGTTCGGGACGTGACAGTACTTTTGTTATACTATATTATACCAAATTAATTTTATTCGATCATAGAGAAGCTTGTACTTTACTATCATTATCATTTTTAAGAGTTTTATATTGACGTACTGATGATAGTGGCACCCGTTGCCCTCAAATTTTGAGTCTGAATCTGATAATTGTCACAATCATTTCTCAACTCTTTCTTTCGTTTGCAAATAAAGTAAAAAATTATTTCGAAAAAGGGAACTCTCATAATTAAATCATTAGGAAGAAAAAGGTACAACACTCTATATCTATTCATGCATGTTTTCATAGAGCATGGTAGAAAATATGAAGCTTTAAATACATGCAAGTTTGAATAACTCTATAAATTGAGTATTATATACTCTCTTCGTTCATGTTTACTTGCTATTATATTAAAAATATATTTTTACTTTTATTTATTTACTTTAGCATATCTAGAGAAAGACAATTTTTGCCAATTTTTTATTTTATTTTTGACATTAACAATACATTTTTTTCAAATCATTCTAAAGTCCATCAAGACTATATATAAATTAATATGAATATTATATTAAAATATTCACGTTATTTATGTTTATTTAGAAAGAGTGCAAAATTTATCAGGAATAAGTAAAAGTAAATGGAGAAAATATATAGTTAAATTAGATTTTTTTTTTTGTTGTTGTTTAAATTAGATTTTCATGGTTATAAATTAAAGAATAGTGATATAATAAACTCCAAAGAATTAATCTTGAAATTAAAATCATTATTTGACAAAGAGGACAAAACACTGCATGAATTTTGCTAACTATTCTGACACACTCACATTAATAGCACTCTCTTAATAAATTAAATAAGTCAATCAAAGTAATTATTACTAATAGAAAGACATGAAAAATGTGAAGTGTTGAGCTCACATGAAGTGTATGACTAAACGTTCACATGAATAATAAGTGTATTCGTGCGTATCTATTATAAAATACCCCAAACTTGAAGAAAATACTCAATCTTCTAAATCATGACAACTTCTCCTCCCAAATATTTACAAGAGGATAGCCTAAGTGAAGAGTGTAAGAAATTGCTCTCTATACTACCAAAAGAAAAAGGATGGGTTGGGTCATATATCTACAATTATCAAGGTTGTTGGACACCACCAAGATTGCTTCAAGGTGTGATTGCATGTCAACAACAATTTCAAGCTGAAGATAGTGATGTCATTCTTGTTACAACTCCAAAATCAGGAACTACTTGGTTAAAATCACTTTTATTCGCTCTGATGAATCGAGTGAAACATCCTATGTTTGAACCTAATCACCCTTTACTTGTCAATAACCCTCATGTTCTTGTTCCATTCTTGGAGCATACACTCTATGTTGATGGTCAAGTTCCTGATTTTTCAACTTTCACTTCACCTAGACTCTTGGCAACTCATGTGCCTTTTGCTTCATTGCCAAAATCAATCATGGATTCAAGAACCAAACTTATTTACTTATGTAGGAATCCTAAGGACACTTTTATTTCTATGTGGCATTTTGCGAACAATTTAAGACTTCATCACAAAGATACCAATTCCATACATGAAATGTTTGATCTTTTTTGTGAGGGGTTGAGCCTTTATGGTCCTTTTTGGAATCACGTGTTGGATTATTGGAAACAAAGCATAGAAAATCCTAATAAAGTGTTTTTCTTGATGTATGAAGAGATTAAAGAGAAACCAAAAATTCAGCTTAAACGCTTGGCTGAATATTTGGAATGTCCATTCTCTATGGAGGAAGAAAATTGTGGAGTGCTGAATGAAATATTAAGAATGTGCAGCTTTGAGAATTTGAGAAATTTGGAGGTGAATACAAATGGAAAGTTGTCAACTGGAGAGGGAAATAAAGTGTTCTTTCGTCGAGGAGAAATTGGAGATTGGAGAAATTATTTTACTACAGAGATGAGTGATAAACTCAATCATATCATTGAAGAAAAGTTTCAAGGATCTGGATTAAAGTTTTCATATGTTTGATTAAGTACTAATATGTTATTGTGTGAATTGAATGCAATTATATATTTTGAAATTAATGTTGAAATAGTTGTGTTTGAGAGTAATGTAACAAGAATAAACAACAAAAGTTTTATTGTTGTATTAATATTCCCTCCGTTCCATTTTATATGTCACCTTTTTACTTTGCATTTGCATTAAGAAATGATGTAATTTTACCGTTCTACCCTTATTTAATGTTTTCTTAAGTCAACTTTATTAATAAATGACAAGATTAATTAACTATTCTATCAAGGGTATAATTGGCAAAATATGGTAATCTATGCATAAATTTTATAAAATGACAAGTATTGTGGTCCAGCTATTTATAGAAAGGGATGACATATAAAATGGGACGGAGGGAGCACTATTTTAAATGTTCATTACTCAAATTTGTTGCAAATTTAGTAGTAAATTCATATTTCTTTATTTTGTCACAACAACTCAACAAGTCATGTTTTTGTTAGTACTATAGTAGTGTCAATGAGGTTGGAGACATTTGGTTTTCTTTTTGAATTTGAGACTATTGAATTCCACAATTATTGCTATAAATAACAAATCATAAATTTAGCGCTCAAACTTTAAATAATTGATCAAGACGATTTAGAGTGAAATAGCAATAAAAAAGTTACCTCAAATATGATGGTCTTTAGTATTTGTCAAGAAGGGGAGGCCCAAAAATATGTGTAAATTTTTCAATTGCTAGTTTCTCATAATAAATTCTATATACATATAATTTTTTTAGCCAAATCTTGTTTGAAATGAAATCAATTAAAGAAACTGCAGGGTTTTTCATTTTTTTTGGTTAGAGAAAGAGAAATTGGGTTGGATTTATGAGTAAAACGTACATCAATTACACTAAATGGGCCGTCTTCTACATTGGGCCTTCAAAAGTCATTGAGATAAAATTGTAGAAATAGCGCTTAGTGACCACTTTTTGACGTAAATTTTCTAGAGCAACTTTCACATATATCAAACATAAAAATCATATTTGTATGTTATAGCTATAGTTTGCATAATTGCGCTCCATAGCAAATTTTATGTTTTCTATGGAACTTTTCATTTGTATAATTCGCTAGATATATCCAATTTTATACAAATTGTTCAGTTTTGTATAAATTCATTTATACATTGTAATTTGTATAATAAGATTTGTATTTGTATAATTATAAGTGTATAGAACAAAAATATATGTATTTGTATTTGTATATACAATTTTCTCTCGCTTTATACAAACACAAACGCATTTTATACATTTTATACCGAAATGTATAAAATGGCTAATTGTATACCGAATCAGATGACCAAAAAAAGGGATAGCTTATGTAGATACTGCTATTTAATTTGTAGCTATTTTTGAAGAAATTCTTTTACACATCTATCCACCTAAGAAATAACTTTGCGGTGTCTGAAGTTAGACGTAAAATGGCTCCATTTACTCATATATGACTAAATGTTTTTTTTTTTTTAGAAAAAGACTAAAATGCTTGAACTTTGCCTAAACTTTAATCATAGGTAACTTCACTCACATGTCTAAAATTGTTACGACTATTTTTTTATATATATTGTGGGATATAACTTAAATGATGACCTCAAAATCGAATGAATACGAAAGAAGTCGCTCTCTCCCAAAAATTCATGATAATATATAGGAAAAAGATATTATATATTATCTTCCTTCCTATTGTGTGTCTGGCATGAAAGTGAAATCCCATATGGAAAGAAAATTCCAAAGAGAGGAATAAAGGTGGTGAAGATCTTCTTGTTGTGTGAATGTGAATCTTACATTTTGTGGGGACTAAAAGGGAAAGGGGAGGGCAAATAAATATATTCAATCAAATGAGTCTCATTCGTTCTCCATTCAGACTCGATATTTATATTAAATTAATAAATATATAATCAATGGTAAAATAAAAAAAAATTGATGAGGTAATTCAGAAATGTTGTAAACAATTGTAAACTACCTCTAATACTGTAATGAAAATTCCCCTTGTGTCGAGGAGATTCAAATATTTGTACTTGTACCAAAATATGCTTTATGTCCTCTAATTTATGTGACATGATTTTCTGACTAAGGAAATTCAAATGAACGGTTTATATGAACCTACTTCAATAATAATTGTGGCTCCACTGTTATGCATGATTTTTGTTCACACATAGATACAGAGTTTTATTATTTAATTATGATTAATAAATGTATACTTCGAAGTGTTTGGTATGGAGGAAACTTTCCCTTTTCTGGTTAGTCAATATCATAGATAACATTTTATCTGTAAAAAAAGATTAACTTAAAACTTAGAAAAAATGACTTTTTAGCGAATGTAAAAAACTAAAGTTTCATAAATAGCATTTCACACTTATATATTATCGTTACCCCGCCTCTAAACATCTTGTGCACCCCTCACCTCACCCCCACCTCGACCCCTCACCTCACGTCCCCACCTTGAACCCCCAACCCTCGACTTCACTCCCTCAGCACCTCCTCCTCTATCCTTTACACTAATTCGCTCTATTTATAATATTTATCTAAATTATATACATATAATTAATTTTTTATACTTTTAATTGAATGTCACTCTCAATACTCCACAGAAGGAGAAGGCAACCACATTCCCTTTTCATACTTTATAGTACTATTAAAATTTGGCAGGAATTAAATTCTGTTATGTATTTATTAGAGGGACACAAAAGGGATTCTCCTCAGATTTTGTTTATCTTTTCCTATTCATGTAACAACCATACAAATCTAGGGGGAACAAAAATTAGTACTTCCTTCTATTATTACTTTCTCACAATACCTAACTCATATGTTTGTTACTTTGAAATTACTCTCTCCGATCGTCTTTACTTATCCATATTTAATTATGTACGTGTTTCTTAAGAAGCAACACATAAAACGATAATTTTATTATTTCACATTTTACTTGTTGAAAAATAAGTGTAAAATAGATAGAAGATAGTTCAACAATAAATTATTTCTTGATTTTTTAAATTGAAACAAATATCGGACATGTGTACTGTACATGACATATTTTTCGTCATGACTAGTATATATTATATAAGTAAAACTTACGAAATATGCAAATATTTATTAGTGCATGGAAATCATGATATATATATTTACTAGTTACAGTAGCTCGTACTAGCACGGGCCCAACATATATTTTTATTTTTAATTTTAATTTATGCGACATTAATAAAATTTTAACGGTCAAACAATTTTTTTGTATGTTCTTTAAATTTTAAGTTGTTGATTATTGTGGTTAATAATACTTTATATGTAATTTTCAATATTCTCTTTGTCCCAATTTATGTGTCATTGATAGAATTTCGAAAGTCAAGCAAATTTTGTATATGTCTTTTAGATTTTGAAGTTATTTAATTATTATGAGTTATACTACATTTTACGTATATGTTATTTTTTATATCCCAAACTATGTGACATTAGTAGAATTTTGAGAGTTGATCAAATTTTTTGTATGTCCTTTAAATTTTGAAGTTGCTAATTATTGTGTGATTTGTAGTACGTTTCATGTTATTTCAAATAATAAATGTTATTTCCTTTATCCTAATTTATATGGCACTAATAGTTTTTGAGCTTCAATCAAATTTTATAGGTCTTTAAAATATTTTAGGGTTTAATTACCTCTTTTTTATTTTTAATCCATTAATATGCTTTTTTCACAATTATCAGTAGAGCTACCTTAAACGGCGATGTGGCGCTCTCTATGACCTTCATTGTCATTTTCCTTTTTTCTCCTTGTTTGAATTTTTGTCAATTATATTATTTTTAAAAGTTATTTTCATAACTCACACTTCTTCATCTTCAAAAATTCTACTTTTAATTAGTATTAATAATATTCATAACTTTCAAACCTTTTATATTCATAACCCCAAAAAAATCAATTTTACATTAAATTCAATTAGGATTTTTTTTATTTTTCTTTATGTTAATCTTATTTGAACATTTATTGTATTAAGTAAAAAGTATTCTAATTAATTCTACTAAAGATTCACTAATTGAATGCTGAGAGAAATTAATTAATGTGAGAAAAGTACTGAAAGAAAGACTTAATCCTACTCCATCCGTCCAATAATTATTGTCTATTATATTATTTTGGAATGTCCTACAATACTTGTGCACTTTATGAAATCAATGGATAGTTTACCCCTTGTCATTATCTAAATTGCTAATTATTGTTGTATGATTTGTAATATCTTTTACGCAATTTTCAAATAATAAAGGTTATTTCTTCTTTCTCAATTTATGTGGTACTAATAAAATTTTGAGATTCAATCAATTTTTTTGTCTTTAAAACATTCTATTGTTAATTATTGTAAATTATTGTACTTTCTAAGTAATTTTCAAATAATATATATTATTTCATTTGTCCAATTTATGTGTCACCGATAAAATTTGAAGAGTTAATCAGATCTTTTACATATTTTTATATCTTTTGAATATTTAAGTAAATAATTATTGTGATTTATAATATTTTATACAATTATTTTAAAAAATTAAACAACAAACAAAACGAATTCATCATAGGAAAATTACCAAAGCATCCTTCAATACATCAATAATGGGTCCCACTTTTTGTTTAAAAAAATATGCATATTGGGAGGATATTTTTGTCCAAAGTGGAAATAGAATAAGTATAAAGCATTAAAGTCTTTTAAAATTTTAAATTGTTTATTCTTATTGTATGATTTGTAATACTTTTACGCCATTTTCAAATAATAGAGGTCATTTCTTCTTTCTCAATTTATGTAGTACTAAATTTTTTTTGAGATTTAATCAATTTTTTTTGTCTTTGAAATATTTCTAGCTGTTAATTACTGTAATTTATAGTACTTTGTAAGAAATTTTCAAATAATATGTATTATTTCATTTTCCCCAATTTATGTGTCACCGGTAAAATTTGAAGAGTCAATCAGATCTTTTATATATTTTTATATCTTTTAAATATTTAAGTAATTAATTATCGTGATTCATAATATTTTATACAATTATTTAGTATAGTAAAATAAATTTAAAAGAAACAAACAAAACGAATTCATCATAAGAAATTACCAAAGCATCCTTCAATACATCAATAATGGGTCCGACTTTTTGTTTTTAAGAAATTACACATTCGAAGGATATTTTTGTCCAAAGTGGAAATATTGTGTAAAAAATGTGTATTTATTGTGATTTTGAATGTTTTGTGGGGTAATAGGACACACGCAAAGTTAAGGTGTCTTTTTGAAAATCTGGGACAACTTCAAGTATCACTTAATGTTATTTCTCAAAATTTAATTTACTTTCGTAAACTATGTGTAAGATCAAAATCAGATTAACAAATTCAAAAGGAATGAGTAATAAATAGCTCATACAATGACATATTTATTATTTAAAAAAAGTACTCCTTTTGGTTGAAAGCTAACAAGATAGTTACAATGTAACTAAATACTATAAAATCTTTGCATTGTGGCTTATTTTATATATATATATATAAAATGGGCCCAAATGAGGTAGGTAATTAATGGTGTTAAATTGTCCGATAATATAAATTTTAAAGGTACAACCATAAAAGAAGAATGTACAACACTATCTAAGCACATATCATCCAACACTTGTCATGTGCTAAGTAGTAGATATTCCCACTTATTATATATAATAATATTTACAAATGAGGTAGGTAATTAATGATGTTAAATTGTCCAATAATATAAATTTTAAAGGTACAACCATAAAAGAAGAATGTACAACACTATCTAAGCACATATCATCCAACACTTGTCACGTGCTAAGTAGTAGATATTCCCACTTATTATATATAGTAAAAAATAAAATAAAATACAATAAAATAAAATAAAAAAAATAAAATATATATATATATATATATATATATATATATATATATAAATGGGCCCAAATGAGGTAGGTAATTAATGGTGTTAAATTGTCCAATAATATAAAATTTAAAGGTACAACCAGAAAAGAAGAATGTACAACACTATCTAAGCATAAATCATCCAACACTTGTCATGTGCTAAGTAGTAGATATTCCCACTTATTATATATAGTAAAAATAAGTATTAGAAATTATATTACACGTATGATACACACCTTTGCCTAACTTATAATAAAAGTTTCCTCATATAATCCCATAATAAATCATGAAATTATTTACTTATATCATATCTAGATAGTTGCTTTTCTTGAAAAGGAAATAAATCATAGCTATAAATTATGATATATTTATCTAGACTTAATTTGGACGAAATCAATATACAAAATCACATCTCTCAGATTGAACATTATATACTTTAAAGGGTGAGATATATATTTGATTGGTCGATCAAAATAATTATAGCTAGCTAAAATATAATCTTAAACTCGGATTACAAGAACAAATATGAATAAAATGGTTACAAAAAGAATTCACAATAACTCCACATGTTATTTTAGGAGTCATATATAATAGCATGTTTGATCAAATTTTTAAAAAGTCAAAAATATTTAATTTTGTTTAAATAAACGTTTATTTTAGATAATTGAGGTGTTCAATCACATTTGTAGAAATAAAAAAATCCCTTTTAAGTAAAATACTATAATAACATAAGTTATTTTTTTCAGAAACTAAATAAATGTCTTTTTCTCGAAAAACACTTTTAGAACATTGATCAAATAAAACTTATGATTATAATACCAAAATTTATTTTAAAATAAATTAGTCAAATAGGATCCACACTTTTTTAAATATTTTTGAAAAATATTTTTTGAATTTCATAATTTGTGGCTTTCCTTTAAAGCAAGGAAAACATTCTTAAAAGAGAAAACGATTGTGTCAGAAATTACAGACAAAGACACGTCATTTTTTAGCTTTCTGACGTGGATGATGAGCTGGCAGACAAATCTAAAATGTCCCTTGACTAGTACGAATAGGCAAAAATTTAAAAATTTACAAAGAAAAAAAAATTAATTAATTAATTTAAAGAAAAAAGAATAAAATGGTCCATAATATAATAACGTGAAAACTTAATATAAAGTTCTGCTGAAAATACTGCCACAAGTCACGTGCGTTAGTGTGATTTTCAAGATCTAGCATGAGTAATTGTTTGTCATAATAATATATACTCCCTCCTGCACCGCCATCTCAAATTATATGTCGTATTTTTCCTATATGTGCTCTATTAAAAAAAATCATCATATTTATTTGTTGATTTCACTTTTTGATAGTTAAATTATATGAATTTTAATTAATATTATATATTTTTATCATATTAATATAAAAATATATGATTTATAGTATAAATTTTAAATATTAAATTAATCTAATAGTATAAAGAATTAAAATGTATAATTTCTCTTTTAAGTGGTGATAGATCTTACAATGTACAATTAAAATAGTATAAAGAATATAATATAATAGTAATTTTATTTTATGTTTATTTCATTTATATTTCGATTAATCTAATAATAATATAATAGGGCTTTGACCTAGCTAGACAAATATACTTTTATTTTTTTCAATATGGAGCTCAGACAAATACTTAAATTAAAGTTTCTTTTTAATTAGGAGTTTATTATAAATATCTCTAGGTTATTGGTTTGGTAAGAGACCCTTTTTAAGTCTAAAACAGACAAATTTAGGGTAGAGGTCTCTTTTCTACTAATTTATATAGTTGAATATAATTACTTTTTTTTTCTTATCCTTTTGAAAGTTATATTGCATTTCTTGGTCTTGTCATGCAAATTTCTCAACAATTCATGTCAAAAAGTTAGAAATATTCATATAAATATTATATATATTACTTCATGAAGTAATAGACCAGTAAGTATTTTTTTCATTCTTAAGATGAGAGTTATGTTTGAGTCGTCTTTGTTAGTGAATGTTTTATTTCCAAAGTAAAATTTTTCAATATGAATTCAAATTCAATCGAACCTCAATATGAATACCAAACATGAAAAACTTTATATTTAACTAAATAAATTTGTCATGCTACTTTTTCTTTTTTATGTCCTAGACATGCCTAAAAGCCAAGGTTGATTAGGAATATCACTTGAAAGTTGTGATCTTATTATATATAAAAAGTAAAAGACAAATTGCCTGACCAGAAAAAGAACTCCTTGAACTAAAAACATAACTTTGCATCCTTAAATACTTATTTAAATTTACTAAAAGTGAAAAGCATTCAAAAAATCTATTTTTCTCCATATGCAACCTCACTGCAAAAATATAGAAATAATTAGCGATGAAATTTGTCGTTAAATAAAATAATTTGTAGTTAACATGTCTTTTTGTAATATGTTACTAATCCGTCATTAATAATATAATCAACAATTATCTTTTGCTAATAAACGATAGAAGTTATCCATCGCTTATTTGTCGTTTGTGTAGTGATTGTTGATTGTTGTAAAGGGCGACTAAAAAAGAGGCTCGACTTATTTAAGGAGAGCGAAAAACATATAGAGATTGTGAATGAAAATAGTACAAATTGGTGCAATATTTCCACATTAATTTTTTTATGACTTTCGGGTTCGCGCCAGCTTTTGCGCATGTATATCTCAGTTAATTCCATGAGATACCTGGTCTGCCACATCCATCAACAACATGCCACCAAATAACTTTGTCCACAAGAGGCACATTCTAAAGTGTTCATTCTTCGACTAGTTTCGCGGGATACCTACCACCTCCTACCAACAACAGAGATCAGATAACTCTATTCACGCATTTTAAAGTGCTCATTATGGTATAAATAAATAAAATATATGTCAACTCTATTATTGACAATTATTCCTAGTAGGTGGAAAACAACTCTTCTCCATATATATATATCCACTTTTAGTTTTATTTCCTTCCATTATATTAAGGAGAATAATTCAAATACCAATGGTGAATGGAAGGCAAAGTATCATGTTTTCTTGTGGGACTTATTGTGGGTGTTTTTTTTTGTGTATATATATTTTTCATGTGTCTTACATATATCCTGAGCTTTACAAATCTACTTTACAATATAATGGAAATGTTTTTTTTCTTTTTCCAAATACTTTAAAGTCAACTCTTTTTAAGGATAAATTGTTAATTTGTCTGAAGAATCTTTGTCTACACTTCATATGTTGTAGGCTAGACATGTTTTGTTGGGAGGGAGGATTTTCAGTAACTAATGTCTAGCTTCTAGTGGGGAAATTTCTAATGATAAAGTCCTATTTAATGTTTAAAATAAAATTGAGAAAAAAAAAAAAGAATAAGGAAGTTGTTTTGTTATGCCCTATTAGACCCTATAACAAAAAAAAATGTGTGTAAATTTGAAAATCAAGGGGAAATGTTAAAAATTAAAATAAGAAAAATGGAAAAGGATTAAAAAAAATGTTCCTAAACGGTGTGAATTTAAACAAAAATGTCATATGTTAATATAGTTTGATTCAAAATATCCTTGTTGTTACTTAATTAACACGATCGAGCATAGAGGCAAAATATCATGCATTAGTTGTTGCTATCTTTGAAATAATTTGGGTCGAGCTTCTCCTTCGAGAGATTGGATGCTAATTCTATTTTTCATTTTCGAACTACAGGGATTTGAGATGCTTTTGAACCAAACTATTGACAAAAGACATTTTTGTTTGATTATACATAATTTAAAGATATTTTAAACCTTTTTTTGTTTAAAGAAAAGAGAATGATATAGCGTAAAAATATTTAATAAAACCATCATAGTGCAATAGTAATGGAATCTTCATTCTTAACTAGATCAAGATCTCGTGTTCAAGCTATATGAATAAATTCATTTTTAATGGGAAGCAATTCTACACTTTCTAATACAATTCAGATTAATCTGACTTCAAATATACTATCGATGCTGAATAGAAAAAAAAAAAAAAAAGGAATGGGATTAAACCATTGCTTTCCCCTCTACAAGAAAACAAAAGTTTTATATAGATAGATGAATTTGCCCTACAACAACTTGAAGAAAATTGATATACAAATCAATATTCATAGAATCCAAGATTTTGTTCTTTCTAAAAAAATATATATATTGAAAGTAACTACTCAAGCTAGCTAAAAATTGTCCAAAAGTAGTTCATGGACCATAAAATCTTATTAATTCAATTTTAAAATAAACCTATACATATGTAACAAATAATGAATAAGACAACTTCTCTGATTTACTAGCATCCCTACACCTTCAAAAAATTAAATATTTAGATAATGAAACGCTAGATGCTTGTGTGTAAGTTCTATCCTATGTATATATATAATTTTCTCCATAATTAAATTGTTTAAAATTTTGTTATTTACACATCTATAGCACCTATACATATATATATTATTCATGCTATTGATAAGGTCAATTCATGAATTTTCTTTTTATTTTCTTTTATCACATTTTGCATAAAAAATTGAAGGGAGATAGTACATCAAGTTATTCGCCAGTCATCACTATCTTTTGTGTGCGTGTATCTCTGGCTCTCTGCATAAGCTTATGTTACAACTTACATCATACAAGATACCTTAATTAAATCTAAATCAAATCTCACTTGTTGTCATGTATATTTTTAATTTAGCCACAAAAGATGTAACAACATATATGTAATAATAAAGTGTCAGCTACAATATGCTAATTAAGAAAGAAAAATTGTAATCGATCAACTAGGGTTATTAGGTCGTGGTGAAGTGATAAATATTTCTTTAATATTAATTAAAAGTTCCAAGTTCGAATTGTGACAGATACAAAATCGCCTTTGATTGTTAGATAGAGTCATGTTTTTATCTGAGCTTCTTTCATCCTTGTATTTTTCACAAATTTGTTTTAAAAATATTAAAGGATTCATCAAAAACAATCTATTTAAATTTCTCTGATGAAAATTTTGAATCGACCATTCATGATGGCGGCGCTATTAACAAAAAAATTTCCATTTCTAAAAGCTCGAAATCAAAATATCTGAGTTAAAATGAAGAGATCCTGAAATCATCTCACCCCACCCCCACAACTCATGTTGGTGAGAACACTTTATAGGTACATTATATTACTCATACCAATAAAATAAACATATATATAAAAAATAATGTGGGGGTGGGGGGTGGGGGGTGGGGGGTGGGGGGTGGGGGTGGAGTGGGGTGGGGGCAGAATGGGTAAAGAAAAAGGCATGTGCAAGGGGAGACAATAAGGGCAAGAAGCATGAACCTTAAGACATGCTTATTTGCCGTTACCTTGCTTCCATTATATTCACCTACTGTTTTAAACCATGTGCTTGCACTCAAACCCATTCAACATATTTATTTATATAACTTATTAATATTTAATATTCGTTAGTCTAACTAATTCAAATTTTATATAAATAGTATTTATTAGTCACATTTTGAATATATTTCTTTGAAAGTAGTTATTGTTTGATCAGAATTATAAATTTCACAAGTAAAACTTCAGTCTCCAAGTTATTATCTTTGATATTTTCCCTATGAATTTTGAAATTTCAATATATTGATTATTTTTTTTAATTAAACAAGTTATGTAATCGCTATTTTTGATTATTTTTCAGAGTAATTTACGTTGCACACTTACTCTAGAAAAGAAAAAAACGTTCTCTATCAAAAATTTCATCATTTCATAACTTGCTCCAATCAAGACTTTGATGAAGAGTTGAGAGTCTCATTCATCTCATCATATTTCATGATAGTTCATAAGTTATTTATAGGTGATTAGGTCAATTTTACAGGACCACCAACTACCAAGGGTTGTGGACTTGTGGTATGGGACGGATAGAATATGGAGTGAAACTAGACTGTCAGTTATGTGATTAACTATTTGAACTTAACAATTTTCATTCAAATTTTGTATTTGTCTTGAAAATTATTTAATATGTACATATTATTAATTTAGAATTCTTAAACTAAAATAAATAAAATAAGATTTCAACCCATAGAAACTTCAAGTTTAACTCTGCATATGAAATAATCCCACCAGTACTCTTAGTTAGATATCTCAAATTTTAACTCTAAAATTAAATTACTTTTTGATAAAAAAAATTAATTTTACATAATTTTAATTTTAAATTAATCATAACTCTAAAACAAATATCGCACGTCGAAAAAGACCAAAAGGGGTGCCAATGAAACAGGAGAAACACGAGTGGTTGGTGACTTTTACCAGGATTAAGGGGTAAAGTAAACAAGGTCTGGAATTTTAATTTATTTATATTTTCTTAGTTTTAATAATCTAATCACTTTAGTTTTATATGCATTTAAATTTTACAATCACAACTATTTCTACAAGTTAAAAATTAAAAAAATAATTTCCATATGAACAATACTAATTAGGATATCTCCCATGCAAAGTGCATGTTCTAGGTCAGTTTAATTAGCTCAGTTACCTATACATAAACCTAATTAATCTTAATTACAAACAAACAAATAAATAAAAATAATACAAATACGACTATCATACATGTGGGAAAAATAAACAATTCTTCTTATATCATCCATATTCAAAATTCTATCTATACTCAATATTTATAAAATTAATATACAATTCATACTCGAGTAAGATCAAATATTTCTGAACTACGTAGTGTATATGTATAGTTGAGGCCTATAATTATTTTTCAAATTACTCTGTCATTGTACGTTTATGGAATCCAATAAAATTATTGTTACTTATTTGGTTGGGATCCAACAAAATTAACTATATCTCATATTACACGACTATATATTACTTTAATTTCATTATTCATCATCATTATGCTAAATTAAGGGTCACGTGCAATTTAAGAAAAAATGATGGGCTAAAAATCAAAGGTCATGTGACCCCATTAAAATTACATCATATAATAAGAAATCATATCACTTAATCAATTTATCGTCTAAATTAAGATTGAGTTTATGACCAATTTATAATGGAGAAAGAAAGTATTTTCTTTGTTTTAATTTATTTATCTAATTTTAAATTGATACATAATCTAAAAAATAATAAAGAATATTGAATTAGGTTTATGATATAAAATTAAAAACATGTAGAATATATCAAAATACTTTTTAATTTTATAATGTTAAGTATGTCAGATAAAAAATTAAAATTAAAAAAATTTCAAAAGAAAAATCTTTTAAGCGAATAAAAAAGGAAATAAGTTGAATTCGAAATTGAAAAGTTTGTAAAATGGAGTATCTTAATTTTAGTCAAAGTACATGTAATATTAATTTAACCTTAATTAAATAAGAAAATTATATAATATAATCACATGTTATATACATATTTTTATTAATTTAATATAAATATACTTAAATATGAAAATACCGAATAATTTTTTTTCTATTTTCCCATTTTTATGAGGTTCCCATAAACCTTGGAGACTTCTTTTTGACTTTACCCTTTGCTCAACAATGTATAAAATACTTAGCATTTCAGTGTCAGCTCATTTTAGCTCGATCCTGTACCCTAACTCACCTAACATCTCTAATCAAACGTTAGAGTATACAAAATATAGATTTATATATAAAAAATATTAAGATTATAATAAATAGTAAATATGAATTTTAAAAATTAAATTCATAACATTTAAATTTTGAATTCATTTCGATCGCTCAAACTAATTTTGATCCTACTCTTTTAGGGAACTTTCTTTTTAAGTACTGAATCCTGAATTTCTAAGAAAAAACTAAAACTAGAAAGACAGAAAGTGTGAGCTTCTTAAATACACACACAAATTGAAAGATTTTTTTTTTTTAGTGCATATGAAGGAAAGGAGAAAAAGAAAGCATAGTATTTTATTTTATATAAAAAGTCGAAAATACAATAATAATGTATTTGGTACGAATAAAAATAGTTTCAATTTTTTGTGTATAGTTGGATAAAAGTTTTAAAAAATAATACTTTTCAAATAATTAAGTTTTTTAAAAATGAAAAAAAAAACTCTTAATAGAAGTACGAAAAAACAAGTTTCATGATATCATAGTGTAATGTCCCAACCCCATCATTTCACCATTCCATCCTTCGACGCTTACAACTAGATTACGTATAAATATTTTTAAATTTTAAAATAAAACATTTTACAGGGAAATATTTTTTTCATACCAAACATACCCTTTTAAGTGTGTGTGTTTCTTGTTCATAGAGACACCCTTTGATTCTTAAAGTGTTATTGTATTTATAAGGTAAAATAGTAAATACATATAACGCAATTTTATATGTGTATTTTTATATTTAGATACTTTATAGTAAAATAAATTTTATTTTTGATTCTACTAGTATTAGGAGTATTATATATAGGGGGCTGGTCAAGATTCACTTTCCATATCGTTGGTCGGAGGTCCTCTGAAAAGTCATAACTCATAACCCCTCTTTCTGTCTCTCTGAGTTTTTTTTTTTTTGAGAGAATCAAGAAAAATTTGCTGACCGAACTCACAAATCCTCAAGAAATTGTAATGGGTACGTGCCATTTCTTGTTTTCTGTTCCTCTGTGGTGTGTTCTTGGTTTTTGGTTCTTCCTAAGTTTATGATTTCAGACGGGGTTGGTTCAAAGTACTGTTTTTTCTTGGTTGGTTTTGGTTAATAGTGTCTTTGGGGTTGAGTTATCTTGTTTTTTTTTGTTTTTAAGTTGTGTTTTGTTGAGTTTTGGGTGGTAAAAATCTAATCTTTTTGGCTTAGTGTCTTTGGATTTGTGGTTATCTTGTTATTGTGTTTCTAAGTTGTGTTTTGTGTGGTAAAAATCCAATCTTTTTGGCTAAGTGTCTTTGGGTTTGTAGGTTATGTTGTTATTATGTTTCTAAGTAATGTTTTGTTGAGTTTTGAGTGGTAAAAAACTGATCTTTTTTAGCTCTTGTTTAGTGTATTTGGGTTTGTGGTCATGTTTTGTTGAGTTTTGGGTGGTAAATATCAAATCTTTTTTAGCTTAGTGGTCTTTGGGTTTGTGGGTTATCTTGTTCTTTTGTTTCTAAGTTATGTTTTGTTGAGTTTTGGGTGGTAAAAATCAAATCTTTTTTAGCTCTTCTTTTTGTTATGGGATTTGGTGGATTTTGGTAGTTTTGTGTGTGTTTTTCCACACATATCACTTCCTTTATCTCTCTGTGTATGTGTGTGTATTTTTGAGATGTTTAAGAATTTTTGGATGTGTTTTTTGCAATGTCTTTGATGGAGTATGGTTCCCACAAGCCCCACAAGAGCAGACCCACACAGGCACAGGATTAATTACTAGTTTTGTTATTCTATACTTTGTAATCTTTCATGATTGGTGAGCTTTATTTTGTTCTTATTTTTCCTCTACTAATCATTTTCTTAATACTTGCTTCATTCTTGGGTTGCCGGTATCTTCTTTGTGATTGGGAAATAGTGATTCTCTTTATTCTAAAGTTCTTTTCTTTTTTTCATTGGCTGTCTTATCTGAGATTTTTACCTGTTAACACAGAAGCTACAATGAGCTATTCCCAAAACATAATGGATGATGAGTATGAGAAATTTATCAGAAGAATGAATCCACCAAGGTATTGGTTATTTTGTTCGTTTTCCCTCTTTATTTCTTTAACTGTCACTTTAATTTTGTTCATGGCATTTACTTCAACTTTATTTATCTTTTTGTCAGAGTGGTAATTGACAATGAATCTTGCAAAAATGCCACTGTTATACAGGTATGTTTTTGGTTGTTTTGTTGTGCTATGAAATGTAGTGTTTTGATGGGAACTTTTTCTGATTTTGTGAATCTTTGGTGTTTTGATGCAGGTGGATAGTGCTAACAAACATGGAATACTTCTGGAGGTGGTACAAATTCTTACTGATCTTAACTTCATCATTACAAAGGCTTATATTTGCTCTGATGGTGGATGGTTTATGGATGGTAAGGACATTTCCCTTTTCGTATCGTTCGATCTTTAGCACATTTACTTTCAATTTGGATTTTGGAAGAGGAATTGATGAAATTAATGATGAGTTGTGTATTGTGTTGGCAGTATTCAATGTCACCAATCAAGATGGAAACAAGATTACAGAAGAACCAATCTTGGATTATATCATGAAGGTGAGCTGTAGTATTTACTTCGTGTGTAATTCGGAAACTTTTTTGTTTACATGTAATGTAAGACTGACTTACTGTTTTTTTTGTTTGTGTGTGGGTGTTTCGATTTCAGTCTCTTGGTCCAGATTCTTGTTTTGCTTCTTCTATGAGAAGATCGGTTGGGGTTACTACAGGAATGGACCACACCTCAATTGAGCTGATTGGAAGTGATAGGCCAGGACTACTATCTGAAGTGAGTGCTGTCCTCACAAATCTTAGATGCAATGTGGTGAATGCCGAAGTGTGGACGCATAACACTCGAGCAGCAGCTATAATGCAAGTTACTGATGATGAAACCGGGGGTGCAATTGCTGATGCTGAAAAGTTGTCTATGATCAAGAAACTCTTATGCAATGTACTTAGAGGTAGCAATAAATCAAGAGATGCTAAGACATTGTTATCTCATGGGGTCACTCATACCGATAGAAGGCTTCACCAGCTGATGTTTGCAGACCGGGACTATGAACGTGCTGCGGGTGATGGATCGGATGATAAAGAAAGGCCAAATGTAAATGTTGTTAATTGGCAAGACAAGGACTACTCAGTAGTGACAATTCGGTGCAAGGATAGACCAAAACTTCTGTTTGATACGATTTGCACTTTGACTGATATGCAGTATGTGGTTTTCCATGGCAATGTTGATACTGAAGGACCAGAAGCTTACCAGGTACTTTAGTTTCCTACGTATTTCCGAAATTTCTTAGTCATTTATTGTTTTACCTATATCTGGATCTTGATTTCTCTGTATTTGTGCACTTAACTATAAACTCGTGTTGCATTTCCAGGAATACTGCATTAGGCATATAGACGGATCCCCTGTGAAATCAGATGCAGAAAGACAAAGAGTGATTCAATGTCTTGAAGCAGCAATAGAAAGACGAGTATCCGAGGTTAGCCCTTTGATTAACTTTTTGACATCTTTTTAAGTTCGATTTGTTTAGGTTTTAGACCTATTCTCTTTGGTAGGCGTTGGATTTCATTTCTAATCGAATCATTTTTCCTTTGTGTTTTTCCAGGGATTGAAGCTAGAACTATGTACCACGGACCGAGTAGGGCTGTTGTCCAACGTTACCAGAATCTTCCGTGAGAACAGCCTTACTGTCACTCGAGCAGAAGTGTCAACAAGAGCAGGCAAAGCTCTCAATACATTCTATGTTCGCGATTCATCAGGGTACCCTGTCGATACTAAGATCATAGAATCTGTTCGACAAACAATTGGGCAAACGATACTTCGAGTGAAAGGCTCCCCTGAAGAGTTGAATCCAGTACAACAAGAATCTCCAACTAGGTTCCTCTTTGGTGGCTTGTTCAAGTCCAGATCCTTTTGTAATTTCGGTTCGGTTCGATCTTACTCTTGAAAGCAGAACTTAATAGTCCTCTTTCCCATTGTATATATTCCCATTTACTTTTCCCAGGTTTTAGCCTTTTAGGTATGGTTTATTAGCACAAGTTAATTACTTACCTAAGTGTCTGTAAATATTACATTCTTGATCACATTTTGCTCTTTTCATTGGTAATATTGGATTCAACACAATGTTGACCAAGTTGAAGCAAATTGAAAATTCAAGAATCATGTCGTTTCCAGACTCCACTCTGGGATTTCACTGAATATGTTGTTATATGCAGCAATTTGCTGCGAAAAATCGGTGTCAACTAGTAATGAGTTGATTGTCTTTGTCTTTTTGTGACAAACATTTGAACTATGTTTGACTTGAGATTCTTGATGTTTTCTACAGTTTTTTTTGGAGAAAAATATGAATCTTTGAAGTTGGAATGGTCAAATATTGTTAGAAACATTTCTTTGTCAAAAGAAAAGACCATAATATATTTAGGACATTTTTTTTCAATTCAAATATACAGCCATCCAACTTTGACTAGCCAATTTTCTTGGTTTAGTAGGCCAATAAATCTAGGCGGCTTGTCAGCTCACTTGTATTAATCATGCAATCGTAATAGTTTGATACGCGAAATAAGGTAAAATATCTTAAAATTATATTTAGGATTAGACTTATATGATCTTTGGTTGACGGTATAAATTTATTTCAAGATAATCTAAACTTTCAACAAGTATAAATCTAATTCTAAGATGTCATACCTTAATTACATTCAACTTTCTTTAACATTTAATAAATATATTAGAGTTAAACTCTTCTAAAAAACCATATAAGATGAAGACACATGATAGGAAATGGTTTAGTGTTGTAAGGATTGATTTGTTAAAAAAATTGGAGCATCTCAATTGGTTATTTCTTGAAATTGTGGTTTTTTCTATTTTGGCATTTTGACTATAAATTAATATATATATAACTTATTCCTACTTTTGGAAGCTTGATAGGAATTTTAGACCTAAGGATTTGTCACGTTGTCTATTAGGTCCATTGTTCACATTGAGCCTTTAGTCTTGTTGGAGGTTTTTTCTCTCATTCAGTGTCTGATATTTGCATTGAAGTTCTATTGCATTAGAGAATGTGTTGCAGGAACCATTCTGAGAGCAACACTTTAACAATATTTTTTTGCATACCTAAAACCTTTGATTAAGGATAAAGAAACGTACTCCAATCATCCTACTATCCATTTTGATAATTTTGCTGGAGGTTACAAATTAGTAGCTATGCTTCTCAATTTGGCTAAATTGCATTAATGGATTAGTCATCCTATGCATAAATTTAGGGGTGGGGTCTACTATTTGTAGGTTTAGTTTAATTGAAAGGAGTGAAGGACAAGAAATTCAATTTAAGGATGCAATGTTACGTTTGTATTTTAGTGTTTGATTTAGTGGTTAATAAAGTCGATAGAAATTATATCAAATTGAGATTCAAAAGTTGATAAAGACAGAAAATATTGATAAATATTTTTTTAAATCTAGTTCATGAATTGATGGATCGAGGTATTTGGTACCTGTTTGCAATAGAAACATCCAATGAATAAGGTTCAATTGAATTCCTTCGTTGAAAAATCGCATCATACAAATATGACAAAAAAAATTATTTAATATATATAAACTCTTGAATCTCCTCGACTTGCTTTAGGTCTGAAGATTATATGAATCCTCAAATGAAGAAAATTGGTCTGTCCTAAAAAAGAAATGAAAGTGGTTTATTCATCTTTCAAAAAATAGAGTAATATATAAAAATATAAAAAACTTTTTTTTTTCCGGAGGGAGGATGATACATGGATAATTTTTTTTTATTTTTTTTTGGTTTTTCATCTGTTGTCTAGTATTTATATAGGAGCCCGATTAAATTCAGATTCGCGCCAGAAAATCCCACATTAGAGGTAAAACACTCTTTATCAAAGGCGACCCATTACCCAGGAATAGTTAAACCAAAAACTGTTAATTAAGGATGAATGAGTACTTACCACTCCAAAGCTACCCTTGATTGGTACCTTTGTCATTTGTCAATATGAAAATTCTACTGTTTTTTTCTCCACTTGACACTTTTATTGGAACCTTTTTGGCAATATGAAAGGTCTGATCCTCAAAATAGAAGATAAAAAGGTCAATAGCTCAATTTAGAAAGTGATCGCATAGGATTTCTTTTTGACCACATAATAATCCATATGGAATGGTGCCATTTGAATCACCAATACACATATAATTAAAACAAAGACTTGTAAAATGGGAAAAGAATAGTAGAAGATGAAAAAAGTGATAAAAGTAGTCATCTTTTTGTTTTTTTGTTTTGTTTTTTGAATGGTCTTTTCCTATCCAATCATGAAAAGGAAATTCAATGCCCTTTTGGTGGAATTTTGGAGGAAATTCCAATTCACAATAAGATAGTTTATTTCCATCTATCGAAGTGTTATTGGTGTATAGAATTATCAAATGTGTACGTTGAAGACAATATATATACTGTAGAATTAGATAAGATGTACATAAATTGGTTGAGAAAAAAATAGAGATTATATATGAAGTGCTAACACCTAAACGAGAACCTTTAGATAACTATTATATATATTTGTTAGGATGGGTCGACTCAACTTTACCTAGTTCAACTCATATAAGTTTGGAATTTGACGGTCCAAACTAGGTCGGGCTGGCTCACCACTTTGACATGCATAAAATGGCTAAGCCCAACCTAGGGGACACTAAAATCATCAAAAGAAAATAAAGGTGACTAACTTCTTCTAACATAACTACGAGAATCAAGATCTTCAACGAGAACTTTTTAAGGAATGAGATCTTGAATCAAGTCGTGATCATAAATATATTTGCAGCGACCAACAGAACATGAAACTACTACACTATTGATGTTTATAAATTAAATTTATCGTGTTCATACGTGGGGGTGGGGGGTGGGTGGGGGTTGCCAAGTGGCTTAGCCAATTCAGATAATGCTAGATGGGAAAGTTCAATCTATATAGAGGGAATTTTGGACCACTTTATTAACTTGTGATGTATTTTGATTTGTTGGGTCATCAAACATTACAACTAACTTTATATGACATTGAATCTTGTGGCTAATTTAAGTAGAGGAATTTGGCATCTTCATAGATTTGGACTACATAATGTTTTCTTATTTATGGTATAGCCATTCTGTTTATCGGAAATAGTTTTTTTTTTATCATACAAACATAAGAATCGTATATATATACTTTATCTTGCCTCACTAATAAAATCACATTGAATATGTTATTGGTACGACCATTGTGCTATATATTACTTTCTAATCGCTATAGTATGAGAAGTAACTTAGTTTAACATCATGATGATGCAAAACAATATATTTACAGTTTGGTAGCTATTTAGGAAGAACATTATTTATGTACAATTAAAATTAGCATCCACCCAAGGTGGATTATGGGATTTAGGCATAATTAATATCATGTTTGGTAGCTTTTGAAGTAACTTTGTATAAAATTTAACATACCAAATACTATTATCATATCGAACTTGCTATGAATTTTTAGCCACAATTTAGAAAGTAACACGGAAATAGTCAGACTTTAATGCAAAAATAAAATTTAAATTAAAAAAAATCCTTTCTTAAACATGAAAGAACATATAAGAGTTTGAACCATTCATTCTTTGAGTTTAAACTTATAAAGACTTAAACCTCATTAATACAGTTCGGAACTCCAACAAAATTTTGAACCACGTGAACCATTCCTTGGGTTTGAACATATAAAGGTTGAACCCCATGATTCATTTCATGGCGTTTGCAACTCCAACAAATTTTTGAACCCCATAAATCGTTACTTAGGTTCGATCCACACTTATCAATCCTTCGAACTTCAACAATGTTTGTTGGAGTTGTTGCATATAGTTGAGGGTATTTTTGTCCAAAACTTTTTCATATCAAAAGAGTAGTTAAATATGGAGTAGTAATTTTTTATATAATGGCTAATATATGCTAGCAAGTGCTATTAAAAGTCTACTATATTTACCATTTTTCCTTATTTAATCTTGGATAGTCCAAATAGAAGTTTATTGACCCATTAGTTGAAGCCCAAAATCAATGGGCCTGGCCCATTTGAATGCCCACAGCCTCACATGAAAATGACAGAGATAGCCACTTTTGATGGTCCTATTTAAAATATATCCAAAGTTTATGATTGCATTTAAAATTTAGCCACTAGTTGTTGCACTTCTTCTTCATTTAATTGCATGATTTTCCTTCATATAGAAGTTCTTCTCATCTTTAATTTTTGTCTTTAATGATCGATAATATATTTCGTGTAAGAAGTTATTAGATACAAAATGTAAATATTTTATAAATAATTTGATGGTGTAAATATTTTCTTACACCATTAAAGTACAATAACAACATATAGGATATAGTCTCATAAAGTGGGGTCCGTAGATGACAATGTGTATACAATTTTTACTCCCTATCTTAAAGACATAAATGTTGTTTCTAATAGACCAACGACTCTAGGGAAATAGTTCTAAGCCGTTCAAAAAATAAATATAAAAAATAACACATAATAGTAAAACAAAATAGTATGATAGACGAAATATACAAAACAATAAATATAATAACAATAACATACCTAATGAAATCTCATAAGTGAAAATCAGATGCGAGATCCGAACTTGGGCATCATATATGCATTGTGCAAACCTTTGTCGTTAAGTAAAAAAAACAACAGATAATAACAAAAATTAATTCAAAAATCCAACAACCTCAATCTCCTTTCCACTTGACATCAGCCAAAAACAAAAAAAGGAAAAAAAAAAGTCAACTAAGCCAAATAAAAGTAGACTTTTTCAATTTTTCTTTTATATCTATTAGGGGTCGTTTGGTTTGAATATGAGTTATGATGGGATAAGTTATGTTGGGATAAGTTATGTTGGAATTAGTTATGATGGGATAAGTTGTCCTGGGATTATTTCTTATTGAGTGTTTGGTTTGTTATATTCAAAATAATATATATTGATAAATTTTAAGAACAAGTTGTTTGTTTACAAAATTACCCTTCACTTTATTTAAACTTTTTAAATTTTTCTTTGTGAGCTTTAGTTATTCATTTTTTAAAATAAAACTTTTATTTTTTTTAACTTAAATATTTTTGTTTATGTATTCCCATGATAAGTACCATGTGTATTTAAAAATATAACTTTTTTCTTATTTAGCTTAAAAATAGAACTTTCCTCTTAAGTTTATTAAAGAGAAGAAAATTTATGAGAAATCAAAATAAAATAAACATAAGAATTAGTCAAATAAATTCATAAATAAAAATTATATTTATATAGTATAATTTTTTAATAGAAAAATATGTATAATTATCATAAAAATAAGGAGTAGTAAATATTATTATACATGGTATTAAAAAAAATGTAAATATACATAAATGTAAAAAATGATATATAAAAAGGATTTAAAGGGACATATTTGTCATTTACCTATTCTATCTCGGGATAAGTTATCCCGGGATTACTATACCACCCATGGGGAGGGATAACTTATCCCGGTACTAATTATTAATCCCGGGATAAGTTATCCCGGACTTGCCAACCAAACAACATAATTTTTTTTTTATCCCATCACTATTTCCTTATCCCATCACTATTATTTCTAATCCCTCACACCAAACGAGCCCTTATGGTATAATATAGGAAAATTATTACTTTCTATTTTAATTTATTTGTCCGATTTTCTTTTCTCGACTTCAAAATGATTGCATCTTTCCTTGTTTAAGCATAATTTCAATTTTATTTTCCATCTAACATGTTTACGATCATGAAATCAAAAAATATCTTGACATAATTGACATATTTTAAATTTATCAAAAGAAAATATATTTTTTTAAATTTCGTGCTAAATCAAAATAGGATAAATAATTTGAAACATGAGACTAATAGGAATATATAAGAAATATTAAATTCAACGCCGTGTATATTTTTACTCTTTTTTTTTGGGTTCCCTTCGTCTCTTCATCTTCTATCGCTTCAGCAATTTCTCTGTAAATTTCCATGTAGGGTTTGTTGTTTCTTCGTCAAGGTAAGTTTCTACCAAATTACGGTTTTCCATTTCTCTGTAATACTCGTTTTGTTCGTAGAGTTGGAGTATTTACCGTTAATTGCGGAATTAGGTATTTTTTTAACTGTTCTAATGATCTCGTTGTTTTGTTGAATTGATCAGTTTTTTGGGTTTTATTTCAAAATTCTGACTTGGGTTTTGAAATTCTTGGATTTTCTTTATCTGGGTATCCTTCTATTTTTGATTTTGAGGTAGATTTTTGTATTTAGTGAAGAAATTGGATATTCTATGGACCCATTGGGCTGCATGATTTGTTTCTGCTTAGTTGTTTGAAATGGTGATGATAGTGTAATGATTGGTTTGTTAGAAGGAATTCTTATTGGAGTTTTGTGTTTTGCTCAGTGTATTTGCTTCAACTGTTTTGCTAATTTTTGGTGTTTACTGTTGTAGAAATTGCATACTCTGATTAAGTTATGCTCAGCGTTGTGATAATGTGAAATGTGATGAATCTGTTGTTTAAAAGAAAAAAAAAAGCTTTACCTAAGGAAAACTTCTCTGATATTTGGTTGAACATAAGGCTGCTTGCATGTAGTAGTGGTGGAGGGTGGAGTGGGACATGGGACATGAGATGTGGGTTTAGGTGATAATGAGAAGTGGTAAAGAGTGAGAATAATGTTTACATGCTGATAAGAGCTAGTAGTATGCAAATAACTTGGATAGTTTAGGTTCAAATTTAGTTGTAGCATCCTGTATAAGCTCATTGCTTCAATCTCGGTGTGCATACTTACCTGATGCTTGTGGGCTATGGTAAGCTGCCAGATGTTTGATTAGTTGAGGTGCACGCAAGTTGGTTCAAACACAAATGTCATAATGAAAAAGAAGAAAAAATAGAGCTAATAACATGGAGTAGGGGTACTGTGGAAATTGATTAACTCCCATGATGGACTGAACACCTTTTCTGTTGGTGGAGTATTTTCTTAACTTCTAATTAGTTAGGACCTTACAGGCCCTTGTTTCTTTCCTTCTGTTATTTCAAATTTTAAATAGTGACCATGATTAATGGGTGATTAGGTATTGTTTAGTACTCTTTGAATTTTTGTGCTTTTTTCCACCCGAGTTTTGTTTTTCCTTTTTTCTTATTGTGGTCATATGACCTCATTGAGTCATTTTTAAATTGCTTTTTGTCGTTTAGCAGAGACAAATGAGTGGAGTGTCTCTAGGTGAGTCTCATGGTCGACCCCGTACTGGGAAAAAGACATCGAGGAGGTGCAATGATGGCACAGGAGCTGATCATGTTGTTCTGATTGATGTCGAGTGTGAAACTTTTGGTAATGTTATTTTTATTGATGTGCCTGAATCAACCCCCAAGAAGTTTCGAGGTAAGACAGCAGCAAAGAAAGACAAAAGACGGTCTCCTTTGAGGAACATAATCTTCATCGATGATGATGAAAGCAATGGGAATGAATATCCTAAATTTGGTCTGGAAGATGACCGCCACTTCTTTCATGACCCATCCCCTAGCATGAGACCATGCTCAAGCTCGAAAAGTGCTACAGAACCTCTAGATGAAATTGGTGATGATTGTCAGTTTGTTCGAGAAAATATTTCCCCAGTGAAGTTATCAAAATGTAAAAGAACTTACTCTGGAAAAGCTCCTGTCCAAAATCGATATGGTTTGATGTCTGATTCAGAGAGTAGTTCATCTGATGATGATGAGGTCATGGGGGATTATTCTGGACTGCTTCGAGAAGAGTGGCAGAAAGCTTCATTAAAGAGGAAAAATGATAATAGTGGTCAATCTGGTGTTAGAGATATTAATAGTGCATCCGCTGTTGGAATTCAACCCGAGCCTGGTGAGAGTAAAAAGCATCCGGCTTGTCCTGGTTACTCTAAATCCTCTACTGAAAAAGAAAACCTATCTCCTAGACCAACATGTGAATCACATTGTAATGAAACTGGTAGTTTCAATGGAAAGGAGGATTTATTGCCTGGAGGATTTCGATGTTGGACTACCGGATCATCTGTTAAAGATAAATCAGACTGCAACTATTCTAATGGCGGCGTTAGTCTTAGAGAGTCTTCTATTTGCAGGAGAGCTTCATCAGGCATACAAATCAGCGGCAAAAAATGTGTTGATCAGGAAAATGGGAAATGGATTCCTGATAGGACATCAGAATTAAGTTCAAACCATAATGAAACACAACCTAGAAACAGTGGTTCCTTGTCGGAGGAGGATCTTTCGGAATCTGTATCTATGAGCCAACACAAGGATGAAAGGCATGATGATATGAATGGAAAAGATGGTGAGAATGTGGAGCGCTGTGTTGAGAACTGTATTATCACCGAAAGAGAAAGGTTCAAGGAGACCTCCGAATACAAAAAGGCACTAGAGGAAGAATTGGCGTCCAGACAAAGAGCATTGGCAATTCAGGTCTGTCATGTGTACTTCCTTCTTCCTGATAACTTTTGTACAGATTTTGTTTCTGTTATGCTTTTGGTGTACACTAGTCTGTAACCTGTTGATCTTTCGACTGCTGAATGTCTTTTGATCTCATCAATGCCATAATTGATCAAACGTTCTCTACTTTTGATGCTTAGTGTGCTTCTTTGTAGCCTAGATGCTCCAGAGGTGTCACAATTATTGCAGCCAGGTTGTAGAGAGTAAGAATGTAAGAGTGTGCAAGAGATTAACAGGATGTCCATTGTGTTTATAATAGTTAGAAACTTGAAGTAGTCAGTCAATGTAGAAATATATAAATGAACTTTCTGTTGAGTTCGTAAAATCCCCCATCTATTTCCTATAGATGTTGGATCTTTGAAGCCTAGAGTAGTCAAAAGCTAAAGGCATTATAGTCTTTTGGGGCCTTTAAGTGCAAAACGTGATTAAAGCATGAGCTTTAACGAAGAAAGGCACTATTGAACTGAAAGACTAAATATTTTTTAAAAAAAGAAGAAGAAAAAGGACTGAAAGACTATTCTTAAAATGAAATGTATGAAGTAAATAATGTCAATCAAGTTTAAAAACCATTTCAAATTTCTTGATTTAGATGAAACAATGTAGCTTTATGTGTTTTGGAGATAGTTTTGAGAGCTCCTTTCTTTATTTGGTGTACCTACTTGAGCCCGATGAAAGGGAACCTTCACGTCCGATTTTGAAAGCGGGGAGATCCTGTAGAATCCTATCTCAGTTATTATTTTGATAGGTCCATAACTAAAAAGCCCACTTTGTTACGATTAGAGGTTCTTATAATTCAACTTTAATCTCTTATTCCTAATCACTAACAATTTCTTCTTTATGCTTTTGACAATTAATGTATCCTTTTACGAACTATATCTATTATTTAGTATTTCCTTTTGAAGATAGAGTTCACAAGCCCTTAAATGTAGTACTTCACTACATCTAACTTATGGGCTATATCTAGGCTGCATATCAATCTGGGTAAAAGCTCTTTTGGGGAATTTAAGTGCAAAGAGTAATTAAAGGATGAGCACTAACGAAGACATGAGGCACTAATGAAGAAAGAAAAACCATAACTATTTATGTGTATCTTCGACTGATTGGATATAAAGGAATTAGAGATACCTTTAGGAAAACACCTTATATGGATACCTTTTGTAAATTTTAGATGCCAACAAAAAATTTAATCTTAGTGTAGTAGAACTTCTATAAATGATATCGACGATGTATTGGACTTTCATAGACTCTTTACATCCTCAAAAGGAGCTAAGTCCACAAACACTTTTGTACACTTCTAGTACCTCCTTGATGATGTATTTATTTTAGTACTAAAAATCATCTGTATCTAATTGGATTGGTTGCTGTTTTGTTGGTGTTCTAAACCATGAACTTTGAAGATTAAGATTGAAGTTCTAGAATTTCTGATAAAAAAGGGCAACCACAGAGGAAGAGCTAAATTAGCCCAAAAAAGAGCAAGATTTGTGCATATATGAAGATGTACTGTTATTTGATGTGCTTTTTTCCTATCTAGGCACAAGAAGCCAAGAAAATGAAGCTGCTGCTGAAAAGAAAGAAGGCTGAAAGTATGCGTTTATTAGAAATGGAAAAGAGACAAAAGCAGCGTGTGGAGGAAATGAGAGAAACTCAAAAGAAGGTATGGCAACTTGGCCTCTTCTGTTGTCTATTTCGTGGCTTTTTGCAGCCTCTTTATCTTGTATTTCTTTGTGTCCCTCTTCCATGCCACTTATGATCCCCCTGTATTAATTTGTGATTATAGTATATTTGGATTTTTCTACTGTTTAACCTATCAGATGAATCTTTATAGGACGTAGAGAATATGAACTTGAAGGAACAGATACGAGCTGAAGTTCGAAAGGAACTCAGTAAGCTTGAAATGACATGCCATGATATGGCTTCGGTGTTGCACGGATTGGGAATCACTGTTGGCAATGGCACTAGTCATGAGGTTTGGTTACGCTCAGTCTCTAAATATCTTCCATCTTCTTAATTTTAAATTACCTAATTCTACTGAACGCAAATAATTCCAGGGAACATACTTTTATGAAACATTGGCATTCTTGTTTTGCTCTTGCCCTGATTTATGATTGGTGACCTCTCTTGTTCTTAGCAATCATATGATCCTTTTTTTCTGGTCTTGTTTAAGAGAAGTTTAGTTGAAACATAAATGATAGATTGTAAGTCCCTTAAAAATCTGCTTCTTCTACAGACGAGCAACTTAGATAATCTGATTGCATTAAGTTTGTGCAGAAAACTCAGCTAAATTAGCATTTTTCAAAGTGCTCAGCTAGTATGTCTTACATTCTTGTAAATGCAAGATCTCAAATCTGTGTATTAGATCAGCTATTATTCCTTTTTAGTGTTTTGGTTAGCTTTCTGATTATGTTCCCATTTTTTTCTCTCCCCCAATATTGTCTCATCTTATATTGTATTGGCTGTTGTTAGCCTGTGTTGAGACTCGGCTCTCAGATCCACACTCATATTTCAACATGCCACTTGTTAAGGAAAGCTAGTTGTCAGGACATGCAGCACATTTCTCATTTCTTGTTTTTACCTAAGATTTTGGGAGTTGTCTTACTATCTTCTCTGTATGACCGTCTCTTTCTTCTATTTCTATTCGTGAAGTGTTAGTCACAGTTAGAGGAATAACATGAGAGACATTTCTTACAATAAATTCTTGTTTCAGGTTCGCGTTGCTTATAAAAAAGCCTTGCTGAAATTTCATCCGGATAGAGCTTCACAATCTGATTTACAACAGCAAGTTGAAGCTGAGGAGAAATTTAAGCTCATTTCTCGAATGAAGGATAAATACTTACCATCTTTATGACAATGACATAGGACATAAATGTAGTTTTTTCTCAGGGAAGATATTATATTTTAGGATGGAAATTTTGTGTATAGGCCTTCAATGCTTGAACTTTTCCCATCACATGGAAAGCTGGACTCAAATGCAGAAAGGTTTTTTATATCCAGGTTTAGTTTTGTTCATTTCTTTTTGTTTTTTGTTAATGTAATTTTGTTTTTCCATGGTTGAGATGGCTTTCAGGAATTTCTCAACGAAGGCTGTAATTTTTTCAATTTTTGGTCACTGGTTATGTGACTTTAGTTGATTTTAAGGTCAAGTTTACATTCGTCGTGTTTTTTACCAAGGTGACATTTATTTTGAGATGGATGGAGTAGCTGAATTTTAATCTTCAAATAGTTCATTTTCAATGGATTTTTATTGTAAAAGATTCTTTTGCTCATAAAAGATTGTTGAACTCAATAGACATTTCACATAAATGCATAGTTTTATTTGCTTGGACAAATATAAGTACAATTATACTTCAGATTAAACCAATAATCAATCCCACTTCATCTTTATACACATCTTAAATCTTGTGAAGAATGACTTTAACTCCATGCTGTGGACGAAGCATAAAAAGCTGAGCAGGAGAGTGAACATAAGTTGGTGAAATCGTGAACATATAACGTTGTAGAATCATCGGTAATTTTTGCTTCCGTCATTGCAAAGTTCAAGGCTAAACAAGTTCGAGGTCCATAACCAAATGGCAAGTATGCTACTGGATTGTTGTTTGTAGCTTTAACAACTCCTTCAACAAATCTATCTAGTTTGAAAAAATGAACGTCTTCTCCCCATATTTTACGATCATGTTGAACTGCTAATGGTGATATATAGAAATGCATTTCAGGTGGTAAACTTAGCTTTTCCTAGCTCAACTTTCCTTTTCATGAATGGTACCAAAGGGTACAATCTTAGAGATTCAAGAATCATGTTCATCTACATTGATCAAAAAATGTTGAAAAGTGTTATGTAATAAAATAAAAGTATTGAAATTGATAATAAACAAATGCTAACAATTTTCAGTCTTGATAGGTATGAGCAATGACTAATGTTGCCACTAAAACATAGTATTAGTGGCGACTATTGTTGCCACTAAAACATATTATTAGTGGTGACTAATGTTGCAACTAAAACATATTATTAGTGGCGACTGTTTTATGTATTAGCGGCGATTACTGTTGCCACTAAAACATAGTAATAGTGGCGACTGCTTTAGGTATTAGCGGCGACTAATGTTGCCACTAAAAAATATTATTAGTGGGACTCTTTTACGTTTTAGCGGCGACTACTGTTGCCACTAAAACGTAGTATTACTGGCGACTAATTAAGGTATTAGCGGCGACTAATGTTCCCACTAAAACATATTATTAGTGGCGACTGTTTTAGGTTTTAGCGGCGACTACTGTTGCCACTAAAACTAGTATTAGTGGCGACTATTTTAGGTATTAGCGGCGACTAATGTTGCGACTAAAACATAGTATTAGTGGCGACTGTAACAGGTATTAGCAGCGACTAATGTTGCCAAAACTATTATTAGTGGCGACTATAATAAGTACTAGCGGCGACTACATTTGCCACTAAAACATAGTATTAGTGGCGACTATTAGAAGTGTTAGCGGCGACTATTGTTGCCAATAAAACATAGTATTAGTGACGACTATTATAAGTGTTAGCGGCGATTAATGTTGCCACTAAAACATAATATTAGTGGTGACTATTATAAGTATTAGCTCTCACTAATGTTGCCACTAAAACACAGTATTAGTGGCGACTATTATAAGTGTTAGCGGCGACTAATGTTGCCAGTAAAACATAGTATTAGCGGCGACTATTGTAAGTGTGGTCCTAGCTATTATACTATGATATCAATAATGGTACATTTGTATAATATTTGGTGTTTATGCAAGTAAATTTAACATTTAAAATATGTCTCTTATGAAGATACACTTATATTGGATTAGATTCAGATTCATTATATCAAAATCAGTATGTCTACCTTCACAAGATAGGGGTAACTAGATTTTCTATCTCCTAATGTCATTTTCATAAAGTTGGTAAGTATTTATCCTTCATTTGAGAAATAAGCTTAAATGTCTCCTCAGCTTCAACTTGCTGTCGTATATCAGATTGTGAAGATCTATCTGGATGAAATTTCAACAACGCTTTTTTGTAAGCAACGCGAACCTGAAACAAGATCTTACTCTTAAGTAACACTTACCAAAGATGAAAGATGTTTAGAGACTGAGCGTAAACAAACCTCAAGACTAGTACCATCACCAACAGTGATTCCCAATCCAAACAACACCGAAGCCATATCATGGCATGTCATTTCAAGCTATTATTCCTTTTTAGTGTTTTGGTTCGCTTTTTGATTATGTTCCCATTTTTTTCTCTCTCCCAATATTGTCTCGTCTTATATTGTGCTGGCTGTTGTTAACCTGTGTTGAGACTCGGCTCTCACATCCACGCTCATATTTCAACATCCCACTTATTTAGGAAAGCTAGTTGTCAGGACATGCAGCCACTTTTCTCATTTCTTGTTTTTACCTAGGATTTTGGGAGTTGTCTTACTATCTTCTCCGTATGACCGTCTCTTTCTTCTATTACTATTCGTGAAATGTTAGTAACAGTTGAGGGATATAACACAAGAGACATTACTTACAATAAATTCTTGTTTCAGGTGCGCGTTGCTTACAGAAAAGCCTTGCTGAAATTTCACCCGGATAGAGCTTCACGATCTGATTTACAACAGCAAGTTGAAGCTGAGGAGAAATTTAAGCTCATTTCTCGAATGAAGGATAAAGACTTACCAACTTTATGAAAATGACAAAGGACATAAATGTAGTTTTTTCTCAGGGAAGATATTATATTTTAGGATGGAAATTTTGTGTATAGGCCTTCAATGCTTGAACTTTTCCCATCATATGGAAAACTGGACTAAAATGCAGAAAGGTTTTTTATATCCAGGTTTAGTTTTGCTCATTTCTTTATGTTTTTCGTTAATGTAATTTTGTTCTTCCATTGTTGAGATGGCTTTCAGGAATTGCTCAACCAAGGCTGTAATTTTTTCAATTTTTTTTTTTAAAAATCATTGGTCACTGGTTATGTGACTTTAGTTGATTTTAAGGTCAAGTTTCTATTCGTCGTGATTTTTACCAAGGTGACACTTCCATTGAAATGGATGGAGTAGCTGAATTTTAATCTTTAAATAGTTCATATTCAATGGATTTTTATTGTAAAAGATTCTTTTGCTCATAAAAGATTGTTGAACTCAATAGACATTTCACATAAATGCATAGTTTTATTTGCTTGGACAAATATAAGTACAATTATACTTCAGTTTAAACTCAATCCCACTCCATCTTTATATACATCTTAAATCTTGTGGAGAATGACTTTAACTCCATGCTGTGGACGAAGCATAAAAAGATGAGCAGGAGAGTGAACATAAGTTGGTGAAATCGTAAACATATAACGTTGTAGGATCATCGAAAGAGTAATTTTTGCTTCTGTCATTGCAAAGTTCAAGCCTAAACAAGTTCGAGGTCCATTGCCAAATGGCAAGTATGCTACTGGATTGTTGTTTGAAGCTTTCACTACTCCTTCAGCAAATCTGTCTGGTTTGAAAACATGAAAGTCTTCTCCCCATATTTTACAATCATGTTGAACTGCTAATGCTGATATATAGAAATGCATTTCAGGTGGTAAAGTTAGCTTTCCTAGCTCAACTTTCTTGTCAACTTTCCTTTTTATGAATGGCACTGGAGGGTACAATCTTAGAGATTCATCAAGAATCATGTTCATCTACATTGATCAAAGAATGTTGAAAACTGACGTAATTGAATAGAAGTATTGAAACCGATAATAAACAATTGCTTACAATTTTCAGTCTTGATAGGCCATCTGCATTAGGAACTTTGTGGCCAAATGATTCAACAACTTCTTTTCTTGCTCTTTCTTGCCACTTCTTGTTTGTAGCTAGCAAGAAGATTGTCCATCCAAGCAAAATACTTGTCGTCTCGTGACCAGCAAAATAAAATGTCTTGCACTCATCAATGATATCGTCTATCGATATTCTGTTATCTTGATAAGCCTCTAGGAGTTTTCCAAGGAAATCACTTCCAAAGTTATGGTCTTCACCAATCTTTTCCTCTTCTCTTTTCTTTATTATTCGAGTAATGCAGTCATGTATGCCCTGCTCGAGTTTCTCTGACTCTATTTCATCATAGCTTTTCCAAATTTGACTACACGAGATGTAACAAGTATGTTGGCTTAACTGATCAAACGTCGTTGATAAGCTGAACTCGTGGAGGAAGGGACTTACCTGATGCCTGGAAATCTAACTTTGTTAGCATTTCCGGAAACTAGTGAAGCTAACTTCATTAGCATCTGAAATATGTTCTTTCCTTCTGAGTAACTACTTCCAAAAGCAGTCCTGGAAATGATTTCTGATGTTAATAGCCTAAACTCTTCAAACACTTCAATTTCTTTATCTTCATAAATCTTCCAACGTTCGAGCATTGTCTCACAACTCATAATCATCATCGGAATCATACTCTACAATCACAAACATTATCGAAAAAATTAGCACTAGAGGAAGCAGAGGAACTTCCTTACCAAAAAACTGCACAAAATTCTTACTTTTAGGCTTTCTCCATGAAAAACATGGTTGGCTAGTTTCCTCATTTTTACCCATTTTTCGCCTTTAGATGACGAAACCCCGTCTCCAAAAAGCTTCTTGGGAAAACCTTCAAGATCCATTTTGGGATAATTGTTGTTTCTATTGCTCAGTATTTCTTTGAGAAGTTCTGGTTCAGTCACTACTAGTTCAGGTTGCAGTCCATACCAGTAGAGAAAATTTGGCCCTATAGTTAAGTGACATGAGAAACAGAGAAAATACAAACTAAATAAAACAAGAAAATGTGTTATAATCATTTAAATTTACCATATAGTTTCTTCCAAGAAAATATATGAGGTAGAACTCTTGGAAATATGTCATGTGACGAGTGATCCATGGCTTTGTTTATGGACTCTTTTTTAATTTCAAAAATCTCTTTGAAGTTTCCATGTAGGAACTTGTAAGAAGGACCTTGTATACCTTGAGATCTCATCATAAATTGTACATGAAATGGAGTCCACAATAGCTTCTTAACGAGGATAACTAACAAAGAAATGAAAAGAAAACTTGCGAGAATGATTATCATCATCATCATATGAATGATGTTCGCGGTTTTCTTTTTTGAATCAAGATATTGAATGGACTTGAGAGTTCAGGGTTATGGTTTTTCGCCTTTTTCTAGTGTACGGACTAAGGTTGAGAATATTAGCTTGAATTAAAAGACAAACAAATACAGATATTGGTTTTGGCTTCATTGATAGCATTCTCAAACCACCATTCTTGTTTTTACTCTTCACAAAGACCTCAATGAATAGACGGTGTGGCCCATGAAAGTTTGGGTGTCGGGCAACGTCTACAATGGATCATATCAAGCTAAAATGATGTACAATAATTCCATCTTATAAAAAAGAAATTGCAAGTGACAAGTCTCAATCTGTGTACTGTTTTTCTCTTAAAATATTATCAATTTTTCATATCTTATGTATTGCTGATGGTCATTCCTTTATCTTTATTATGTATGTCTTCTATTATAAGGATTATAATAAATGCCATGATTATATGGAATCAATAATTGGTATATAATAATGGCTGCTTATGCAAGTGTACTGGTCCCAGCTATTATACTATGAAATCAATAATGCTACATTTGTATAATATTTGGTGCTTATGCAAGCAAATTTAACTTTTGAAATATGTCTCTTATGAAGATACACTTATATTGGATTAGATTCATATTCATTATATCGGAAACAATCTATCTACCTCACGAGATAGGGGTAATTAGATTTTCTATCAACTAATGTCATTGTCATAAAGTTGGTAAGTATTTGTCCTTCATTCGAGAAATAAGCTTAAATGTCTCCTCAGCTTCAACTTGCTGTCGTATATCAGATCGTGAAGTTCTATCTGGGTGAAATTTCAGCAATGCTTTTTTGTAAGCAACGCGAACCTGAAACAAGATCTTACTCTTAAGTAACACTTAAACAAAGATGGAAGATATTTAGAGACTGATCAGCGTAAACAAACCTCATGACTAGTACCATCACCAACAGTGATTCCCAATCCACACAACACCGAAGCCATATCATGGCATGTCATTTCAAGCTTACTGAGTTCCTTCCAAACTTCAAATCGTATCTGTTCCTTCAAATTCGTATTCTCCACATCCTAAAGAGATTCATCAGATTGTTTAAAATAGTAGGAAAAATCCAAATATGGTATAAACACAGAATAACACAGAGGTAGTATAAGTGGCATGGAAGAGATACACAAAGAAAAATATAAGATAAAGAGGCTGCAAAAAGCCGCGAAATAGATGACAGAAGAGGCCAAATTGTTCTACCTTCTTTTGAGTTTCTCTCATTTCCTCCACGCGCTGCATTTGTCTCTTCTCAATTTCTAATAAATGCATACTTTCAGCCTTCTTTCTTCTCAACATCAGCTTCAACTTCTTGGCTTCTTCTGCCTGAATAGGTAAAAGCACATCAGATAACAGTAAATCTTACTTTCTTTTGGCTAATTTTAGCTTTTCCTCTGTAATTAGGCCCATGTGTCATATATTTACATGGTATTAGAGTCAGGTTCATTCCCGTTTGGGCTCCTGGTCCATGCTCCAGTTCGGCCTGGGCATGAAGAGCGGGAATGGACTAGTGCTTAGGCAATCCTCCCCTCATGACTTTTGGGGCTTAAGTTACAGATTCGAGCCTTGAGCCATGCGAACTAAGTATGATATTTAAGACGAGGAAGGTAGAAGGACATTCCCATTATTGCAGAGTATTGAAGGAGCTACTGTTGGTCCTAAACGTTGGCTCAAACAGATCTCTCGGCATCAAATACAAATAATAAATAAATAACCAGATTAGGGTCATTCATATATATAAATTGATTTTCTAATTTATGAGCATGAAAGGGAGAGAAGGTTTCATTGACCTTAAAGAAAGGGATCTAACTATCTCTTACACACTCTTACTCTCTACATCCAGCTGGCTGCAATAATTCCGATACCCCTGGAGCGTATAAGCTACAACGAGGCAAACAAAGTAGAAAACAACAACAACATATCCAATGTAATCTCACAAGTGGAGTTTGGGGAAAGTAGTGTGTACGCACCCCTACCTTGTGAAGGTAGAGAGATTGTTTCTAATAGACTCTCGGCTCAATAAATCAAAAGTAGAGAACATCAACAGTCAAATTATCAACAGGTTACAGTCTAATGAACACCGAAAACATAACAGGAAACCAAAATTTAACAGTACAAAGTACACCTGAATCGCCAACGCTTTTTGCCTAGACGCCAATTCTTCCGCTAATGCCTTTTTGTATTCAGACGTCTCTTTGATCCTTTCTCTTTGAGTAGTAATACAATTATCATTGCTTTCATCATCATCATCATCATCATCGATGAAGATTATGTCACCTCGAAACTTCTTAGGTGTCGATTCAGGGACATCAATAAAAATAATACTTTCACTCAACTCAACATCAATCAGAATAACATGATCAGCTCCTTCACCATCATTGCACCTCCTCAACATCTTTGTTCCGGTATCAGCTCGGACGGTAAGCACCCTCAATTCCAACCTAAAGGTTGTGAGTTCGAGTCAGAAGCAAAAAGGTGGGAGCTCCTAGGACGGATTAAAAAAATCACAAAAATGAGTTTTACAATCTATTTTCTCATTTATTTGTTGATCAATATTTGAAGTTAATTAGTGAGAGATTAATGTAGATGATGGTCTTGGTAAGTGTAGACAACACTCTCCTCTGCTAGTTAATAAGAGATTATTAGTAAAACATAAAATAATTCAGGTTTTAGTTTTACTTTTGGAAATCCTATAATTCAATTTCTATGAAAAAAGAATTGTATTAACAAAAAAAATAATGAAATAGATGACTTATTTATATATTATTATATTTAATAATTGAAATATATATTTGTAAAAATGTTGACAGTCCCTTTGACTTCCAAATTTATCTTTCTATATTTTTCACATAAAAGCATAAACTTTATTTTAAAAAAAAATCTGTTATTGTCTGAAAACAATAATCTTTAAAGTATATCATATAAAAATTATTTTTTTTATTTTTAAAAATATGATATTCAAATGAGAATATTAGTGAAGAAAAAATAATCAAATAATATATTTTTTTAATATTGATGATAGTGTATTAAATATACTATCAAGAAATTAAAATAAAGAAAACTATCTCCAACAAATTTTGTGTTATGAAGTTAGATATGAACAAATATTTTTTTTATGTGCTTTATTTTAGAATTGGATGATTTGTATATAATAGAAATAAATAAATGTTATTTTACAAGTTCAAAATTAGAAAATAATTGATAAACTATATCGAAAAATATCTTATAGAATTAGAATTTGTATAATAGAATTAGCTTTACACGTAATGGAAAAGAAAAGAGAAATCACTACAGAAAAAGATGAAAAAAGAGGAATAAAAAAAGAATGAACTAGGAAGAATTAAAAAAAGATGAAGTTAGATTGTAATGGTCCCATATTATAAAGTCCATTAAATAATGGATGTTCACAGATATTTTTAGACGTTTAAGAAATTGTAGTAATAAAGATTTTGGTTTTATTTTGAAAGAAAAAAAAGGTTAAATTAGTCTTTTTATAATTATGGCCACGGCCTTTATTGACAGTCCCTTTCACTTTCAAATTCTACATTGAAAAAGTGAACAATTTTGAAGGCCAAATTAGACGTGGGAATTGGGGAACATGAATAGTCAACTAAACGCGGAAAAATTATGCATTCATATCATACACACAGATCGAACCATTTAAATTTTTATGTTCTTTATTAGCTTTATTTTTGTTATCATCAACTTACTCTTGTCATTGTCCACTGTCTTGTTTGGCTAAATTCCACACTAGTCGAGTTTTTGATCCTGACGTAGTTAGTATGAAATCGGTAAATTTTGTAATAAATGGTTGTGGACAAGTGATAAATTTTGTTGGGCAACTGCTACTGAATTCGATAAATTTTGTTTGGGGGTTGATACTGAACCTGGTAAATTTTGGTGGAGAACTACTAAATTTTGTTTTGGGGTTGATACTGAACCTGGTAAATTTTGGTGGAGAACTGCTAAATTTTGGGGCGGAATTGCTACCGAAGGTATTAAATTTTATTGGGCAACTGATACTGAACCTGGTAGATGTTGCTGGAAAACTGGTACTGAACCTGGTAGATCTTGCTGGGCAACTATTAAATTTTGTTGCGGAACAGTTACCAAAACTGGTAAATTTTGCTGGAAAACAGGTATTGTACCTGGTAGATTTTGGCGGGGAACTGCTACTGAACCTGGTGAATTTTGGTGGGGAATGGCTACCGAAACTGGTAAATTTTGGTGGGCGATTGATACTGAACCTGGTAAACTTTGGTGGGCGATTGATACTGAACCTGGTAAACTTTTGTTGGGAATTGCTACTGAATTTGGTCAATTTTGCGGGGCGATTGCTGATGAATCTAGTTGATTTTGGGTGGGAACTGATACCGAAGGTGGTAAATTTTGGTGAGCAATTGCTATCAAAGCTGTTAAATATTTGTTGGCAACTGATACTGAACCTGGTAAATTTAGGCCGGGAACTGGTAAATTTTGGTGGGGAACTGCTAATGAAACTGGTAAATTTTGGTGGACTAGTGTTATTGTGGCTCAAAATTTTCACTTGGCAAGTGCTACTGACGGTTAAGAATTTTGGTTGGCAAGTGCTAGTTACGCTGAAAAGATTCAGCAGGCAAGCATTAGTGATACTGGAGGATTTTTGTGGGCAAGCACTTGTGAATTGGTTTGAAAGGATCAATCACTGGTTTCACGTAGCTTTACCCTATCTTATAACTATCGCGTTGTTTATATCTCTCTTCGTATATTATTGCTACTGCCAAAGAAGATTACTGCTCAAGGTGATGGTAACTTTGTAGTAAAATTATTTATATAGTAGATGTTTTTACTGTGTCGGAGTGGGTTAGAGTCTACCATTGGTTAGGGAATGGACTGGTAGTTTACTTATACGGACTTGAAAAATTCTCCTCTCATTAGCTAATAGCTATAATGTAATGGATATAGAAGTAAACATCATGTGCTGCATGTAGTAATTAATATGTTGTTTTCATGTCATGTGTCTTTCTTAAATGTGAAAATATAAGGGGAGCGTTACGTTACGAGTTTTGGTTTGTTTTTGGTTGGACAATTGCTGTAGATTAAGATTGAAGTTCTAGAATTTCTGATAAAAAAGTACAACCACAGAGGAAAAGCTATATTTGCCAATTTGTGTATGTACGAAGATGTATTGTTATCTAATGTGCTTTTTACATACTCAGGAAGAAGAAGCAAAGAAGGTGAAGTTGCAAAAAAGAGAAAAGGCTGAAAGTGATCGTTTATTAGAACTCGAGAAGAGAAAGAAGCAGCGTTTGGAGGAAATGAGAGAAACTAAAAAGAAGGTATGACAACTTGGCCTCTTCAGTTCTCATATTTCTTTGTGTCTCTATTCCATGCTGTGTTATTTGAATTTTTCCTACTGTTTAAACCAGCTGATGTATCTTTTTAGGACGTTGAGAATATGAAATTGAAGGAGAGGATACGAGACAAAGTTGGAAAGGAACTCAGTATGCTTGAAATGACATGCCATGATATGGCTTCACTGCTGCGTGGATTGGGAATCACTGTTGGTGGTGGCACTATTCATGAGGTTTGCTTACACTCCGTCTCTAAATAAATAATTGTTTACATCAGTCTCTAAATATCTTCCATCTTTGTTAAGTGTTACTTAGAATAAATTCTTGTTTCAGGTGCATGTTGCATACAGAAAAGCATTGCTGAAATTTCACCCGGATAGATCTTCAGGATGTGATATACGACAGCAAGTTGAAGCTGAGGAGAAATTTAAGCTTATTTCTCGAATGAAGGACAAATACTTACCAACTTTATGACAGGAAAATGATTATATTTTAGGATGGAAATTTTGTGTATAGACATTTCAATGTGAACAGCTGCACTCAAATGCAGAGGAGGGTTTTATTTCCAGGTTTAGTTGTCATTTCATCGTGTTTTTGTTGATGTAAGCATAAAGACAAATCTAAACGGAAAAGGTTCAAAAATGCACTTAGTGTATTAGAAATGGTTCAAAAATGTCCTTGTTCCATCTATTTGATCACATATGCCCCTAATTTTAGTTTCAGTCTTAAAACTGCCTCTCCATTAACTACACAACTATATGGTATTTAATTAAATTTTAGTAATTTAAAAAAAAGGTCACTTGTACAACTAAAATTTAATTAAATGTCATGTTTGGTAAACCTAACTCTTTATTAAAAGCTAATAAAAATCTTAACTGTATATGATAATGACAAAACTGTTACCTACATGCATCTGTCTTTATATCCATCATATAGATTCCCCTGGGGAAATTCAAGTAGTGTGTACGTACTCCTACCTTGTGAAGGTAGAGAGATTATTTCTGATAGACTCTCGAGTCTCGACTCAATGAATCAAAAGTAGAGAACATTTTATCAAAAGACATTCACAACAGGTTACAGACTAATGAAAACAGAAAACAAAACAGAAAAAAACCACATTTGTACAAAAATTATTAGGAAGAAGTACACATGACAGACCTGAATCGCCAATGCTTTTTGCCTAGACGCCAATTCTTCCTCTACTTCCTTTTTGTATTCAAAGATCTCCTTGATCTACACAGCTCTCATTGCTTTCATTATCATCGATGACTATTACGTTGCCTCGAAACTTTTTATGTGTCGATTCAGGGACATTAATACAAATAACATTACTAAAACTTCCACTGAACATCAATCAGAATAACATAAAGAGATTATTAGTAAAACATAAAATAGTTCAGGTTTTAGTTTAACTTTTGGAAATCCAATAATTCAATTTGGTTTTTCAACTTCTATGAAAAAATGAAATAACAGACTTATGGTATATGTTTGTATTTAATACCAGTTGTAAATATGTTGATGTTTGGCTTCCCAATTCTACATTGAAAAACTGAAAATTTTTGAAGGCAAAAAGACATGGGAATTAATTCAGCAATAAAATGAATTATACAATTAGTCAATTAAATATGGAAGAACAGTTACTCCTCAATGCATTCATATCATACACTACTTAAACTGGTAAATTGTTGTGGACAAGTGTTACTGATGATGAATTTGCAACTGCTACTGAATTCGATAAATTTTGTTGGACAACTGATACTGAATCTAGTAGATATTGCTGGGAAACTGCTATTGAACCTGGTAAATTTTGGCGGGCAACTGTTATTGAACCTGGTAGATTATGGTGTGAAATTGCTACCGAAGCTGGTAAGTTTTGGTTGGCAGTTGATACTAAACCTAGATGATTTTGGTGGGGAACTGCTATCGAAGTTAGTAAATTTTGGTGGGGAACTGCTATCGAAGCTGTTAGATTTCAGTTGGCAACTGATACAGGGGCTTGACAATTTTAGTTTGCAAGTGAAGAATTTATGTAGGGAACTTGTGAATTGGTTCGAAAGGATTAATCACTGGTTTCATGTAGCTTTACCGTATCTCATGACTTTCGCGATGTCTGTAGCTCTCTACATATGTTGTTGCAACCTCCACGGTAGATTACTGCTCAAGGTGATGGTAACTTTGGCTGACCAATTGCTGTAGATTAAGATTATGTTAAATTAGCGAAAAGAGAGTAAGATTTGTGTATGTATGAAGATGTACTGTTATCTGATGTGCTTTTTATCTATTCAGGAAGAAGAAGAGAAGAAGTTGCGTTTGCTGAAAAGAAAGAAGGCTGAAAGTATGCGTTTATCAGAAATGGAGAAGAGACAAAAGCAGCGCGTGGAGGAAATGAGAGAAACTCAAAAGAAGGTATGATAATTTGGCCTCGTGACTGTTGTCTATTTCACAGTTCTTTTGCAGCCTTTTAACAGATGAATCTTTTTTAGGAATTACAGAATATGGCTTCAGTGTTGCACGGATTGGGAATCACTGTTGGTAATGGCACTAGTCATGAGGTTTGTTTACGCTCAGTCTGTAAATATCTTCCATCTTTGTTAAGTGTTACTTAGAATAAAATCTTGTTTCAGATTCGGGTTGCTTACAAAATTGCATTGCTGAAATTTCACCGAGATAGATCTTCAGGAACTAATATACGACAGCAAGTTGAAGCTGAGGAGAAACTTAAGCTTATTTCTCGAATGAAGGAAAAATACTTACCAACTTTATGACAGTGATAAATGTAGTCTATTCTCAGGAAAATAATTATATTTTTAGGAAAATGTGAACAGCTGCACTCAAATGCAGAAAAGGTTTTTATTTCCAAGTTTAGTTGTAATTTTCTTTTCTCAGGGTTCAGGTGGCTCTCAGGATGTTCCAATCTTATATAAAATGAGTTCTTGATGGCTTTTTACCTCTCAGCTTTGGTCTTCGAAAATGTTTTTGAATGAATTTTGCAAATATGGAGGCAACTCTAAACGGAAAAGGTTCAAAACTACACTCATTCATTCACTGTTGTTCTCAACCTGTTGAATTCTAGCAAACATATAGACAACTCTAAACGGAAAAGGTTCAAAAATGCCTCTTAGTTTCTGTCTTAAAATTGCCTCTCCATTAATGACACAACTAAGGAGGTCACTTGTATAACTAAAATTAAACTAAATGTCATGTTTGGTAAGCCTAACTCTTTATTAAAAGCAAATAAACCTAAACTATATATGATAATGACAAAACTATAATCTACATGTATCTGTCTTTATATCCATCATATATATTCCCTACACATCATTGTCAAAAAAACTTTGTTTAAATTAATCTCAAAGTTAAATAGAGATGATGCATTTCACTCATTTCTCATATCATAACTTAAACTACCTAAAGATGGATATAGGGAAACTCATCTTACTCTTCTTTTTCACTACCCTTTGCTTCTATCTCCTATGGACACTCGTAAAATTCGTTTACTTAGTATGGTGGATGCCACTTCAAACACAAATTAAAATGAGCTCTCAGGGAATTAAAGGCCCTTCTTATAGTTTTCCTCATGGAAATACCAAAGATATCTCACTAATGAGAAGCCAAACTATGGACAAACCTATGGTGGATATTTCTCATGACATTTTTTCAAGAATTCAACCTCATGTTCACACATGGACAAGGATGTACGGTAAGAAAATCAATCGTTTATGGGTTTAAGTTATATAGGTCCGTGTAAATATTTCTTGTATTGTCTGTGTAGCTTAATCTATGATAGCAGGTAAGTACTAGTTTTATATGTAGTTAACAATGGAGCTAGAGGGGTGCAAAGGGGTCTGAACTCCCTTTGTTGAAGAATTACGTTGTATATATCAGGTTAAAGTTGTTTTTTTGTTATATTACATAGTTGAATCCCCTTGATTTCTATATATTAGTGATAATCCTGACTTTGTAATTGTTTGTAATTATCTTATAAGTGACCTGATTGTGTAATTACGCCATCATCAGTGTATAGAACTTAAATTGATCGTTTCATTGCTCGTTGTGTTTGGTTTGTTTGGTGACAGGGAGGAATTTCCTCACTTGGCATGGCTCAAAACCATACTTATTTGTCACTGAACCAGAGCTGATCAAAGAAATATTATCCAACAAAGAAGACACTTATCCGAAAATGGATATGGAAGGCTATGCGAAGAAACTACTAGGGGAAGCACTTATAACAAATGAAGGTGAAAAATGGGTAAAAGTAAGAAAACTGGCCAACCACACTTTCCATGCAGAAAGCCTGAAAGTAAGTACTTGGAATACTACGATATCAGTAATTTCGTCTTTAAAATTTTAAATTACTGATCTTAGTATGAACGGATGGAATATGCACAGCGTATGGTACCAGAAATGAGTGAAAGTGTACAGAAAATGCTAGAAAGATGGAAAGAACACGAAGGAAAAGAGTTTGATGTGTTCAAGGATTTTGGGCTGTTAACAACTGAAGTAATTTCCAGGACAGCATTTGGAAGTAGCTACATGGAAGGCAAACATATTTTCGAGATGGTGGCAAAATTGACTGCAATTACTGTAAAGAATGTTTACACTGTCAGATTTCCTGGAATCAGGTAGTCTGCATACTATTTAATGGAATTTCGTTAGGACGTTTATGCCTCGTTTTTAATTATTTGTTTTCTCCGATTTTGCAGTTGGCTTATAAGAACAGATGATGAAATTGAAGCAGAGAAACTTGAAAGAGGGATCAAGAACTCCATTCTTGAGCTAGTAAGTAAAAGAGAAAAGGGCAAAGATGAAATGTATGAAAAGTTTGGGAATGATTACCTAGGACAACTTATGAAGCTTTTGAATGAATCCGACACGAACAAGAGTATCACAATAGATCAAATGATCGACGAGGTCAGGACATTGTATGGTGCTGGTCATCTTACAACGACAAGCTTACTTGGCTGGTCTGTTTTTCTCTTAGCACTTCATCCCGAATGGCAAGAAAAAGCCAGAAAGGAAGTTGTTGCATTCTGTGGCCTTGAAAATCCAACTTCTGATGCAATTGCAAGACTAAGAACAGTAAGCAACACTCTCAGACTTGAATTGTGCTTACGTTGTTAGAGAGAGTACATTTTTATCTACTTAATTATATCTTAAACATGCCCCTTCAAGTGTCGGCCTGCTCCTTCTTCATGAGCCATGCACGTGGAAGTTCTTTTTAACAATGAATGGTGGTGAAACTTGAACACAAGGCCTCTGCCTGCTTAGTGAGATCACACTTTTATTTACTTAATTATATCTCCAACAGTTTCTTTTTGTCGTTTCTTGCAGATGAATATGATAATTAATGAATGTATGAGATTGTATCCTCCAGTTATTACAGTGACAAGGAAAGTTGAACGCGAAGTTAGACTAGGGAGCATGACTCTTCCAGCTAACATGACAATTTTCATGCCAATTCTGGCACTGCATCATGATCCTCGAATATGGGGTGAAGACGTTCACGTCTTCAAACCAGAGAGGTTTGCAGAAGGGGTAGCTAAAGCAACTAACAACAATGCAGCAGCATTCTTTCCCTTTGGATCGGGACCTCGTACTTGTGTTGGTCTGAACTTCACAACCAACGAAGCAAAGATTACTTTATCGATGATTTTGCAGCGTTATAAGTTCACTCTGTCACCTAATTATGTGCATTATCCATCTGATATTTTCCTTTTGACTCCCAAAGATGGAGTTAAAGTTGTCCTTGAATCCATTTAGGTATATCAATGTCTCTAAATGATGTACAATAAATAAAGCTTCTGAATTCACGAGTTCTTATTTTTCTTCTTAATCTCGATCACTTGTACTGAAGATAAAACCTCACCTTTTAAATATACTCAAAAGCACCAAATACTATACAATTATAGCATTATTGATTTCATATTATAATAGCTAGGACCACACTTGCATAAGCACCTAATATAATATACCATTATTGAGTCCATATTATTATAATAAAAGATAATAGATATCAAATCAAGATGATATTAAAACGATGTCTTCCACACATGGCCATCAGCAACTCAAAACCTAACTACCTAAAGATGGATACAGGGAAAATTATCTTAGTCTTCTTCTTCACTACCCTTTGCGTCTATCTCCTATGGACACTCGTAAAATTCGTTTACTTAGTATGGTTAATGCCACTTCAAACACAAAATAAAATGAGCTCTCCGGGCATTAAAGGTCCTTCTTATAGCTTTCCTCATGGAAATACCAAAGATATATCCCTAATGAGATGCCAAACTATGGATAAACCTATGGTGGATATTTCTCATGACATTTTTCCAAGAATTCAACCTCATGTTTACACATGGACAAGGATGTATGGTATGCACAAAATCATTTGTGTAGTTACGTCATCATTATTGTATAGAACTTAAACTGATCGTTTAATTGTTCATTGTGTTTGGTTTGTTTGGTGACAGGGAGGAATTTCATCACTTGGCATGGCTCAAAACCATACTTATTTGTAACTGAACCAGAGCTGATCTAAGAAATATTGTCCAACAAAGAAGACACTTATCCGAAAATGGACATGGAAGGCTATGCGAAAAAACTACTAGGGGAATCACTTGTAACAAATGAAGGTGAAAAATGGGGAAAAGTAAGAAAACTTGCCAACCACACTTTCCATGCAGAAAGCCTGAAAGTAAGACTTAAGAGCTTAACAATATCACTATTTTGTCTTTAAAACGTTAACGTACTGATCTTGGAATGAACGGATGAAATTATGTACAGCGTATGGTGCCAGAAATGAGTGAAAGTGTTCAAAAGATGCTAGAAAGATGGAGAGAACACGAAGGAAAAGAGTTCAATATGCTTAAGGATTTTAGACTGTTAACAACTGAAGTAATTTCTAGGACAGCATTTGGAAGCAGCTACATGGAAGGCAAACATATTTTCGAGATGGTGGCAAAATTGACTGCAATTACTGTAAAAAATGTTTACACTGTCAGATTTCCTGGAATCAGGTAGTCTGCATACTATTTAATGGAATTTTGTTAGGATGTTTATGCCTCGTTCTTAATTATTCATTTCTTCAATTTTGCAGTATTCTAATAAGAACAGATGATGAAATTGAAGCAGAGAAACTTGAAAGAGGGATCAAGAACTCCATTCTTGAGCTTATAAGGAAAAGAGAAAAGAGCAAAGATGGAATGTTTGAAAATTTTGGGACTGATTACCTGGGGCAACTTCTGAAGCTTTTGCACGAACCAGATACGAACAAGAGTATCACGTTAGATCAAATGATCGACGAGATCAAAGCATTGTATGGTGCTGGTCATCTTACAACGACAAGCTTACTTGGCTGGTCTGTTTTTCTCTTAGCACTTCACCCCGAATGGCAAGAAAAAGCCAGAAAGGAAGTTGTTGCATTCTGTGGCCTCGAAAAAACAACTTCTGATGCAATTGCAAGACTAAAAACAGTAAGCAACACCCTCATCGAAAACTATGTTGCTCAGACTCTTCAAAACATGTCGATGAGTGCATGTTGGATACTCCAAAAGTAGAGCATTTTTGGAGAATCTGACAGAGGTACAGCAATATATATTTGGAGAGTCCGAGCAACATAGTCTAAAAGTTTTAAATTGTCAGAGAGATTATCACACTTTACTTTATTATATCTTCAACGGATTCTTTTGTCGTTTGTTGCAGATGAACATGATACTTAATGAATGTATGAGATTGTATCCTCCAGCTATTACTTTGACAAGGAAGGCTAAAAGAGAAGTTAGACTAGGGAGCATGACTCTTCCAGCTAACATGACAATTTTCATGTCAATACTGGCACTGCATCATGATCCTCGAATATGGGGTGAAGACGTTCACGTCTTCAAACCAGAGAGGTTTGCAGAAGGGGTAGCTAAAGCAACTAACAACAATGCAGCAGCATTTTTTCCCTTCGGATTGGGACCTCGTACTTGTGTTGGTCAAAATTTCACAACCAACGAAGCAAAGATTGCCTTGTCGATGATTTTGCAGCGTTATAAGTTCACTCTGTCACCTAATTATGTGCATTATCCATCTGATAATTTCCTTTTGACTCCCAAAGATGGAGTTAAAGTTGTCCTTGAATCCATTTAGGTATATCAATGCCTCTAAATGATGTACAATAAATAAGAAGTTATGAAAAACAAAGCCTCTGAATTCACGAGTTCTTATTTTTCTTCTTAATTTCAATTACTTAATAGTGTGTACGAAAACTTTACCCCTATGCGTGATTGGGATTATAATTCTGAGCATTCACATAAATCAAAGTATCAAAAAAGAAACTACGTTTAGTAGAGTGATCAATTAATTTTAAGAAATTATAACTGTTAAAACCATGCTAAAAAGGTTATTAAGTTCAGACACAATGTATATCTTCATTGACATATAGTTAAATTTACTTGCATAAGCACCAAATGATATACAATGATGCCATTATTGATTTCTATTATAAGAGCTAGGACCACACTTGCATAAGCACCCAATATTATACAATTGTAACATTATTGATTCCATATTATCTTGGCTTTTATTATAATCCTTGTAATAAAAGACAGATAAAATAAAGACAAAGGATATCAAATCAAGATGATATTAAAATGATGTCTTCCTCCCATTGCCATTAGTTATTCTAAGAGGAAAAAATGTACACAGATTGAAACTTCTCATTTTGGCATGAAATTATCCATTGTAGTCGTTGTCGATTACCTAAACTTTCATGGTCCTCACCGTCTATTCATCGAGGTCTTTGTCAAGAGCAAAAACAAGAATGGTGTTTTGAAATGCTATTAGTGAAGCCAATATTTGAGCTAATATTCTCAACCTTAGTCAAGTACATTAGAAATCATATGATGATGATGATGATAATCATTCTCGCGAGTTTTCTTTTCATTTCTTTGTTAGTGATCCTTGTTAGGATCGTTAAGAAGCTATGTTGGACTCCATTTCATGTACAATTTATGATGAAATCTCAAGGTATACAAGGTCCTCCTTACAAGTTCCTACATGGAAACTTCAAAGAGATTGAGGAAATGAGAAAAGACTCCAAACGACGCCATGGATCACTTATCACATGACATATTTCCAAGAATTCTACCTCATATATTTTCTTGGAAGAAACTATATGGTAAATTTAAAAGACTATCACACACTTTTCTTGTTTTACTTAGTTTGTATTTTCTCTACTGGTATGGACTGCTACGTACCTGATATAGTAGATAAACATGATTCTTGACGGATCTCTAAGATTGTACCCTCCAGTACCATTCATCAAAAGGAAAGTTCAGCTAGGAAAGCTAACTTTACCACCTAAAATGCATTTCTATATATCACCATTAGCGGTTCATCATGATCGTAAAATATGGGGAGAAGATGTTCATGTTTTCAAACCGGAAAGATTTAAGATGTATATAAAGCACAATTGTACTTAAATTTGTTCAAGCAAATAAAACTCAGTAATAATTTATAATCACACAAACATCTGTGACTATACATAATCTTCTTCTTAAACTCAACGTCAAATCAAACTGTACATCAGATAAATTAAGACAGAAGAACTAACAAAAGAGTCATAATTTAATTAATACACAAGCTAGTAACTAAACAACATGCATCAATATAAGAAAAAGAGAAATAATTTCATTTCTTGCCAAGTTTTTTCATCATCTTCTTCTTTTTGTTAGAATTAGCCCTTGCATCATATTCTAAAATTGAAAAATCATGTTGATCAAACTTTTTCATTTTTTCACACACACCATTCAATGAGATAACAACAACATAACTTGAAGCACTTTCAATTTCCTCAACTTCACTATTTTCTATATCATCTCCTCCAAATTATGTTTACAACTATTTTTTTTCTCCATTTTTTTAATTTATTTTTTGTTTTAATAGATAAAGAGTGACTCTCCTTATATAGGAAAAATTATGTACATTTTAATTGTCAGTTTTACATTGGAGAACTCAATAATTTTGAAGGCAAAAATACTTTGGAATTATGTAATTCAATTAATTGTACTATTTGGGGAATATCAACAGTCTACCTATTGATGAGTCTCACGACAGATGAAAAAAGAGACAGATCGGATGGTCTTTTCTTATATGATTTTCATGAAAGGGAAGGCTAATTTTTTAAATAAATAAATTAAAAGGGAATTCTGGTTTGTGATGGTGTCACGTAGGCGGGCCTAAGGTTCTCTTTTATATATGATATATGATTATAGTCAAAGATTAGTAAAAATAAAATTATTCATATACTTATTTTGTCCTAAATTACCCGACCACACTTATTTTAAGAATTTAAATTTAAATTCAATTTTTCTTCATTAACTTTTTCAAGATTTAGTACCTTTTTTTGAGTAAGTATATAGTATAATTAGAACTAAGAGTGTATATCTAATATCATTTCTCTAAACATTAACATGTCAAAAAGTTGAATAAGAACCTATCTTGTTAAAATATTTTTTCCCTTGAATTGTAATTATTGAAATATTGTATTGAAATTTGATTGACTATACCAAATTCTTTTAAGGTGTGTATTTGATATATATTTCCGATTACCAATTATCGTATTATTGAATTATCAAAATCGAATCTTTAAAATATTGAATCGAATATCGAACCTCCTTGGTACTAAATTTTGCCTTTTAAGATGTCTTAAGTTGGAGATTGATAAAAAAAAAAAAAAAAGCTTTTCGATTGTCTTATTAACTTTTACATTATAAGCAACCACAAAAGAATTATTAATATTGATTTTTTGTAATTAAAAAAAATTCTCTTTTCTGTTGGAAAAATATTGGTACTGTAAAAAAAATCGATTTTGAACTTAACTTTTATGCGAGATCTTTTCCTTTTTAATGCATCTCAAAAATAATGTTACTTTATTATAATTAAAAATAATTTAATTTTAAATTTCTCTTTTACTCCTAATGAACCAAACAAATATGTACAAATTGTTTTAGATCCCAAATTTTTCAATAGTAGTTTTTTTTTTTTCTTAAACAACATACCAAGTGAAACAATGCCAGACAAAATAAGACATAGAAAGTAATAAAAATACAATTTAATTAAAACACAAGTACACAACAAAAAGAGACGGCAACCATAATTCAAGATTGAAGACATAATGCATAAAACTTAGAAAATAATACTAAGAAATTTATTTCTTGATAATCTTTTTCATCTTCTTCTTCTTTGAAGTGGCCCTTGCATCATAATCAAACATTGACAAGTCTTTATCATCAACTATTTTCATCATTTCACTAAGTAAATTCATTGAGTAGACTTCATCCAAAAACTCCTCAACAGTATGAAAAATTGAAGCACTTTCATTTTCAGTAGCAACTTCCTTAGCTTTGCTATTTTCTTCATCATTATTAGTATTTTTTTCTTCTTTCTTTGATATTATTTTATCACTGTTTTTTTCCATCTTGACTAATTTTTGTGTTGATGTGGAAGAGTGACTCTTCTTAAATAGGAAAAAAATTGATCCATTTCGATTACTAGTTTAACATTGGACAACTAAACAATCTAACGTTGGAAATATGCAATTTAATTAAGGGAGAAGGCTTAAATATGTCATCAAACTTTGGGAAAGATTTATTTATGTCATCTATTAAAAGTTTGGTTCATCTAAGTTATTTTCGTTTGAGAAAAGGCGTCAATGGCTTATTTGAACCTTTTCCTTTTAAAAGAATAATTTAATTAATGATGTGTCCGAATTATAATTGATCATATGTAACAATTAATGACATGTATGAACCTTTTCTCAAACAAAAATAACATAAATAAACAAAAAAATTAATAAATAACATAGATGAGTTTTTTCTTAATGTTCAATATTTAGCAAATTTTAGTTTTTTTCTATTTAATTAATTGTACACTTGGGGAATGTCAATAGTCAACTAAGCGTGGAAGAATTACTCATCAATACATTCATATCATACACAATTTGGTAATAGTAATTTAATTTATACTCTCCAGGTTTAATTTTACTTGTTCACTTGTATTTAAAAAAGAAATCAATTTTATTTATTCAGTTTTAAAAATTATATAGAGATAATTTATGATAATCTTCGCATGTACTCCTTCCATATTAGTTGATCATTATATTAAAAGCAGTTGTCTCCATCACAAAGCTCATTATTTCCTTCATAACCATTTTTTTTCATCTAGATCTCTTGATAGAAAAAAAAAATAATATTTGTAAGAAAGTATGATCTCTCTCTATAAAATAAAATTGTGTCTATTTTTCTTAGTAATTTACATTCTACATTTCTTTTAAGTTAAGAAATCTTAATTTATAATTTTGACTTTTATCATCTTAGTTTAAAATTAAGTGTTTATAAGTACTTTTATAAATTAAGTATAAATTATAAAGTATAAATTATAAATTATAAATTAAGATTTCTTAACTTAAAAGAAATGTAGAATGTAAAATACTAGGAAAAATAGACACACAATTTTATATTTTATAGAGAGATCATATATACGTTCTTACTAATTAATAAAATCTATTTCTTTCTTTCAAGATAGAAAAATAGAAATGGTTATGGAGGAAATAATAAGCTTTGTGATGGAGAAATTGAAGGGAGCCTTACTCATTATGATTAATTTTTTTATATATAAATTTGTTAGATTTAAGATAAAAGATCAAAATGAACATTTTTTATCTTAAATTAAAGAACATTTCAAATTAAAGTGAAATATATTAAAGATCAAAATAATCACTATCTATTAAGGATCATTTTGGTCATTTTCTCATACATCTTTCCTCAAATCATGTTCACTTTTTCATTTATTTTTACTTTTTTCGTACGAAAGATAATACTCCTTCCTGTTTCATTTATTATTTGAAACATGATTAATATTATTAATATAGTTAAATAAAAGTTACGATCAAGTTTGATAGATGGAATTACAGGCAATGGGCATGGTGATGAAGCCAACACATTAGTATGGCTAGGTCATCCAAACCCAATATTTTCAAGCTCAAAACATATTAAAAGTTACGATCAAGTTTAGATCTTGAATTCGTTTGACATATTTATCTTTTTGAATTTCTAACTTCGTTACAAACTTCAATAATATTTCCTACGACATTGAGCCTTCATCATCTCCACATTTCTCCTATTATTATTTCCTCTGCAGCAGCAACGACAAATTAAGGACAACGACGACAAATATAATATTATGATTTAACATATTACATGAAAGTTGTAAAAAAAAACTACATTCTTGTAGAGGCGTATTCATAGACAATATTTATATAGTTAATTCATACTCATAGATAGACCATTTAATTAGCATCAAATAAAAATGCTAATTAAGTACTACTAATTAGCTAGACAAGCATATCACCAGGATTAGCACGAAGATTACGGAAATATCTTTTAGGATCAATCTCAAAACTAGCTCTTGGAATTCTAGTATTTCTGCCTGGAGCTTTCATCATTTTGCTTGATCTCCAACTTGTATAGAGATTGTTTACGTAGTTAAAAAGTCTAACTAACGTTATTTTGAGATCATACATTATATTGCGCAGTAATCCGCCATGGTAGTAGCAACAATATATGAAGATACCTAGAAATACCGCGATTATGACATAGGGTAAAGCTACGTAAAACCAGTGATTGATCTTCTCAATTCTTGTCTCTGGTGGAAACAACTCGTCGAACCAATTCATAAGTTGTACATATAAACTCTTCACTTGCCAAGTAAAATTGTCAAGCGCTGCTAGCGCTTGCCCACCAAAATTCTCAAGCACTAGTAGCACTTGCCAACCAAATCTCCTAAAGGCAAGTGACACTAGTCCGAAAATATTTTGCAGTGACAATAGTACTCCTTGCCAACCAAAATTTCTCAGGGTAAGTGTCACTTGCCCCAAAACTTTTTGTAGCAATAATAGTACTTGCCAACCAAAATTCTTAAGGGCAAGTGACACTTGTCCAAAAACATTTTGCAGTGACAATAGTACTTGCCAACCAAAATTTCTTAGGGCAAGTGACATTTGTCCGAAAACATTTTGTAGTGACAATAATACTTGCCAACCGAAATTCTTGAGGGCAAGTGGCACTTGACTGAAAACTTTTAGCAGCGACAATAGTATTTGCCAGCCAAAATTTTTGAGGAACAATAGCCCTTGTCCGACCAAGTTTACGGGTTTCATTAGCAATTGGCCAATAAAATTCATCATTTTTTGTAGCACTTGACCACCAAAATTCATCAATATGAGTATGGCTTCCTTCAATTTGTCCATCACAAAGCTCATTATTTCCTCCATAACCATTTTTTTTCTATTTAGATCTCTTGATAGAAAGAAAAAGATATATTTGTAAAAAAGAATGATATCTCCCTATAAAATAAAATTTTGTGTCTCTTTTTCCTAGTAATTTACCTTCTACATTTCTTTTAGTCTCATGGCATGTGGGACACATCTTCCACCCAAGTTTTCTTTTTAGTACAAAAGATAATAGTAATATTTTCACTTTTATAAGACTTTAAATAAACAATTATTTAGTTAAAGACTATTTTTTTTGTCCCTAATTACTTGTCCACTTTTAAATTGATATACCTATTAAGAAAATAATGATTGACATAGTGAGTTTACCATTTTACCCTTATTAATTTGTGAAATGATGAATTAAAAACTTAAGATTTTCAAGAATTTCTATTTTTTTCAAAATAATGAATTGAGGGTATAATAGGTAAAAGAATGTTTTTTCTTGATTTGTCAAAATAGACAAGTAATTAGGTACAATTAAAAAAGAAAAAGTGAACAAGTAATTAGGAACCGAGAGAGTAATTGACTATAAGTGTAAGCATATGTTTGAATTAGATATTGGGTTTTTCTGTTTATAGGTTAGAAATTTAAATTTATGATTTTGGATTTTGACTTTTATTATTTTAGCTTAAAATTAAGTACTTATATAAGTAATTTTTTAATTTATTCAAATAATACTGTACTAAAAATATTTTCAAATTAACATAATTGAAATAAATCAATCCAAATAAATTCTAAATGTACTACTACTCGACTAGCTAGGTTAAACATATATATATGGGAAGGAAAAAAAAAGAGTGAAAATGAAACATTTGATAAGAAAATAACTTTACCAAGATCACCTGTATAAAAATAAAAATTTAGCATAAAGATTTCATAAAATTATTAAATTTACCCAAGATTATTGTGAGCGTGATTGTAGTAAGTCATATTTTTAGAAATTCAAAATAGCTATTGCTACATTGTCATTTGTCACCAAAAAGTAATTGACCCAAAAGAAAAAAGACAAAATAAGGTAACTTAATAATGAAGAATCTTAAAACACTTTTGATTTTCAAATTTCAATTTCTACTCATAAAAATTAAATTTTTTCAATGTAAAATACAATGTAATCATATTTCAAAAATCTATGATCAAACCAAAACACTTCAAATTATAAAAAAAATAATACTCAAGCGTACTGCAATACACAATCAAATTACGTGACGAAACTTACACTTTTATAAGATTAATAATCACTTGTCGTGACATATATGAATACCTTCATTTTTCACTAAATATTTCGGGTGAATTTAATAAATATATATTTAATGTTATTGAATGTCTATTACGGTTCCCCTGTTGTCGATTGGAAAATTGAGGCATTAAAAGATGTGGGAATTAATGAGATGAATTGCATACTACTATTTGGGTAATATCAATGGTTAATCCGACACGACACAATCAAATTTGAACGAACAAAATATTGAATTGAATTGTATCAATCTCTACTACTATGTGGTTATTATCCGTTACAGAGAATACAAAAATAATAACAGAATAAATGCCTTATATCCAAATCAAGCAACTTATGCGAAAGAGTCCTGACAAATGATAATTCAAACGAAATTCCACACTTTTTAACTAGGAAACGTTCGATTTTCATTTCGATTTACAAACTCGTGTAATACCCTCCTAACTTCAAATTCAAAAAGAAAGGAATTACAGACTGTGGGCATGGTGGTGCAGCCAACACAATACTCATTAGTACACTCCTCTAATCAGGGGGGGAGCCAGTGGAACAATTGAATCGCCTTTGTTGAAAGATTATAAATGAACTCTAGTATATATAAGATGTTAAATTTTTCATACGATCACTGACTTCAATAATATTTCCTACGACCCATCATCTCCACATTTCTCCTATTATTATTTCCTCTGCAGCAGCAACGACAAATTAAGGACAACAAAATCACAATCAACCCAATTGAAATGATAAATCCTACTGGGGATTCCATCAACATCTTCAAAATATCTTCTATTGATTTCATCTTCTCCATTACTGCTGTACCTCTTACCTTCAATTCACCTCTTCCAAATTCCATCACTCTACTTACGACAACAACAACAACAACATATTCAACGTAATTCCACAATTGAAAAAGAACAGAATGTATGCGACTCTTACCTTTACTCTTCGATTCAAGACTAATTCGCCTTTTAGTTTTCTCTCTTTGATACAAACTTTTTTCAGATTAATAGTGTACATAAACAATTTCACAAGGTTTGATATTAATTTCTATCACCTAACTTTCATCCAACAACATTAATTATTGGATCGATACAGTTGATAAAGCAACAACTTGTTGGATTGTAGATGCATCTAAGCCTGTCCCACTTCAATAAATACTCCCTCCGTTTCATTTTATATGTCATCCCTTTTTATAAATAGTTGATCCATAATACTTGTCATTTCATAAAATTAATGCATAAATTACAATATTCTTCCTTTTTCATCCTTGTGAATTATTAGCCTTAAAAATATACATTTGACCAACTTAGAAAAGCTAAATAAATGATTCATGTTCATTAGTTAAATTAATTAATCAAAATAAATTAATTCATATTCATCGATTGAAAACTTGAGTTTCAAAAAAATTAAATAAGAATAGAAGGGTAAAGTTACATTATTTTTTAATCCAAATGCAAAATAAAAATGTGACATATAAAATAGAACGGAAAGAGTATAAAATAACTAAATTCATAATAAAATATTTATAAATTTCGAAATACAAACACATAGTATACAAAATTACATAAATCCACACCATAAGTGATATCACGAGAGATGAGATACCTTCATTTTTAACTAAACATTTCGAGTTCGAACTTAAAAATTAAACAAAATACGTAGATATCGAATACCAAATAATTATACCGAAATTATTTTTTTCGGGAGCGGAGATCGCGGAAATAGGATTTAGGACTTTTTTCAAAATCACGCCTGGTCATCCTTACATTATTCCTTCCCGGAGCTTTCATCGTCTTCCCGTTTCCGCCGTCGCCGCCGCTGCAGCACCGGCGGAGGAACAAAATCAGCAGAAATCCGATTGGAATGGTGTAATATATTGGAGCTATACGGATCGAATTTATCGAAGTAGATATCAGTGGAGGAGCTTTCTCCAGTAACCAGTCCGATGAGGTTCGTGCGAACGGCGTCGTTTTCACGACAATCTGCTTCAGATTTTCCAGTAACCAATCAAATAAGATCCGCGCATATTCCGGTACAAACAGCGATGTTCTTTTGACGATCTCCTTTGCGTTTTCCACCATATTCATCTCCTTCAATTTCTCAAGTGCAGCTTTTGCTACGCTCTCTATGTCCTCCATTGATAATTTCTCAAAAAAAAAAAAATCTCTGCTCCGATTATTGTCTCTCTCACTCTGTATGTGACCGGCTTTTATAAAAGGGGAATGACACTAAAATTTACTTATTTGTTACTCCGTCCACATTTAATTGTCATAGTTTCAAACAATAATACTTAACTTTGATTAACATTTTACATATTGATATGCAAAAAATTGAAATGTATAATGTAGTTTTAAATATTTAAAATATCGAATTAATGTAATTTAATTTAACTTTGAAAATTAGTTAAATTAACTTTCAAAAAATGTAGCATGATAATTAAAAGTGGACAGAGAGAATAACTATAATTAGTGGCAAAGTTATAATTTTCACAATCGAAATTTGAAAAAGTAAATACATAAAAAATAAAAATAAAAATCTTATAAAGAGTGCAAGGCCCATGGTTTTGGTAGAGGCAAGAGATTCCACTAAGGTTCCCTTTTTTCCAAAGTTAAAATTAAAAGTGTACTATAAATCTAAATGGAGAAAATGGTCAAATGATCCCCTGACCTATAATTGAATTTTTAATTACACACTTATATTTTACGAAAATTTTATTATTTCCTTAAACTATTTTAAAGCGGAATATAAACCACCCTAAAACTATACAACTTCTTTCCATGTAGTGTGCACCACGCGTTGCTAGTTGTCAAATATCACGTATATAATAAAATAAAATAAAAGTAATTATATTTCTTCTTCTTCTTCATTTTCTCCTCTCTTCACTTTTCCTAAGACATGCTTCAATTTCTTTACATGTAACTCCCCAAAACCTTTATCTCTCTCCACCCCATTCCTCTCTAATCACTCCCCACCCCCACTCCATCCTTTTATAACCCACAAATTAAATATCAATATTCATCAGCAACACCACAACAACTACTTTATTAACTATTTAAACCTCCATTTTCACCTCTCCCACTCAAATTCCACAATTGTAATAGCAATCTTAAGCTTGAAGTTCTCGCTACTCGTTTTATGATTGAGGATGGATACACCCTTTTATTTATTTTTAAATAGTGGAGGATTTAGGTTTTCTACACTAGAAGAAATCACTGAATTATCGGGATTGAGTAGAATCAATTGATTGTTGTTGCTCAACTTCGTGAAATTTTTATTGTGTGTAATTTAGATTCTTCATCAGACAATAATAAAGACAAAAAATAAGATTTGAAGCTTGATAAATTTTGTCTGAGCAAGAAAATTAATGACTTTAATTTATTTTTTTACTATATAAATAATAGTTTTAATGATTATTTGGGGATTTTGATGGTTGAGAGTAATTGTGAGACAAATTATGAAAATGGATTAGAAGATGGGTGAGGAGATGGGGCTGCCATAGTGATTCAACAATGGTGGTGGAGATGTATAGGTAGGGAGGGTGTTGAGTGATGAGAGAGAGAGGAGGAAAAATGATAAAGGAAAAAGAAATGAAAAAAGTAAAAAAAATAAAAAATTAAAGGCAAAAGTTGGAAAATGTATTTAACAAAAAGTTAAAATATTTTTAAAATATTTTTTTGATCAGTTCTTTATCTCTCACATGTCTTTAAGAGAGTGAACACACTCTTTGCACCATGTCAGCACTTAAGGGTGCATTTATTCCGCTTTAAAATAGTTCAAGGGGGTAATAGGACACCCGTAAAATATAAGTGTGTAGTTGAGAATTCGACTATAGATTAGGGAGGCATTTGATCATTTTCTCAATCTAAATGCATATGATATACTACAACTACTTTTCTGTTTTAATTAAATTGTGTTACTTTTTGAAAAGAAAAAATATTTGAAAAATAATGTTATTGGTTACATTGAGTAGTAAATCCTTACTTTCAAAATTTTACCATGTGTATTTAAAACTATAAAAAGAATAAATTTGATATATACACACATTTTTAATTTAAAATCACAAATGAAAATTTTTCTATTACTTTTTAAAAATTTGTGTCCAGTAAGGTTGGGCTTTGGGGGTTAGATAGAGTTCTAGCAAAAAGTTTACTTTAAAAAAATCTTTAAATGAATATTATCATAATAATTTCAAAAATTATATAAAATTTGAATCCATTAAACCTATTCAGCATAAATAAATAATTGTTATGAAATTATAATAAGTTGAGATATGAACAATTCAAATACAAATCAAATAAAACAAAAACAAAAAAACCTTTTGTTGACTGACCTAGTTGAGTTTTAATATTTAAAATTAGTTTTGTGTTTATAAACAATTCTTTCTGAAATATCTGGGGTCCATTTTTTCACATAAAATATGGAACAACCTTAACATATTGGTTTAGAGAAATATTAATTTTCTAACTTTTCATATTCTGTTATTTCATAAGAAAAACTTTTATGGTCAAGATGAAAGCTTTTTTAGAAACACAATTTATTTAGGGGAAAATGCATAAGTACCCCCAAGCCTATACCCGAAATCCCAGAGACACACCTAACCTTTACTACGGTCCTATCTATTACCCCCTGAACTTAATTTATCTCTAATACTCTACCCCTTTTCGGCCTACATGGCACTATCCTTGAAAAATTTGTCAACATGCGTTGGGCCCACAAGATAGTGTCACGTAAGCCAAAAACGGGTAGAATATTATAGATAAATTAAGTTCAGGGGGTAATAGGACCTTAGTAAAGGGTAGGTGTGTCTCTGGGATTTCGGGCATAGGCTGGGGGGTACTTATGCATTTTCCCTTTATTCAGCTAAAGTTGGTGGATGGAGGAATGCAATTCATTGAATCCCAATTTTTTCCAATGGATTAGTTGGGCAAAGATAATGACAAAAGACACATATGTATTATTTTCTAGGTCTCATTTTATATGGTATCGTTTAACTTTGTATGGTGTTTGAAAAAAGAAGAAAAACTTTTAAAATTTGTGATTCAAAATAATTCTTAGATATCTGTGTAGTTGTAAATTATTTCATTAAGGGTAAAAGAGGAAGTTAAATTGTTCTAATAATTATAGTAAGATGACATTCTTTTTTAGACAGATTAAAAAGTAAAAGGTCTCACATAAAATGGGGCGGAGAGAGTAATATATTTTTACAAGTTTTTTATTTGAATAATCATGTATTTTACATATTTGAATTATCACTATTTTTTTAATTAAAATACATGTCGAAATTAATGAGTCAAATATCATGAAGACAAAATTTTGCAGACATATTAACTTGTCACGTATCTTTTAACAATCATATTCAAACACTTGATCAAAGCTTCGAAGGAACGGAACGACATAATAATTTAGGTATGAAACTTGCAAAAAAAAATTAATTCTTTAGTGTGCTTTTGATTATTCACTACTTTACTAACGTCTCAAATGCTTTACATATATATTAAGAGAAAATGGTCAAATGTCCCACAATCTATTATCGGATTTCCAACTACACTCTTAAACTTTACGGGAGTCCTATCACCCTCCCAAACTATTTAAAATTGAAATTATCATCTCCCTAAACGCTTATGTGGCAAAGTGAGTGCATTTCACTCTCCTTGAGAGAGTGCGCACCAAAATCAAATAGTAAACTTATATTTTTAATATTTCTTTTCAGAAATATTTGTATTTATAATTATTCTTTCTTCTTTATTTGTTTATTTCTTCTTCATTACAACATAGATCAAATTCCACCACTCATCATCTCTAAATCTCCACCGCCACTATTTTCTCCATCGTCACCGTCACTACCATCTCCACATAATTGACAATGAAATTTTAGTATTCCTCTTGATTCTTGAATTTGTATTTTTCAATTTGTGTATGAAATTAGAAAATTTTGAAAATCAATTCCTTATTGATATTATTGGAGTTGTTAATCATCACTTTACATGCCAACCCACAAGACCGATTAGGTTGGAAATTCATATCTTGATTATTCGATGCCTCGATTTGGCAATTTTATTTCAAACCCAGAAATAATTTTGGGTTTTCAACGAAACCCACATGTGATTTTGAGAATGAAACTGAAAAGATCAATGTCGCATTTTTATGTATACATAGCCTCATTTTGAGCAATTTAACAGATACATCCATAAAAATTATCTAGAATCAATCAAGTGTATGAAACATATATAGATCGAAAATTTTGCTGGCCTTTTCCTCTTCAAAACTGTCATTGCTACCGCCCGTTGACGACAGCTAGCTGGGTTATTTTGTGATGAGATGGTGTGACGCTAATTTTTAAATGAGTTCAGATCTAATGATTTCGGAAGATAGTTAAAAATTTCCTTTTGCCATTATAAGTCGTCAAATTATTTAGAGTTCCTCCAAAAAGATATGAATTAATTTATGGGCAATTGTAAAGAAAGAAAAGAAGCATTAATAATTGATGCTTTTTGATATGTCAAAAGATTTAGGACTTGGTAATGTTGGTGGTAGGAAGTGGGTGGTGTCATAGGTTAATTGGTGGAGTTTTCTGTTTGCAATGAAAGAAAAAAATGATGAAAAGACTTTTGGTATTGGAAGGGAAGATGAAAATATAGGAGAAAAAGGTAAAAAAATAATAGTTTTTAAAGAAATTCACGTGTCAAACGTGTGAGTTTCACCTGTCAATATAAATGTGATTGTTGCTTTTTAAGGGTGTAATAATTTCAGTTTTAAACAGTTTAGGAGGGTGATAGGACATCTGTAAAGTTGAAGTGTGTAGTTGGAAATCCGATAATAGATTGGGCGGAGGGGTGGAGGGGGGCATTTGACCATTTTCTCTATATATTAATAGTTGTCAACTTGTCATATTAGTTTTGTAGTTTTTTATCCTTATATTTTTGTTTAGCTGATTTGATGCTCTTCTCATGGTTAATTATCAGACCAAACATAGGCAAATAATCTCTCATTTATGAATGACTAACTTTCCAATGAGAATATAACAAAAATGGTTTTTAAAGCTATAATGTACTCGTATTTTCTTTAGTTTAGATGTAAAATGATAAATACAACAGGAAACAAATAATCATGCACATTTATTCGAGTAACATAGTTATTCCTTTTTACCAATCACGTTAAGTTTGTTGATTATGTTGGGACAAAATGAATATTCTGCTTGAACGACACACGCCAAAATTCGAAGAGCTCTCCACTTCACAGCTCAAGCTCAGCTAATGATTCTGAACAAATACAGCAAGCAAGAGAGCGAGCGCGAAAATTGCTATCTCCAACATTACTAAGGATATAAGTATTACGCAAAAAAACAGCACTAACTAGTAGAGAAAAAAATAAATTGAGCATTAAAATAGGTGAGTATGCATTTTCAAGTATCGACAAGAAGTTGAAATATCTAATGGATGTTGATAGGTTTGTGTGTGGAGGCTGGGGTGCGTCTGGAATTCAACGGTGAATTCAGAACATGACAAAGCTCTAACGGAAAGAATTGCTTATATATTCATTGTCAATGCAACATAAAGAACAAAATCTTAGCAGAAGATGGAAACCTTTTGAAGATGAGATTTTCAAGTAACAATCAAAATATAATGTCATCTCTTTCTCTTTCCCAATTGCCCTGATTCAAATGCATGCTCCTGTTCTTGAAAAAAAGTAAGATATTTTCCATACTTCTCAATCTTTTCTGCGGCAAGTAGGGCCTTTTCCCTTTCCTTCGCCTTGGATAAGAACTCATTATCCTTGCGCAATTCAAGTGCATCACCTTTAGCTTACTCTTTTATACGTTTCCTCAACTTTTTGTTTTGAACATAATGTCTATCTTTAACATAGTTGTAGTTATAATATTAGTCTTGTAGTTTTTTTAACCAATTTGATGCTCATGCCATGGTTAATTACCAGAGTTAACATAGAAAAACAATCTCTTATTGATGAATGACTACTGAGAAATGGCAATCAGATTATTACAAAAAAAGGCTTTTAACACTAGTAAACTTATATTATCTTCCCTTTATAAATTCTAAGAATATATGTTATAATAGATTATAATTTAATATATAATTAATTTTTTAATTTCAATTGACCGTATAACATTTCTTGTAATATTTTTTAAGACGAGAATAAACATATATAAGTTATTGTATGTTACATAAAAACACAAATGTTTAAATCTCTCTTATTGATTATAGTTTTGAAATTTTTTTCAATAGAATTAATTGTTATATAAACTATTAAAATTATTCTAAAAGTGTTTAAAAATAAAATTAAGACTTTACATCATTGAATATGACAACCACAAAATTATTTTTTTTACTTATATAATATTTTGTAATACTTTTAATTACAAAAATCAATATTATAGTGATTGTTACCTTTAGAAGAAAAACATTCAAAGTTAAAGACAATATTTTTTAAAATTTAATTATTTGATAATCTAATTAGTTTGAGTTTGGATTGCTTAATAAAACATCTCAAAGAATTAAAGATAATCTTACAAAGCCAATATTAAAGCATGGTTGATTCAAATTGAAGTGAATAAGATGAATTAAGAAACTATTAAAAGGGTCAGATTTGCCCTTATACTCTTAGAAAATGGTTATATTTACCCCTCGTCATACTTTTTTGATATATTTACCCTTACCATCCAACTTTGGGCACATATTTGCCTCCGATGTTAACTCTCATGTACCCACCCTTATTATCTTATATTTTTATCCCAATTAAAATTTCTCTCAATATAGATTTTCTATCTGATCCCACTAATCCTTTTCCTAATAATTATCACGTCTATATTACAATTAGGGAAAAATGACAAATATTTCTCATAACTATCATAAATGGTATGTCAATATGCCCTCTATTATACTTTAAGATTGTATTTATATTTACTATCAATCTTTTGGGTTATATATACCCTTAAAACTGACAGATTGACGCGTAGCATCATCTAAACAATATACCCGGCTTTATTTATTTTAGTAGTACGAATTTGGGTTATTGAGCGTTTTGTACATCAATCTTCTTTTTGGATTGAATAAAGTAGGTGCATCCAAATTTTTTTTTTTGGTAAACAACAAATTGATTGTTGTTGTTTATCAAGGCCACATAAGATAATAAGGGTAAAGACATGAGAGTTAACATCCCAAAAGGCAAATATATGCCCAAAATTGGATGATAAGAGCAAATATATCAAAAAAAATATGACGTAAATATAATCCTTTTCTAAGAGTACAATGACAAATATAACCCTTTTCCCATTAAGAAATATAAAATAACGGTAAATTTAATTGTCTAGCATTTTTAGTTACAATTACAACAACAATAATAAAATTTTAAAAATATGTGCATAATATTTAGTAAGAGATTAGCAACAATCTATTAAGAAACCTTTAATTAATAGCAACCAAAAGCTAATTTCATCTTCTTCTTTTCTGTCCCTTTCCCTTTCCCAATTGTCCTGATTTAAATGCGTGCTCTTGTTCTTGAAGAAAGGCCAGATCTTTCCCATACTTCTCAGCCTTTTCTGCAGCAAGTAGAGCTCTTTCCCTTTCCTTCGCCTTGGACAAGAACTCATTGTCCTTGCGCAGTTCACGGACAGCACCTTTAGCTTCCTCTTTTATACGTTTCCTCAACTTTTTCTTCTCAGCACGCTCACGATCTGGATCATAATCTCTACCCTTGACATAGCTGCAGAGGTAGATGATCACCAGATGAGTAAAGCTCAATAGGAAACAAGTAAATATGGTTCGTTAAAATTGAAGATAAGACAACAAGAAGAGTATCTTACTTCTCCTCAAATTTCGGATTAACCATCCTGATGGGTACAGGTTTTTTCTTCCGCATTTTCAAAGGTTGACGCAGCATGTGATGTTCCTGAGACTCTGTGTCAATTAATTGAGATACATCCTTCATTTTCTCCCTTAATGCCTCTGGAATATGATTTTCTCCGGCCAATTTGCATAATAATTTTGAAATTGGAGTGAAGATCTCAGGAAAAGAAATAAGTTCCTTATATACATTGACAAATCCTTGCAGGGTTTCCAAAACTGTTACAAGCATACTAGCCCTGTATGAGGAAACATTTAATCGCATTCAGTTCAGTAAGTCCCGGAAAAGAAAATTAGAAGTAGAATTTCAAGACCACAAAAATGTGTGAGCGAGCGAGATACTTGTTATGTCAACTAGCTTATTGACAATCATATTATTGGGAAATAAAAAGTTAGTATGACAGACCACATCTCGAATAGACCTAGGCAAAGACTTATCGAACATATTTATAATTTGTCTCTAACATAGAGCCATATTCAAAAATTTAAGGTTTGCCCATATGCATGTCCACGGAATACTAACTGACCTGTAATTATCAGACTGGAAATATTGAGAGTCCTCTGGTAAATCCACTATCTCAAGAAAATCTAAAGAATCGATCTCCACATTGCTACTGCGTATGCAAAGCAAAGGCTCGAGTTCTTTGATCTCCATAAGGTTATTCAACTGCAGCACAAGAAGATGCTTGTCAATTTACAAGTGGAAGGAAGCAACCCGAATACAATCCAATAAAAATAAAAAGTAATTGCAGAATGAGACAAGGACAAATAGTTAACAGCTTCAAGAATTAAACTAACAAGAAAGACTCAGAACCTTCCGTTAAGACAAACCTGTACATTTTCAGATCGATGTTCCTTGTCCAAAGCTGCCATCAGCAAAGTTTGAAGAAATACTATAGCCTCAGGACAAAACTTCTGAGATTGTTTAGTTATCTGCAGGGCAAGATGTTGATAACCATAAGCTTAGAGAATTAAGTTCAAATGGTCATTCTGTAATTGCAAACATCATCAACCAGGAAGAGGGGCAAACAAAGAAGATAACTATAACTACCTTCAAAGATAGATGAATTGACGAAATTAGAACAAGGAGGGTAAGTTGCAGAAGTTAACTATGGCGCACAAAGTATTAGTAAGGTAACAATATATACTGGGCTAAAAGTTAACTATGGCGCACAAAGTATTAGTAAGGTAACAATATATACTGGGCTAAGACAATCACTACATATCCAGAAGTCCATAATGCTGTTTTGATTAAGTTGGAGATTATACAGGTGGAAACCATATGTGCTCCACCAGCACATAATACTCTACCAAACAAAATCCCAGCACCCTTAATTCAAATAAATGATCAATTTCAGTGCATGGAAGATAAATGAAACACCATATCCACTTACACTTAGCAGCAAAGAGCACAAGAAGGAAGCAATTGCCATATCTCTTCCGCAAATGATGGGACACCGCATTAGGTATTCACACATAAGCAGTATAGCAGGAGTCATGACACAATGGCGAAAATCAGAGCATGGAAATATCATGGACCAAAGCTTCAACAGAAAGATGGTCTTCAAAGATGGCCAACTGCTTTTTCCTACGAGGATGGACCAAATACACAAGAGGTAAAGTCAAGAAATGTAAGTTGAGATAGAAAGAACAATTAAAGGAAACAAACAGGACATCAAAGCAAACCTGTAAGCTTGATATCTTCACAAAACTGTGTCCTTGTTCTTTGTAGCCTTTGGCGAGCACATATAGCTGCAAAGTATGGGGTCGCTGCACTCATCTCCATCAGAGGCTTTACAAGCAAGTTCAAAAGCTTGAAATTCAATGGCTTCTTATTTGCCAACACAGCAAAATATTGCAGCAACACCCCGTAAAAGACCTGATGAAAGAAACAAGCTACTTATAAAGCAATTGTGGTAGTAGAAACTTACCTCCCCAAAAAATGACTCATCTAGTTCTGACTACCCATAACCTTATCATCTAATAGTACAACATGCATTTTTTATCAACCTACAGAGATATTCACATGAGCAAATACAGTTGCAACAACAACAACATACCCAGTGAAATCCCACTATGAGCAAATACAGTTAAATGGTGAAATACTCCTAAAAATTCAAGGCAAACCCTCCTACCATTTGTTCACAAAAAGGAGAACGGAGAAAGCCTCAAAGGTCAAACATCAATCATAGAGAAATTACAGTGAAAACAGATTATCATACTTGCATTTTCTTTTTATTCTCTGCCGCAACAGTTATTGCATTGAATGCACGAATTCTCTTGATTGCTTCAATTACTTGATCATCAGAACAATTGTCTATCAATGAAGTAAACTCCTCCAGGGTTTTAGGGGCTTCAATTGTATAGGGAAGTTCGCTTTGTTGATGTTTCACTGTGGTTTTTTCTTTTTTGGTTTGTAAAGTGCCAACTTCTTTTCCCTTGACGGCTACCTGCTTGTGGTCCTTTATTTTCATCACCTTCTTAGCATCATCACCAGAACCCTCATCATCATCCTCTTCCTCAGTATCAATAATATCATCGTCACTTTGCTCCCAGTCCTTAATAGTCTGTGTCTTTCCTTGTTCATCATCAGACTCATCACTTTCTTCATCTTCTCCATCGTCACTTCCTTCATCCTTACCATCGTCCTCCTCACTCTCTGAATCCCCAGTAGAAGCAGCATCTTCACCCTCAAGTTCACTTTCTTTCTTTCTCAAGATTTCAGCAATCCACCCCAACTTAGTTCTAGGAGCCTCCTCAAGATCGTCCCCAAGATCATCGCCAGATATAGTCCTTGGGTCTTTGATCAATTTGCTGTCATCATCAGATGCGTTGCCATCTTCATCACTCCCATCATCAGCAGCAGCCATTCTCTTCTGACGTTCTTGCTGAAAAAATGAAAAAAACTTTGATTCGTAAATATAAATATCTACTATAGCCAAAAGATAAATGCTCCTTTATCCTACCAAAGTATTAAATCTTTGAAATAATAATCCAGCTAAACGTATTCTAGTTTAGAACATTACCATGTGAAAGTGCACAAAGCAAGCAATCACTACTGCCACACAGTAGGCAGTTTCATGATGAAGGCATTGAAGAACACTATTGATGATGCAAGAACACCAATTACCCAGCAGACAATAAGTCATACATTACAACCACTTGAAAGCACACAAGGATAATATCACAAAAGGTATAATCAAATAGAAACAGGATCCTTGATCCTCAAAAAGAAAACACTTGTCCAAAGGAGTTGAGTTAGTTTAGAAATTAATTGTGCAATTTACTTGTAGAAATGTAACCACTTTCTCCATCTTAGCACCAAAAACTGTCATTGTAATGTATGGTATAAAGAGACAAGGAACTCTTGTTTCTGCCATAGTGCATCATACCTCCAACAATTCCAGCCGCTCTTTCTCCTCCTGTGCAATTTCTTCTGGAGTCTTTGTCCGGTTTGATGGGCGAGCACGAATATCCAGTGCCATCTCACTAACAAGCATCTCATAAGTGTCGGGCTTTTCCTGAAACCAATTAGGAAGGTAAAGTGGCCAACATAGACAAATTTAATATAATCAAAAGAAAATTTATTGGTAATTGTTCATGGATAATGCACTATAACCTAACAAAGATGGAGAAGAAGATTTTATTTGAATTTTACTCTATAGGTAGGTATCGGCGGGGCTTGCGTAATTTAGTTGTAGTTAAGGCTGAAGTAGCGCTTTTGATTTTAGAAGATCTACTGAAGTACCAAAGGCAAACGGGACTCGGCACATGAAAGGAGGAAAGACCAGGATGCACAGTATTCAGGAATGTTTCCGGCAATAAAAAATAAACCCAATTATACCTTTCCAATAGGTCCTTTTCTGGGAGCATCAGCTACCTCATCTTTCTTCACATTACCAACTGAAATGTTCTTGTTCACAAGAGCCTTCAGAGCATGTATCTTGTCTGGTTGGGTCAGCGACAATAAGGCTTTCGAATTCACCAGTGATGTGAAGTCTTTGTCCAATTGTTCAGTTAATTCATCATTTTCTTCTCTGTCCTTCGCTTTTTGGGCCTAACAAGGTAGGAAAAACAAAAGAATTGTCAAGCATATGGCAGGTAGAGATATCATTCCCTTTATCAGATTGCACCATAAGAAATCAAACAATAACAAACCTTAAAGAATTTACTCTTTTGAATGATTTCCTCCATTACTTCTTTCTTGCTTTTCTTCCTCTGCAATAAGATGGTACACCAAATCAGAAGCAGAACGACACCTGTGTTGCAAATAAAAAACAAAGAATATTTCGAGACATGTTCGTGAACTATGGACTATCATCCCACGCAAAATGATGCATGCTCCCAGAAACAAAGTAAGAACCTGTTTTCTTCTGTTAATTATGTTTTGTTCTTATTCCCTCTTCCGGAAATTATTTAGGTTTTCAATGGCAGCCTCTAAAGTTAGTGCTCTTGTATGTAATTATCATGTTACCCATGTTTAAATGACATCTTATTAGAAATATAAGCTAGTTTAATATCATCAATCAAAACTTAACACCATCAGCTGACAGCTTTGGTGGAACGCAACAATTTTTTTCAATTGTAAAGAATTTATTTGATGAAATTGCACCAAGCTGGTGCTTCTCTGTACAACCAAAAAGAATATCTCAGCCCCTATACACCTTTCATAACTTTTACAATTGTAGGGTACTGCAGAGATCTAGAGCCTGATTGGATTGGCTTTTGGCTTAAAAACAAGTGCTTACAAGCACTTTTTTATTTACCCAAACACTATAAAATTGCTTCGAAGCTATTTTGGCTTAAAAGCACCTAAAATAAGCCAATCCATTCAAGCTCCTAGAAATGCATCAATAATATTTATTTAAGCAATTAACACCGAAAAACGAAATGATATAGACACTAATATTTGATCTTGTGTGTAGATGCAGCCCTTCCTTTAAAACATCTTTGATTTCTTTCCTTTCATATGACTCAAAAAATGCATGGAGCAGCAATTTAAGTTACAAGGTGAAATCAGGCCAAAAACATCTATATCTAAGTACCAAACTAGTCAGAATAGCAATTAAATGAGCTATTAATTATAGGAGGGGCCTAGAGGGAGAAGCATATCAACTATTTCATTTCTTAGAAGCTAGTCAGCGTAAACTCCAAAATATAGCAGGGAATATGCATCAAGAGGGGGCAAAAAATGAGGAAGCAACTAACATTTTCCTCTGCTTCCATAGGACCTGTTTGGGCATTCTGAGATCCATGAAAGTTAAGTTGTCCCAAGATAGCTGACTTATCTGCACAGAAATAGACAGCCGGTATGAGAAAAGAAGACCATACAAGAACGGTTTATGATGCTTAATAACAGAAAATACAAGGTTTGGAACACTACCACCTTCACTGGAAAAAAAACAGATATTGATGAAGTATGAAGCCTATAATGGTTGTAATCCTCTGGCTAGCAGCCAGATTAGGTTTAAGAAGATGGTTTTTCTTCAACGGTTTTTCTCTTTTTATTTATTTTTTGAATACGGAGTGTATCTTGTATAACAAAGTACAGCAAGAAGATAGTACAAGTCTCCAAGAGTGTCAAGACCATCAGCAGCTTTCTCCTTTGCCTAAAACTTGTGTTACTATATAAGGGTATAAGGGACTTGAAAGTATTTTTCTACAAGGTAAATAATTTATTAATAGTCAAAAGAATCTCAAGTAAACAATAGTACATAAAATATTAGAGCATCTATAACATCCAAGCATACCAGTTCTTATATACAAACTGGAACTTCACTGGTGAAAGAAAAGAAACTGGGAATGAGAGGTTATTCCTCAAATGTACATAGTAGGTCTCCACCCCATCAAAAGCTCTATGGTTTCTTTCAAATGTACATAAACTTAAGACTGTTATGCATTAACAACCAAAATAGAAGGGGCATCTGGCAATAAAAGAAAAAAGGTGTCTTTAGTCCTTACCATTCAGGACATGGAGAAGGCCAAACAAAAAGTAATATACATTATAGCTATCCTACCCTGATTCAAGAAGTGAAAAAGTACTCTATTGAACCAAAGAAAATGACCAACTTTCTTGGTCTATCTCGAAAAGTTCAGCGCATGTTCTTGAACAAAAATGTTTTCCCCCTCTACAATTTCAAAGTATCCTAATTGATATGATTTGAATTCAACATGACATCTTGGCAACAAATAACTCCATTTTTGTCATATTAAAATCCCATCTCCATAAACCAAGCTACTATGCCATGAATCAGCAAAAGAACCGTGTTAGTTGATGTACTAGTCAATTAAAAGATTCCGATTCACAAGTAATTGATTTGGTTAAGAAGCATGTGTATCATCTAATTGTGGCAATTTGGGTTGAATAAACTATTTTAGACATAATGCTGATAGCCCTGCCCGGGCTTAAAAAAACAGCAGGCATTATCTGTATGTATGTTTCATAATTTTTTTAATAAACATATAGAAATAAGCAAAAGAAGGGAGTTGAAAAATGCAATATTGCATGCTAAATAAACACTAATCTATTCGCTAGAGAGATGAGAAACGCAACACAAGAAGGGTTATTCTCACCATCTCTCCCATAATCCTCCTCATCCTCATCAAATGGGACTTCTTCATCAAAATCATCTCTTCCCAATGAGGCACCAATTTCAAAGTCCTCTTCATCCTCATCTGATAGGTTATACTTGTTTTTCTTCAATTTCACCTACATATACAGAAAATAAAAGTAGATAATTGTCAACAACAATAGCATTATCAGATAAGTTAATAAAAGTGAACAGTACATTAGTAAAAACATGCAACCATTTATCTCATAAAAAAGACCTGAACTAACTACTTGCTCAATGCGCATTGAAAATTAATGATGGTTGCTCTGGAGATTCTAACAAAATGAACATGCAAAGATCCATTCGTTTCCTATTTCTTGGCTCCATACTTTTCTTTCTTTATCTTCGTTGTTTTTAATTATGGGATCATTAATTTATTTCAGATCATACTTTCAAGGTTGGGTTCATTATGGAGGGTCGATTGCATTGTGTAAGTTGGGTCTATTCAAATATAGAGACATGCAACTTTTGCTTTTGGCATTTGGCAAAGCTTGTTTATTTTGAAGGAAAAATCACTCTCATGCTAGTGCTCTAATCTTAACTCTTCATTATATAGACTGCCAGGCTAAAAAAACATAGGTAACTAAATCTTCTTGATTGCCATTGAAAGAACACTTCTTTAACATCTACATATGATTTTTTTTTCCTTTAGAAATGAGTTTGTATTATTTTCCACTAAAAAATCACTATTTTATGCTAACGTGATGAAGGGAGAACAAATTTTTCTCCTGGTCAAAAACATATGAGCAATACAAAAAAGATGTTGAACTTTTGAAGAATAAGTTGTTACTTTGTTTTATGACAATGATGTTCGGACCGGCTTACACACACCTCTCAACTGTTCCACCAGGTACTATCTCTCGTGTACCCAGTAACTGAAGACCGAAACTTAGGTGGATGGAAAAAAACACCTAATATTATTTTATCCCGTTGGGATTTAAACTTGAAACCACATGGTTCTCCTCTCACTTCATTGACAATTAGGTTATAACTTTGGACACCAATTGTTAATTCTAATTATAGAACTTGTCACCAGGGTGAAACCTACTCCTAAACTTGTCAACCATAAGGCCTCAGGTTCAAAATTCTAGCAGGGCATTCCAGCAGAGAGTTACCTGATACATGTCGTGGTGAGAGCTAGCAAGTACGCCACGGAATGGAATTAGTCGAGATGCTCACTCTTATTTTTAAAAAAATTAGAATCTGAACATAATGAGCATCGTCGTAAACAGAACTTTGAGAGCCACAAAATCATCTACTCCTTAAAGGTTTTCCTTGGAAAAGAGTTTGAACTATTTTCTTTTTTTGAAAATGCAGAGTTTGAACTATTTTCCAACAGAAATTACGTTATAAAAATCACTACTTTATGCTAACGTTGATAAAAATAGGATGGCAATAGAACAGGGCAAGGGCAAGGGCAGGGCGAAACCTTAACAGGGCAGGGAAGGGCGGAATCTTAACTGAGCAGGTGAAAAACAGAAAAATGCTAAGCTTCACCAGCTCTGCCCTATTGCCATTAAAAATCACTACTTTATGCTAACATTGATTGTGAATATGAACAAAATTAAACCATTGGCCGTGAAGAAAACTTCCATAACTAACCTGCCTCTCACGCTGAGACCTCATAATGGCTTTATCAAATTCACCAAGTCCTTCATCATTCTCTCCAATACGCTTATCAACAAACATAGATGATTTCGCACTTTGCTCATACTCCTTCAAAAGCGTCTTCTTCCTCTATTGTCACAACAAAACTAGCATATCAAACTTTCAAATCCCTAAATTAATGAAATCAGTCAGAAAAAGGTGCAATTTTTACCTTTTCAATGGCGGAAGAACGAGCTTCACCAATTCGTCGTTGTTCACCCTTGCGTTTCTTCCCAAGTATATCAAATTTGCGTCGAGACCAAATCGTTTCGAAAGGGTTCTCTTTTGGAGCTTTGAGCTTCATGTCTTTGGCTTTAGGACCTGACTTGCTACTCTTCTTCATCTTCTTCTTCTTTGATGAACTGTCGCTCTTGCTAGTTTTTGCAGTTTTCGCCATTGTTGCTTTGCTGCTAAAACCTCAGAAAAAAAGTTAATACAAGGGTTTAGCAGAACTCTAATGGAGAAGACAAGCAACATCATAAAAACTTTATGGGCTTTTGTATTGGATGCTGTTGGGTTGGGCTTTTGACACTATTTGACCCAAACTTTTCTTTTATGGGCCTATCTGCACATGACCATAGTTAGCAAAATTAGAGCCCTAATTTTTGAAATATTGAGAAAATTATTAAATATATATATAAAAAGGTGTTGGCCAAAATGCGAAGGTAAATTTTATAGTGGTGGTTAGATCGATATTGTTGTATGAAGTAGAGTGTTAATCAGTCAACAACTCTCATGCCTGGAAGATGCATGTTGCGGAGATGGATGTGTGGTCATACTAAAAGTGATAAGATTAGAAGTAAGGATATTTGGGATAAGGTGGAAGTGACCTCTTTGGTGAAAAATATGAGGGAAGCAAGATTAAGATGGTTTGGGCATGTGAAAAGGAGATGTGTAGTGCACTAGTTAGGAGGTGCGAGAGATTGATTATAAAAGGTACAAGAGAGGCAGAGATAGGTCGAAGAAGTATTAAAGAAAGGCGATAAGATAAGATATGACGCAACTTCAGGTTACCGAGGATATGACCTTAGATAGTAGGGGTGTTGTAAACATGTATTATGGTAAAAGGTTCATATGTAGTGTAGTGTTGTCTTGCTAAGGGTGGCTGATGTTTGCAATTGTATTAGTCATATTATTGTAGAACTTGTTTTTGATTCCCCAAACTTTACTTGAAGTGAAACAATTCAAAATATTTTAACAATTTATGAAAAATTTACCATTAAATATGGACTTGTTTGAATCTCAAAATTCGAAAACGGTCACATAAATTGAAATAGGAATATAATTTTTAACTTGCACGTATAAGAACTCTTTTAAATATTATAACAAAAAATGAAAATGCATAACGCTTTCACGCTATAAGGCTTTTTTCTGTATGTTGTTCCCGATGAATGGTCTCCGCCTATCTCCGATCAAATATATATCAAGAACCAATCTTCACTTTCAATCAAATCCAAAATGTTCATCCAAATTTGTATTTCTTTTTTGTCCCGAATTTTGAGTGCGCCTGTGTTTATACAAGTTCTTGCGTTCTGTGTTCTGTATTCTTGCATTATTACCATGGCAGAAACTAATCAGCTTTTTTCGCTTCCAAGTTGCATTCTTGTGGACATACTTTTCAAATTACAAAAAACTTCTATCCATAAAGCCTGGAAAGACTTTTGGGTTTTAGTTCTCATATATCTTGAGTTCTCTGAAACTCAAGATGAAAATGGAATAAGTTTTTTACATGGGTCTTTAAAGAACTACACTATTGAATACGTCGCTAATTGATTTTGAAGTTGTTAATTGTGCATTCCATCCTGTTGGCACAGTAAATTGGTCTTTTCTAAAGTTTTTATTTATTTGGCAAGTTAGGATATCCCAAGCTTGATAGTATGCTAGAAGGTTCTCCCAACCTTATTTCTTTACGAAAGAGTTAACGCGTCTCTCATTCATTTTGAAGTAGTATGTGCCATACATCCTGACAGAGAGTTATTTGGCTTCGCTAACATCTCTATCGATTGGGGAAATCATTGTATCCCAAGATTGTTTGGATACTATCCTATAAGGATCTCCAAATCTTATTTATCTAACCATTGATAGAGTTGATGGCTTTGCTAATATAAGTTTGAAATCAAGAGGTTAAGAAAGGTGATATTAGTGTGTTATGAAAGAGACGTGCATACAGTCACATTATTGATACCATTTGTTCATAGTTTAGAACTAAAAAGGCTGGTGTATTACGATAATCCTTGGAACCTCATGGATGTAGCATCTGTTCGAACCATTGTTCTGTGTTTTCGAGCAGACTTCATTGATATAAAGGAGGAAGAACTGAAGACAGCCGCACAATGTAAGTGTTTATTTCGAATACTTCAAAATCTATTTTGGACTGGGTCTCTTAAGCTAGGAATATGGTGTAGCCAATGTGTCAATATGATGGAAGATAAAGAACTGAAAACAACAACAGAATGTAATTTCCTGTTTCAGACTATGTATTTGTATTAGAAAATTAAATAAACATATATGTATATTAACTTGAAAATCCCCTAATAATATTGATTGACAGTTTAGTGGTAATGAGTTGTAAGGAAAGGACATTAGGAATGCTTTTCACACCCCTCTATTTATACTACACACTTAGGGGCTAAGATGCAAATAAAAATTGCTACATAAGCCCTACATATTTACAAATAGGTCATTCTTCTAAAATACTCTACAAGCCTAGAATATTCTCTCGGACATTCTAGAGTCTTTTCAAAACCTCTCCATAACTCTAGAATCTTTTCAAAACTTCCACATAACTTTAAAATCTTCTCACTAAGGCTAACACACTTATGCTTCCTAACTGGTATGATAATGTGGTTGGTGTTTGCATTGTATTAGTTGTATTAATTGAGATCTTGTTTTTGATATTATTTATCATTGTTTATTGTTTTCAATAATCTATCCTAGTATGTTGTTTATTGTGTTTCGATTATCTCACTATTTTTTTATTATTTTGTTCCCTTCTAGTAGACTTTGCACTGTTTCTTGTTACTTTCTATATTTTCTTCATTGTCTCCTTTTTGTACTTGAATTTGTTGCACTTGAGTTTAGGGTCTTTCGAAAACAATATTTCTACTTCCAAGAGGTAGTGATAAGGTTTACATACATTCTACCTTCTCCAGACCTTGTGAAATTTAATTGAGTATGTTATTGTGTTGGAACCTATAACAAAGTAGTCTCTTAGTCCGACGGCATAAATGACTTAAGCTTTGTTATCCTCCTTGATAAATATTTGAATCCTCTCGGACACTTATAATAGTTTTTTATATTTATACTTTTATATCTCTAGGAACTCATAAACTTTAAATATTAGATCCATCTCTACGTTTGATACTCACATTGAGCCCAATTAAATCTGTATTCGCATATTATAGAGCACATTTCTAGGAACGCTCCCAACAAAAAAAATATTTATCCTCGAGGCTCGAACGACGGTTAAGACCACTCCCAACATAACATGAGTTTTTAATGAACATAGCTTATTTATTGAATGTTATTATTATAACTATCACAAAATTTCCTTTCTTAACCCCAAGCTCTAATTCTCCACTACTATCTACTAGCCTTGACCCTTCACATCCAATTATGTTGAATTATTGAGTGATATTTTTATCGATCTAAGTTTAAAAAATGTACAACCTCTGATTGCTTTGTTGCATCTCTTTGTGCAATGATCAAAATTTTTATAAGAGGGATTTAATAATTTTTAAAATAAGATAAAGTGAAAAATTATTATTATTATTATTCTATATATATATATTTAACTTGTATGTACAAAAATAATGACGGATATAGCCAAGTGGATCAAGAGATCGGATTGTAAGGTTAAAAAGTGGAGTAATTTGCAAGGGATTCCAAATTGATAAAAGTGATCTAAAGAAGAAAAAATGAGTTAGTTAATATGTCCTACATGTCTACACTTTAGGGTTATTATTTCTTCAAAAAGCTCAAATGCCATGTGCTATCATTTTTCTCATTTGGCCCTTTCTGTTCTTTGCTCATGAATATTTTTTCGACCCGGAATTGATCCTCCCTTAATGCCTTTTAAATTGAACCTATTAGATAAGTTCTGCCTAATATAGTTTATATCTCCTGTGTGATTTGCAGACTATTAAACGGTAAGGAATTTTCTATTTTACCAATTATTACTACACATATGTCAAATAGCTTTATCCACTAAGACTTAAAAATAGAAAATTAATTACCAGGTGTCGTTATATCCTTAGTCAAAATAATTGATAATTTAAACTTTATCGATCATCAAGATTTAATATTATTTTTATAAGGCGTTCAACATTAAAAAAAATTAAAAAATTTAGACAAGACACATTGCTCAATTATCTTTCGACTCACTAACTTTCCAATCCATATAGGTCACTATAATTATGAATTTACAAGAAGCACACTATAAACTAATTAAGACGGAACTTTAATTAAATTCATATTTATAATCAAGCCAAAAGCCAAAAATCCTTTTGTCTTTTGGTAGTGATCAAGTATCCACCAAGTTTTTTACTTTTTCTCCTCACTGCAATAGCCATACAACTAGCATTCTGAATACAGTACTCCACCACTCCTCCACCACCACCGCCGCCACCACCAGCAACCACCCGACCGCCATGGGCCCACATCATAATCAAACGCCACGTCATAGACTTTTTCTTCTGGCCTAAGACTAGAAGTGACACGTCATGTTTTTTGGACTCTTCTACTATGATTGGACCTTTCTCTTTCCCTTGTGCCACTGCCACTTCCACTTGAATCTGTCATCACGAAAGATTAACTTATGTATATTGACATGACAGTAAGAAGTTATCTATATTATTAAAGTAATTTTATTTTTATTTTTTTCATTTTTAATTAGAATATTTATCTAATTAAAAGCATAATTTCTAAGTATTTAAAACTGCAAATTGATGGATTACACACCTCAGGTCTTTTCATCTTGCAAATATTCTTCATGGAAGCAAGAAATTCGAAAATTCTTGGATTAATTTCCTTTTTAGAATCTTCATCTGCAACAAAAGAAGGCAAACTTTAATATAAAATAACAAATTGTGTACAAAACTTCCATTAATATATAGAACCTCCATTATTAGCTAGTTTCACGTACAAAACAAACGAGTTTAAGTTATATAGATCGTTCATATATGTAAAACAAAATATTTATACCATCAGATTATAATCTAAAAACATATATATATTAAGACATGACAAATTACATACTAACATTGACTTAATAGTGTGAAAAATTTCATCAATGAATTGACGATATATATAACTTAAATTGAAAACATAACATAAATGAAATAGATCAAATACACACTTGAATTATCGGTTTTTCGCGAGTTACACGCATCAACTATCATTTTTTCCTTTTTTCCTACCTGAACTATATATCATGTAACATTTTTTATGTCTTAAAACACGTACACCTCAACTATCAGTTGTTCTCTTTTTCTATATGAACATATGAACAATGCGATAAGGTGATTACTCGATAGTTCAAATTTGTTTTTGACCATTAACTCGAATTAAAACAAGTAAATAAAGAAGGCAAAAGACTAAACTAACCTTGTTTAGAAAAAGAAGAAGAAGAAGAAGGTGGTTTAGTAACATAGAGAAGAACAAGTAAATCATGGCTTTGAACAGTATGAGTTAATGCCCATTGCAATGCATTTTTGGCTTCAAGGCTTGAATCTACTAAAATCATTATTTTCCGGCCAATTACCGGTGTCGGTAGTGCCACGTCATCACCGGCGACTACTTTTTCCTCCGGCACCGACGCCGGAATCATGGCTAATGAAGGATCATTTTTCTCTTCAATAATATTATTTTTGGCTTGTATAGGTGGTGAACGAATTTGAACATGAGGCCTAATTCTATTTAGACAAAAATTTGGCATTCTTGTTCTACCCATGTTGAATTATTTTTATGATTTATGTGATGAAAAATAGTTCAAATTTGATTTATTTATATAAGAAGAAAGAAAAAGAATGTGACAATAATCATGTGGTAGTTGGAAGAAGAAATGATAGTGAAAAGAATTCATCATTTCACTTTTCTTTTTTAGCTTATTTTATAAAAAAAAAGAATGTTATAATTCAGTTTGATGAGGTAGGGATAAATTTACGTACACTTTATCATCAATATGTTATCGTTGTTGTAGCTAAGTTTAAGTTCAAGATATCGATGGTGAGAAAGTATACAATTAGCACTACATCAAAAATGATTCTTAGAGACAATTAATTAACGACAATAACTTAATTGCCACTAAAAATGTATTTTTAACGGTATTTAACACTCTTTGTAAATGTCCCTAAAGCCTAGAGCAACACTGAATCCAATGGCAATTAATTAATGCCGGTAAAGGCTTTATCACTCTTTATTAATATGTATATTTATTGCCGCTAAATGTAGTTTTTGTTGCAGTGTAAGTCTCTTGAAAATAGTGTGATCAACTGATTATATTTACTAACGAGTTAGTAATCTGTTATAACATATTAAATTCTAGTGATTGCAAAAAAATAATAAAAATTAGACTATTAGTGCATATTATTGGGTGAACGAACGAAGTTTAAATTTATAGCTGAAAAAAGGAGGATCTTTACAATTTAAGGTATTGCTACACTTAAATTGACATGACATGATACGTTTAAAATCATAAAATTAAAAAAAAAATCTATATTCTTAAAATTTAATATCTGATTAAACTAAGACACATAAAATAAAGCGCAATGTCAATTAAAGTGGGGTTTCTTCATTAAGTATTTTTTGTTGCAATGACTAACCCCAACTTCTAGTATGATGAGACATTGGGCCATGGCAACTTGTTTTTATCTTATGCTATGTACCTTTTATTTTAGTTTTTCTATTCTTTTTTTATTTAATCATTTTTTTCACCTTTTATAACCTTTAATTTGTTCCTTTGTGGGACTATTTAGAACGTGAGTGTCATGAAGATGTAGGGCCTTTTTCATCCTTAATTAGGATTAATAATTATTATTAGTGTAACAACTGCTAATACTTTATTGGCAACTTTAATTTACCTTGCATCATTCATGGATTAATTAGTTAGGATGCTTTATAAAGTCTGAGTTAATTTTTACCTTTACTTAGGAAAATGATAGAATGACCTTAGTGTTTTCGATTTTTCTTTTACCATTTAATATAATTATATACGGATTTGAGTTACATATATTGATAGTGTAAATAAAAGCACTCTGAAGTATATTTCGCTACAAGTTACTTGTGTCTTCTTAAGAAATTATAATCCCCTCACTATTGTTAAAGATTTGAGTTACTTCCCCTAAAATAAGACGGGAAATATATTTATATAATAGCAGTAATTATGTAAATTACAGAACTCCAACGAACTCAACAACTGCGTCAAATTATACGACGCTTAATTTGTTTTCGGGAATGAAGGGAAGAAAGAGCATTTTCTATATCTCAATATATAAAATCTGAGACAAAATTTCTGAATTTATTGACAAAGAAAAAGTAAGATGAAGAGGTGTAATTGCATTCTCATTCACATCTAAAAACTTCCAACATATAGTTTGAGTATCGATTTAACGGAGTCTAGTAACTTTGAGCTAAATCTTGATTAAAGTTTTAAAATTAAAAAAAATTAAATCTTAAATTCGTCTCTCTAGTGTAATAAACACAAGTATAATTCTATGACCCCACTATGAGAGCACATTTTTTGTCGGCAAGATTAATTTTATATGTTATAAACTAATTAAATTAAGTATAATTATACAATCTCTGACAAGCTAACTTCATGGAGCCAATTGAGACTAATCAGTATGTTTTAACGGATATATACAGAATTCCCATAAACTAATTATTGAATTTTAAAGCAAAGTGTATAATATATGATCATTTCTTTCTAGCGCATGGTTTGTTTTAATTATAAATAATTTTGGGAGCCTTCGTATTCAATTTATAATGGAGTCTGATTAATTTATATTTATGAATTTCAAGATTTATTTTTTGCACCGTGGGGGGATCAGAGGGGGCATTCTCAACAAGATTTTACTATTTCCTTTGACCCGACTCCCGAGCCCAAAATCTTTGATTATAATGATGGAGGGATCTCAATCATTCTATCACAATCCACGTTTATTGAGTTTAAGTAATATATATTTATTTGTCAGTGTAAATATTGTAAGATTCAAATTCTACATTTTAAAGGAGCTTACATTATGGCAAAGTCAGAAATTTCATCTAGGAATACCATAATTTAAAATATATACGTGTGAAAAAATAATTTTTAACCTATATACTTCAAACAATTTTCTTATGTACATAATATAATTTTTCGACGAAGAGTGTCCGACTAACCATCTTGAACTATACGTAGCTACGCTACTGCTTACATATATATTCTTTAAATAATTTGATAGTGTAAAAATTATTTACCATCATAAAACTTAGACACTATTTTAATTGTACAAATAATTGGAAAGTCTATCTGGCTGATGTGAAAACTGGGTTATATAAGGGGAAACAAAAGAACAAAATATCCTTTACTTAGATTTTAAGTCACTGTACCCATTGTCCTACATATATATTTGTATTCATTTTATTATAATATATAGTATTTTAGAAAATTATATGATCTATGAAAGAGCCTCTGGCTTTAGTTTGAATGTCTTTATCCTTTTACAGTATTTATCACGAGCAAGACATTACACCATATCCTAAAATTGAGGTGTTAACCGTTAGAGAAATGTGGAAATTAATTTATTTGTATTTGTCACGATCTAAGTTCATGAATATACTATTCATTCGCTTTAATCTAACATGATCTCACATGAGCGTTGTTGGGTTCTGAAGGGTGATTAGGGCGTCATGCGGAAGCTTACAATTGCAATCAAAACAGTGATAAATTAGATGACAAATAAAGCGATACTAAAACATAATATTATTAATATGAAAACTAATTTGAAAGAAAAATATTATAACTGTTGAGAGAATAAATCTCCCCATAAACTAAACTCTTTAAATGTCTACATTGTGGATACTATTGTGTCATGCTATGAGAATAGGGATCTTCAATTTATAGATCTCCAAATTTTTCCTTTAAGGAAAGAATAAACAAAATATGGAAGAATATTATATTTTCCTTTCCGGAAAAGTAAAAACATTTATGGTAATGTTTTGTCTTTTCTTTAAGGAAAAATAAATCTTAAATTATGGTAAGAAAATCAGGGTAAAACCCTAACAAATCTCCCCTTTTGGCTGGATTTTCTTGACAAAGCTTGATCCGCCTTCTTCATATGCTTGATAATCTTGTTCTTCACAAATTTTTCATGTATCACTGCTGCTTACCATGATTTAAAAATTTATATGAGTTAAAAATTGGAGCCCTGTGTTAAAAGTGATGAACAGGGTTGAAAGTGGAGCTCATGCGTTAAAAGTAATATGCATGAGTTGAAAGTGGAGCTCATGCGTTAAAAGTAAGATGCATGAGTTAAAAGTGGAGCTCATGCGTTAAAAGTAAAGAAACATAAGTTAAAAGTGGAGCCCGAGCATTAAAGTTTGCAGGGGTTGAAAGTTGGAGCCCATGCTATAAAATAAGCATGAGTTGAAAATTGATTTTGTTTTAAAGGATGGAGCAGCAGGATATTGTTGAAAATATATTTGAAATTTTTCTCCACATGTAGTAACACAAAAATCTTCATTATCATCACGTTGATTACAAATTGATTTGAAACCATCTTAAGTCTATCTTCAACCTCGATGAACCTGGGTTATTGAACCATTGGATCATTGAACCATGTGCTCTGATACCACTTGTTGAGTTATGAAGGGTGATTAGGGCGTCATGCGTAAGCTTACACTTGCAATCAAGACAGTGATAAATTAGATGACAAATAAAGCGATACTAAAACATAATGTTATTAATATGAAAACTAATTTAAAAGAAAAATATTATAACTGTTGAGAGAATAAATCTCCCCATAAACTAAACTCTTTAAATGTCTACATTGTGGATATTATTGTGTCATGCTATGAGAATAGGGATCTTCAATTTATAGATCTCCAAATTTTTCCTCTAAGGAAAGAATAACCCAAATATGGAAGAATATTATATTTTCCTTTCCGGAAAAGTAAAAACATTTATGGTAATGTTTTGTCTTTTCTTTAAGGAAAAATAAATCTTAAATTATGGTAAGAAAATCAGGGCAAAACCCTAACAAGCGCTTCAAAAGATAAATGTATGGGTACCTGATCGAGTCCTAATATAAAAACTTATGTTATGTCCTTATATAGCACTTCATTTTTCTTCTCTTTTTTTGTTGTGTGATTTGTCTTTAACGTCATATCATATATATTCTTTATTCAAAAGATTTTCAATTTTTTTATTTATCCGTTTTCTGTCATGAGCGTCACAACACTTATAATAGAAGCTGTATTTTAGGGAAGAATGTTGTATTTGTCCGTGTTTTAGGATATTGTTACCATAGTTTTAGGTCAATTGTATACTTTCTATATGTACTCATGTAGTCTGTATAAAACAATAATTAACTAGCTATCACATGTTAAAATTTCAAAGATATTATCAATAAAAAGGGTTATTATTTTATCAATGTATATAACTTAAAATACGTTTGCTAAACCATACACGTGCCATTTTAAAAGGGCTAGAAACAAACAAAATTGAAGGCCCAGGCCCAAAACTATTTTCTTGTTAGCCTACGTTATTGGGCCATTTTTGTTGTGGGCTGCAGTTTAGCCCAATGAGATCGTCTTATCCAGCCCATACCTGAGTAATAAGTAAAAATTAGGCAAATGACATAGTAGAAGAAAGAAATTACTTCTTTTCCCTACTCTTTCATTAATTACCAAAAATCCCTTTTTTAGTGTTTTTCGGATACATAATATAGCAGTGTGGATACTTAATATAGCAGCGCGGATACTTTAATTAATAACGGGCGGATACTTAAATTATTAAGTTGTTAGCAGCATGGATACTTAATTAACGGATATAGCAGCGCGGATACTTTAATTAATAACGGGCGGATACTTAAACTAATAAAGTATTCAGTTAAGTTGAATTAGGGGAAAATAAGGGATTTTTGTATTTTAGTAAAAGAGTAGGGAAATATTGAGAATAGGTAAAGAAGTGTTGTGTATTTAAGTAATTTTTCCAAGTAAAGTAATAAATCAAGTGGAGATTAAGTATAATTAGACAAAATATTAAGCTGATATTTGGTTTGATATTGTTTATTGACTTCTAGAGATTGTTATTGGGCAAGTTATATTTGATCCGTCAACTAAAAATAATTACATTTTTTGATCAAATATAAACAAGTATAATCCATAAATGTGCTTTTAAACTTTGTCTCATATGGTATATATCTATATCCTTAAATTTTGAGCGGGCATAAATAAACACTTGAACTTGTATAATATTGAATAAGTAAATACACACATTTACACTACATGAAGAAAATGTTCTTTATCATAATTCTATTTATAAGACCCATACCCAAACTTTTTGTTAAAGATGAATAAATTCTATTCATCTCGCTACACTATTCGACCATACAAAAACTAAAATATTGATAATGGAGCCATAGTTGCTTGTTTTTTCTTTGTCATTTTCAAATGAAAAATGTCAAGTTAAACCTCATAAAAAAATCACAAAAGTCAACATCTTTCTTTTTAATGGCTTTCCCCACTAAAATAAAGGAAGATTTTTCACCATTAACTCCATACACCAACTATGAGAACCTATCAACATGGGTATGTGTTATTGTGCGGTGCGACTGCTTCACTCCTAATTAGAGATCTTAAGTTCAAGATCTGAATATGAAAAAAATCATGTTGGAGCACTATCATTGAATAGACCATATAGTGAGCGCTCCAAATTTAATTGGAGCTCTAATACGGGCTCCGAACACCATATCCGAACACTAAATTGGAAAAAAAACTATGAAAACCTTCTTTTTAACCTTTCCCCTATATTTTTTTTAATTTAAATTAATTTAATCGAACTTGACTTTCTTATCCCATAGTGTTCCTATAGATAAGATTGGTCTCTTACATCAGCTAAACATATATTTATTAAAATGATTATTTGAATAAATTTCTTAATTATCAATTTAATTCGACATTATTCTCTAAATATAATAGGTCTACACATTAATTACAAATGTACTCCATAATATTTAACTAAAATAAGCTTAAATGAAGTAATTATACGTGTTGATGATAATTTACACAAAACTTAATTTTTTTTACTTTTAAACTCCTTACCTAATTAAATAATGTAATGTAAATTGAACATTGAAACTGTTAACTGATTGAACGATGTCACGCAAATTGAGACGGATAAAATATAGGATAAAAGAGATATATTTTCAGCTAATTCTTCGCCTTTATAGAACCCTATAAACCCCACAATTTTCCTTATATTATAAACACTCCAACTTTTTTCTTCCTTTTGTGTTAAACTTCTCTTATAATTCTCCCAATTCTCAAAACTCTTAACGTTTCTCACAAACCCTGCTCCAAAACCCTGGTACTGTCACTTTTATTTCTCTGTAATCTTGTTTTTTTTTTTTTTTTGCTGCATATAATTATTCTCGATTCATAAATTCTTATGGGTGTGTTTTTTTGCTAAAAAGTTTTGTCTTTTTGGGTATATGTTTGTTTTTTGTGATCAATGAGTATTTGCATGTTATGGTTATGTTGTTTTTGGTATAGTTATAGTTTTTATGTTCTGTTTCAGTAGGACTTGAGTTTGTTTTGGTGGTGATTTGAATTTTCAGTAATTGATTGCATTATCTGTTGAATGAAACTATCTATTTAGGGTAAAAAGATGGTATATGTTTCAATCTGTTTGCTGGTTTTGATATGATATGACATGGAGTTTAAGAAAGTAAAGAATGTTTTTGAATATTGCGGTTCTTAATAGAATGATAGGTACACGTATCAAAATGTCTTTTAATTTTGTGGTCCGAAGAGAGTTCAGTGTAAAAAATGGTATCTTTAATTCTCTCTCTTTCAATTTGTTTGTATGGTTTTGATATGATATGGCACGCTCTTTAAGAAACTAAAGAATGTTTTTGAATCTTGTGGTTCTTAAACAAAAGATAGGTACAACGTATCAAAATGTCGGTTAATTTTGTGGTCGAAAGAGACATCTTTCTTTATTGAAACGGACTAAAAATGGAAGTAAGACCAACAAATTGAAACGGAGGGTGTATTATTTTTAATCTTTGTATTAAGAGGAAGAATTTGGGGAAAAAAGTCTACTTTTTTGGTTGTGATTAGGTATTCCCTTCAACATAGTAATTATTGATTTTTGGCCTGACATGTTTATTTACAGTTTCGTGTTTACTTTTGTTTGCATATTTATAGCTTTAAAGGGAAATCTGGCTGCTGGATTGAGAAGGGGATTGCTAATGAAAGGTTGAAGATTTCTATAACAAATTGAAGAAACATCATGGGTTCAGTTTGTTCCTGTTTCACTGTTCGGGATGTTGGAGGGAATGCTGCCTCGAATGATCAAAATCATACTTTCTGCAAGTGTTTCAGTTGCTGCTTTCAGAACTTAATTAATAAGGTGTGATTTTCTTTCCGCCATGAAATTTAGTATATTTTGTTCTTATAATGTTTGGATGGTGCACCAAACCACTTAATGTTTCACATTGTTTATATCGAATACCCCTGCCACCTAGCTAGTTCCGCCTTATCAATATCCGATGAATGATGGCTAGATTCTTGAAGTCGTGTCGATTTGATGTAGTTATCACATTGTTTGTATCGAATTCCCCCTGCCACCTAGCTAATTCCGCCTTATCAATTTTCGATGAATGATGGCTAGATTCTTAAAGTCGCGTTGAATTGATGTAGTTATCACATTGTTTGTATCGAATCTCCCCTGCCACCTAGCTTATACAGCCTTATCAGTTTTTCGATGAATAAATGATTACGTTGAACTGACGTTGTTAATCAAGCCGTTAGACTACCAAACTCAACTAACCATAACAACAATGAATATTTAAGTAGCATGGCAGGTGAAGATGCTTCTGAGGAAACATTTCAACTACCTTAAAGAATTAGGGAGTTAACCTACCTTCCTCTTATGCAAGGAATGATGTAATTCTATAGAATTCCAAAGTGAAAAGATTTGAAATTCTACTAATGCTTGCATTAGGGTAGGCTGGCTACATGCCTACATCCACACCCTTGGGGTGCGGCCCATCACGCGGAGACTGCTAACGCGAGATGCTTTGTGCACCGGGCTGCCCCTTTTTACTAATGTGAAGGATTTTCAGCATTTTCTGACCTTGCTCAATCCACTACATACTGTTTAATTATGGATATTGGTTTAGCTTTTAAGAAACTAATACTTCATGTTTAGTCGCCATTGTCTTTTCGTATTCTTCATGTGGTATATGAACTATGATTGGAATACCAGAAACTATTTGCCTGGGGAAAAAATGATGAATGCGAGATGCTACTGTGACCACTCGTTCTTGAACAAGTCTAAACATGGAAAAGCTCTGTTGTATTTGATGAGAAGTGAAATCTACCTCAGAAAGAATCTATTGATAATTGTTGCTAACCTGAAACACATTCTAATTATAATTGTAGTAACAAAATCACGACTAGATTGCTAGCCTAGCATCTTCTTTGCAAATGATTCATTTTTGCTTTGGCTTTGTGGAGGACACAAATTCGGGTAGAAGGTTAGTAGGTAGCAGTGTGTTGTCTTGTTATTCGTCCATACTAGTAGTTGTAGTATTGCTCCTGTCTTTTCTTGTCCTTCAATTTTTTATATTATTTGTTGTTTCTTGTACTTCGACTATCATATTATTTTGTTGTAATTATTGTCATGTTACTCTCTGCTGTTTCTGTTACTATGTGCTATTTCTTGTACTACTTTTTTGACTGCTGTGGACTATTTTTCCCTTGAGTCGAAATGCTAACTATTTACAAAATGCCGATTGTTCCTTATCATGATACTGACTTTTTAGTATTACTTGTCATCAGTGTGGAACCATATTTGGGCAAGCACAAGGAACTGCTGGGACTTCAGTTAATCAAGGCCCACCATCTTCGACTGCTCCAAATGCCATAAACAGTTCATGTAATACAATCAGGTCTCAGGATAGGCGTTTACCAATTAGTGCTGCTCCTCCAAGACGGCTTCAAATACAAGAAGATGTTGCATTAAGACGACAGGACAAAGGAACAAGTCATTCACGAGTTGAGCCCGAACCAGATATAGATGCTGATATTGAAACAACACAAAAGCTTCTAAAAGCAGGCAATCTGCTTAAATCAGACTCTGCTCATCAAGGCCCGTCATCTTCGACTGCTGGAGTTACCATCAACAGTTCACGTAATACAATCATGTCTCGTGATAGAGGTTTACCAAATACTGCTGCTCCAAGACAGCCACAAATGCAACAAGATGTTGCATTTAAACAACAGGACAAAAGAACAAGTCATTCACGAGTTGAGCCTGAACCAGAAGCTGATGTTGAAATAACAGTAGGAGCAAACACAGTGCTTAAATCAAACTGTGACGGAGGATCTAAAGAATGTTGTCCAGAGATCATGGTGACAGCTGTTCCATATGTCGTTTGCTCATCAGAAGATGAGGATGTATGTCCCACATGCCTCGAAGGTAGCTAACATTATTTTACAATTTTGTGATTGTAAAAAGCTATTTCAGCCGCAACAGATTGACAAAAGAGGTTGCTCTAAGGCTCTAACTACAAGGTTTGACGATTCTCTTGATCTACATAACGACACTATTTTTTTTGTTTGCAGAGTATACACCAGACAATCCCAAGATATTTACAAAATGTTCTCATCATTATCACCTCAGCTGTATATACGAGTGGCAAGAGAGAAGTGAAACATGTCCAGTTTGTGGAAAGGCAAGATTTTCTTAATTCTTTTATATTTCACAAGTCTTTAATTTTCTTTAACTTTGTGCCTAGTTTACTACCGCCACATAAATTGGGACAGATGTAATGCATGCGATGTCAGTATTATAACGTACATAGTCTTTGTTATCTGACAGCAGTGTAGGTAGTCAATGATCACTTGCTCATTCAGACGTCTGAGTTGTATTTGAGCCGGAATATGTACGTGTTAAAGTGGCTCATATATTGGTGATATGTATAACCTTATATCTGCAGACTGCAATCCGATATATCTACTCTGCACGTCTTGATTCCTCACAACAATTTTGTGGGACACTTTGATAGAATTAGTATTTGGGGTTCTCACAAGAGTTAGCAGACTCGAAGTAGACACATTTGTTACTTAAACCACACATTGACTTCCACTTATGATCGTCATCTTGGCACATTCGAAAGAGCCTAAAAGATCACAGAATTATCCTCGGGAAAGAAATGTGCCAAGATGGCGATTAATGCTTAGACTTGGAAGTTTTTTTGTGTTTTTCGATTGTGGAATGCAATCCAGTCAAGTTTTTTAGCTTCATTTCTCTTAAACACTTTGATTTCTTCGCGCAGTTGATGGAATTTGAGGAGACAAATTGATGGTCAGAGTTGAAGAGAAGGAGCTTGGTAAGGTGTACATGATTTTTTACCACACTCTGGTCCCCTGACATCTACAAAGGATCGATGAGTAACGCGATACAGAGTCTAGAGAATTTTTGGTTCTCCTTGAACTTTTTCTTTTTGGTACTCTTATACTTTTGCTGCCATGGGCTTTTTCGTGGGTGTTTTAGGCCCGTGAGTGAGATCTCTGCTCATTGCAGGCATCTCCGCGGTTCTTCACCATATGGATAGTACCAAACCCTTGTGCCCCGACCCTTGATCAGATAAAGCTGAAATTTTGATTTTTCAAATTATCTTTTTTGCGCTGTAGCCTTTACATCTAGAAGATTAATGACATAATGCTAGTGTTTTTTCGAGATAATAACTATACATAAATATTATAAAGTGCTGAAAAAGCTATTTTAAATGAGACAAAAGAATTAGAAATAGTAAACCATAATTGTATCAACAACAATTCTAATACAAAGAGCAAATGGACTTAATTCCATTTACAAATTAGGTTTAGGGAATTAACATACTTAAATATTAATACAAAGACATTAATAATAATTAGGTTCTATACATGCATATCAATATAAAAACACTCGATATATATAATTAAGAATTTCCCAAGCATAGATTAATTAACATCTCATATATTTTCCATCACATAAAGTTTATCGCTAATCGCTTATATTCATCTGTCCTGATAGTGAGCTCCTTTCAACGTTGCAAGCGATTTGCAAGAGTGAAATTATTCATAGATGTTTATTCATGTTGAAAAGTGGATATAATGAATCAAGATTTAGGTCAAGCTCATTATTCCTCCTTGCTTCTGCTGCTTCATCTTGGTAATTACCTCTAATCAAAATCAATTAATTAGAAAAATTAATAAAACAATCAAACAAGTAATTAATGCTTAACAAACTTTCTAGCTAAAGAAATTTAAATGTGGTTAACCATTGAAAAACCATGAGTCAACTAGCCCTTTGAGATTTAGGGAGCGTTTGATCATGAAATTTTTTTCCACCTTCTAGAAAACACGTTTGATCATCAATTCTAAAAATTCTTGTTTTCACTTCAAATTACTTAGTAATTTATTTAATGACCACATACAACTTCAATTTTCAAATATCATTTTTTACTTTGAAAACAAAAAAATTGTTTTTTTCTATCTTCGCAATGAAACATGGTTAAATGCCTACTTAGTTTCTTGGTTATCAAAAAGATCACTTTATAATCACATGTAAGTAAATATAACTTTCAACAATAAGATTAATAATGAACTTCTTCGTTGGAAATTTATACTGTATATGTAGAAGGCTAATATTTTTTTAATATGTATATATAGTTAATTTTGAATACGCTAAATAAAAGTTCTGACTCTGTGACTAACTGATTTAGTTAATTTTGTTATAGATGAAGAAAATTACCCCATATTTAGGCATTGATGTGGTTGTAAGAGGAAAGATGTTGAAGTAGAAACTTGATTAGTTTGCTGGTGCCATTCACCTTGCTGCTCTACTATCTTATCCTTCTCCTTAATCTGTTTAGAAGCAATTAAAAGGTGCAAATAATCAGTAAATATGATTCATTAAATGTTATTTTTAATTAGAATAAGGGAAATTACATCTCACGTGACGTTCTACATGTATAATATCATGTAGAATATATGTGTCTACTTATTTAATTTTATCTAAATTTAAGTGTTTACTTATGTACATCATACCAGCTGAAACTAAGTTAACTGATACATTTATATATAATGAATAGAATAAAATAACATGAGACAAACTCACCTTCTTAGTTAGCATGTTATTCTCCTCTAGGATAGCCCTTTCCTGTGAAAACATTGCACTCAAAAGGCATCAATCAAAAATTAAATGCTTATTACTCCTGTCCCGATCTCTATGGTATAAATTATTTCATCGAAGGTAAAACAAGAAGTTTAAAGTTAAATTGTTTCTGATCAAGAAGTCTGACTTTTTTTTTTGAACAAACTAAAAAACGTAATATTTCGTGCAGATAGTATGTACGTAAACCTTATCAATATCTTCTAAGGTAAAAGACGGTTTCCAATAGATCAAACTAAAAAAATATAAATAACATATAAATACCTTTTTCTGCAGTTCAGAGATTGATTCATGCATGAGTTGGTTCTGCAACACAAACATTTTATGTAACATAAAATCCAAAAAGTTGCAAGAAAGAAAGCAAATGGTAATCCACTCAAAAGTATGGTCTATCAAGCTAACAACATTGTTTGGATTATACAAAAATATTATCGTACTCATATCAAATTTCAAAATATATATTATTTTTAAAGGATTCAGTATGCACCAAATGACATTTTTAAAGAATCTGAGCAATACATTGCTATCAAGTGGGTGAACATTTTGGTGATCTAGTCACAAAGTAGCCAACACATTTATCATGTATGTTTAAGTATAACACATATAATGTACTTACTATAAATCTAAGACCCTTAGTTGCTTGTGGTAGCAAAAATATAATAATAACTACGCTTCAGTCCCAAACAAATTACTAATAACAAATTACCTTTCTTGATCGAATTAGCTTAAGAGCAGAATCAAGCTGTTGTTCCAAGTTTTGCAAGTCCTTCAAGCTCATTGAATCAAGATCTTCTCCCATATAATGCCTGAAAAATAATTGTAAAAACAAAATATGAATATGTCATAGTGATGATGAACAAATGAACTAAGTTGTGCGGATTCTTCACTTTTAATGGCGCACCTGTATCGGATTCTCCAAAAATACATTACTTTTTGAGAATCCAACACGCACCCTTTGACATTTTCAAAGAGTTCGAGCAACATAGCAAAGTGAACCTTAGTTATGAGGTAACATTGGCTGGAATGTCTCTTATTTAACCTATTCCCCATTCAGCTCAGAGAAGTCATTTTTCTCATTTATAAAGGAGTTGTTTTTCGAAAGAAAATATTTTTGAAAAACACGTTTACAAGGGCGTATGTACTATTACAAGTACGGGTTCAATTGAACCTACCATTTTTTATGCAGAACATAAATTTTTGTATAAGATTTATGAATAGTAGATATGAACTCATAACTATCAATATATAAAAGATGCAATGCTAAAACTCTTAAAAGAATGAACTCATAAAATTTATATTTTGAATTCCCCTTTATATATTCATGACTAATAAAACATACCAAAAAATTTAAAAATATTTTCCATCCTACCAAACACACAAATCAACATATATAGCATAATCCTTGATGGAATTAAGAAATTATATATTTTACTTGTGGTTCCTTTGCAGGAGATCAATCCTAGCCTTGAGTTTAGTATACTCCAAGCTCCAATTTTCCTGCACCTATATATTAATTAAACAAATACCAATAAATCATCTCGAAGATTAAAAAAAAAAAGGCATTAATACTGTAACAACATAATATATTCAATGTACTTATAAAAGTAAGGTCGGGATAGTGAGACATAGATCTTATTCCTATTTTGTGAAGGTATAGAGGTTGTTTTCGATAGACACTCAGTTCAAGTAGAACATGATTTCAAACCAAGTTACGTTTGAAAAGGAAATAAAATAGTGAAGAAACCATGTCAAAAAGTAAAAAGAAAGGATTAGAAGCAACATAAAATAATCCAATAGTTGAAGCAAATAAAATACCATAAAAATACAAGACACCTTATTTTTACACTATGAAACATCATGTCATCTTTACCTATTGTATCAGATAACATATCTTCTTTTCAAGATTAATCAAATCTCAAATTTTAAAGCTTAGCTATAAATATCATTTGAACAACTTAATACTAATGATATAAAAAATTATTAATACTAACCATATATATATATATATATAACTTAAATTCAAAATATTTATCGAAAACCTTTTATAATTTGGTCCATACCGGTGATTCAGAATTATTTGCAAGCAAACGTCTCTCTGCATATGAGTATCTTTCATATCGTTCAAGAATTTGTTCCATACTGTTTCAAGAAATAAAAAAATGATCATTAATCTTTCTCAATAATAATAATAAAAAATCATAATATATTATGCAAGTTCACATGCAATAAAATAATTCTATCATGATTGTTATTTCTTATCCCATCAGTCAAACGCTAAATATAATATACCTTAGAGAAAATAATATTGTTATTAGCGTTGATATTATTTAATCCCTTGTTTGAAAGTGTTTTCAATATACATAGTAAATCATAACATTAACAATACATATTCTATTTCTAGATCATATATGTTCTATTCATGATAAATGAACATTATTCACTTAATACTACAAATTAAACAGACGATAAAAAATAATATAATTAATAGAACTATTATTATCGTTACTGATTTATCCTATTTAGTACTATTCTTATACATCTAATCGAACATTTTGCAATTGATTAGGTGATTTACAGAAGTCAAAATCCAGGATTATGAGATCAGTAGATGCTTCTTGGAAAATGTATTTTTAGAGTACAACAAACAAATAATCTCTGAGTGTCAGTTCTTCTATTTCTTTTTTTACAGTAATAAAAGAATCTAGGATATATGTTCATCTAGTTTAGATTTACGTGGCATAAGTTAATTAGGTATAAAATTGGAAGAAAAATATATGAAAAATGTATAATTTATAATAATAGTTATATAGTCATAACACTTTTAAATATGTCAAGATATTTGTGTAATTAGGTGTTTGGATATGTATGATTTAAGTGATATTTGATAAAAGGGATATTTAAAGTTGAAAAATGATATTTAGAAATTGAAATTGCGTTTGAAAATAGATTCAATTCGAATATACAATTTCAAGTTAGATTTAAAATTTTCCTGTGACAGAACACTAATTTACTAATTTTCAAATAAAGTGAAATATTACTTTTAAAAAAAAGTTAACAATTTTTTGATAAAATTGTTTTGTTGTTGTGATTTTGTTGGAAGTTGGAATATTTAAGGCTGCTAGAGAAGAAGTCCTATGTGCAGAATTTCCAGTTTGTCATTTCCTATGTATGAACCAAGAAAAATAAAGAAAAAAATAATTAAAACAAAAAATAAAACTATGATGAATGATTTATTCAGAATGAACAATCATATAATTACTGAACCTTAAAATATCTTACAGTAACATTCAGTTGAGTTCATCATTAATCATCAATTCTTAACAAATTGAAGAGGACAAAAAAGTCCATAAAATTAAAGAATTAATCAAAAAAAAAATTGATAAACAATCAAGCAACAAAAAACTCAAGAAATCCATCAAAGAAAAGAAGATCAATTTTATTTCATATATAATTAGTTTCGCGGCTATTACAAATGTTATTTTAGTTATATCAATCTTTTTGCAAAAAGAAACACAAGATATTTTAGGATAATTTTCTTCATTTCACAAAAATGAGGAAAAAAATAATTACAACAAAATGAAGATGGAATTTTGAAAGTTTAAGTCAAGCAAGCTAAATTAAACAACTTTATCAAAGAAATTAATAAAAAATCATGAAAAAAAGAAAGTCAAGATATTTTTCCAAGAAAAGAAGATCAATTTTCTTCTATAATTAGTTTTGTGACTTGTACAAATCTTGTTTTGATTAGATAATTCTTTTCATATATAGAGACACAAGAGATACTTGTAGAATAATTTTTTCCACAGTAAGAAAAAAACTACAAAAAAGATAATCTTGAAAGTCAAGGAATTCAAGCTAAATTAATTTTTATTTTTAAAATCATGAAACAAGAAAGTCAAGACAACTTTAAAAGAAAAGAAGATCATTTTACTTCCATAATTAACCATTACAAATATTATTATAATTATGTCACAATTTCATAAATATAGACAAACACACATGATATTTGTAGGATTATTTTCTTCATAATAGGGAAAAAAAATTACAAAAATGAAGATCTTATCTATGTTATGTTAATTCAAGCTAAATTAAATAACCATATCAAGAAAATAAAACTAAAAAACCATGAAACTCAAGAAATCTTTCTAAGAAAAGAAAATCAATATAATTAACTATTACAAATGTCATTTAGTTCATACAAAAGGAATTTTTTATATATATAACATATAAAAATTAAAAGATAAATTCAAAATAAATTAATTACATAATTATAAAAAATAAAAAAAACTTACCATGAATCAGAAGAATACTCAAAGATTTTTCCCTTTTGAGAGAAAACAATTAAAGCAACTTCAGCATCACATAAAACTGAAATTTCATGAGCTTTTTTCACCAATCCACCTCTTCTCTTTGAAAATGTTACTTGTCTATTTATTTTATTCTCTATTTTTCTTAATTCAACTTTTCCTCTTCCCATCTTCAAAAAAGATTATAAAAAAAAACTTTACTTCTTTTCTACACACATAGAAAAATATGACCTAATTATGGAAACCCTGATATTATATTTCCTCTTACAACAAACCCTAGTTACTATTTCACAACAATGAAAAAGAAAAAAATAAAGTCATAGATCCCATCTTATTTAAAAAGGGAAATAGTACACCCCACTTGTTCTTTTTTTTTTTTGAATATATATATATATATATATATTTTGTAATTTTAGTTTCTTTCTATTTCATTTGTTTTAATTTATGTGGCGCTGGATGGTGTACCTCTTTCAAAAATATTAATGTATGTGAAATCGTGGTCTTTCTGTCAAATGAGATATTTTATGTATATGCTTTTTAGAATTGATTTAATATTTTCTCTTAAAACTTACATGTTCCAAAAGGGTTGAATAGTGTACTTGGTTTAACTGCGACGTAATTCCACCTCTGATTTGACAGGAAATGCAATCTAAGAAAAAAATGGAAGTATTTTTTGAACTTGAATCTAAGACAAGTCTTAATTATGTCTTGTTTAGCTAATTAAACTATCAAAATGAACTTGTTTTTGAAAAATATATTTTATTTAAAATATTATTCAAAAAAAAACTTTTGGAGAGTATCAATTTTTGAATCACTAATATTAATTTGAATTTTTTTTTGTGTTAATACTATAACAACAATTTATGCTTGAACAAAGTTTTGAAAATACTTTCCATTTTGCGCTACTATACGTACTACTCAAAATTCAAAAACACATTTTTTTTCTTAAAAGTTTGGCCAAACACAACAATTTCCTTTAAAAGTTGGCCAGTCTAACTACTATTAGACATTTAATTTGTACAACTCAAAATTATTTTATTAAAGATAAAAAATTACCTATTCCATCGATGGATATGACATAAGGTGTCTAAAATAAACAGAATCTAGTTAAAGTGTATAGGTAAAAATTACTGTCAACTTTAGGAGGCGCCGATGAGTTTGTAGGAGTTGAACAATACAAACTTTAATCAATATTTAAAATATATTTTTCATTTTATTGATATAAGAAATATTACGATTTATAATATTTTTCCTATAATTTTAATTTAATTAAATATTAAATTAATTTAATCTAATTTAATTTTAGTCAAATTAATTCTTATAAAGTAAAACATGAAAACAATTCCATATGAAAGTGAGTACTCTCAATGTTCTATTTTAGGTGACGCTCTTTTCTTTTTAATCCATCTCAAAAAAAAATATCACTTTTCTATAATTAAAAACAATTTAATTTTAAAATTTTCCCTTGTGCGCTTAATAAAATAATTTATAGTCACACAATTATTTAAGAATTAATTTAGACCATCAATTTCAAAACTTTTCATTTTTTTCTTCTTAAATATTTGCCAAGTCAAATAATACCACATAAAAGGAAACGTAGAAAACTATATTTTGAGAAATTAAAAAGAAAAATATGTCAATAATTTGGTTGTTTATTAAATAGAGTATAATAGGATAGAATAGGTGTGGAAAATGGTGTAAATAATAAATAAAAATTTAAGGAGTAGACAAGTACTATGAAAATGGTATAATTATTTAAAATAAAAACCAGATGGTTTTTAAGAATGTGGTGTCGAGTTTTGATTGGTTGAAAGGACAACATAGTATGGTATTCATTTTTGTATGGTGGATATATCATGTCTATCACAGATTTTTAAGATAATGTTCTGTGCCTTATGCTATTCTGTCTTTTCAACACATTGTTGAAGCCTAATTCTCCTCCTTTTAAAATAAAAAATAAAAAATAGAATTTATGTTCGTGAAAATTAAATATTATTCACTTTAAATAAAAAATTTATAGTTGAAGTTGTTTTGATTATATGATCTTACTAAGAAAATTATAATTTAAATGTACTTTTTCTAAATTTTGATTATATCCTTTTTCTAATTTTTTATAAAGTTTGGATAATTTTTCTCATTTGAGTCCGTCTGAATATCTAATTTAGCATGATATTATAATTAGATTCGATCTGATAAATAAAACCTTCTCAAAGGTCTTGAACAATTGCGGGATGAAAATATCCTTGATACATGAATGTGCATTTATTAAACTAGACAATAGAATCTCAGATAAAAAATATTCAAATCCAAGCGTAAAAGGGGGTGGAGGTGAAGAATGAATGAATCTCACATCAATGAGAAATAAAAACCTCCAATTTTTTTGAGTTTTTTAATTTTCTTGAATGGGTTCATGTGGCCTCAACTTGAACACAAAGAAAAAAAAAGTAAATAGTAATTCAAAAATATAGTGTTATTGCTAGACTCTTCTTGACAATAAATACATCACAATATTATATGTCACAAATATTATCTACATAATCCAAGATGGAAAATATAAGTTTTTGAAACTATGAAGATATTGTATTGATTGTGGTATCCACATATATAATTTTCCATCTAACTTATGTAATAAAAATAAATAACTTGTACAAAGTATAAGATGATTATTTTTCTCCATACTCCAAATTCAAAGCATCCATCCAGGTACAACTCCAGTAGCATCATGTGTTGATGGTGCTGCATTTTCTGGTTGTACGTTATCGTACCTGTAACTAAATCAACAATATATAACCGTGTCTCAGTCCTAAACAAGTAGACTATAAAGTCATCAGTGTAAGTAGTGCTTCTGAATTCAAAATATATGCATGTTTATAATAAGATTTTTTTTTTAAATGTGTGTACATGATATACTCCACGTTTGACTGATAAGATATAAATGACCTATTTTCCCAATAAAATCAAGTTTTTAACATTATCTTACAGGTATTTAACATCGAGTTGACTATAGAAAAAACTCGACATTTAGGTGAAACACCCCATGATATATGGTATGTACTATGTAATGTGTTTAGTATGTTCCACTACAATTACTTGAAATGCGTTTAAAAATAATAGCAAATAGCAATAATATCTTTTTTCGATTGGGTATAGATGACTTTAGTTATCCTTATAGCTCGTTAATTAGTTAATTATTAGATTTGTGTGTGTTCTGTTGATATGCTTTACTAGAGCTGAGGTCAATTATAAACAATTTGTCTATCTTCACGAGATAAGGGTAAGACTGATGCGTCCCTTTTCAGACTCTACTTGTGAGGTTACACTGGTACGTTAATATTGTTGTTGTGTGCATTGAGTGTGCCTTATATGTCTATTGGATAAATTTATATAAAAATAATTCATGAAATGCTAGAAATTTTCAATATTACCTTATAGGCATTGTATTATTGCAATTTACATGTTGAAAAAATCCCTCATGCTGAGAAGGCTGCTCATGTCTATATTGTACACTTTGCTCACCAGAATGCCATGATGTTTGAAAGGCAACACCAAGTTCTTCCAACTGAAATTAACAAAATTTCCATAGAAAAATTATTGTTAAAAGATCAATAATATGAACACGAAATATGATCGACTAATGAACTTTATCCACGATAACAATTCATTTACTCAGTTCAATTATTGTAACGTACGTAACAAAAATAATTTTGTGACTTTACAACTATGATAATGAAGTTACTTTAGTGAGACAAGAAATTGTAATGTGACTTTAGTGTTATAGTAGATAAAGTCAGTGATCGATCTCAAGTAATTTGTGAATCAAAATTAAGCCAAAACTATAGTCTAAGTTATTATTGTTACCTTTATTCTCAAAGATTTGTTCATTTCAGTAAGAGATTGTTCCTGTACAAGAAGTAATTGCACATCTTCTTGAGAAAATTATGTTTCCAATATAATTTGAGAAAATTAAAATAATCAAATGTCATCTTAATTAATTTCTATACATCATGTACCTTTTGTTGAAGTTCAGCAAGTTGATCAAGAATGTGTTGTGTCTGAAAACAAGATTAAAAAAAAATAGTGTTGATTAATTAAGACCTTAGTAGATACTCTTTCTGTCTCAAATTATTTGTTTGTAATTTTTAAAAATAATTATCTTAAATTATTGGTCATTTTTTTAAAATAAAAGTAATACCTTTGTTGACCTAATTTGCCTCAATGATGAATCCAATTGACGTTCAAGCTGTTCCAAGTCTTTTGTGCCCAATTGTCCCAAATCCTCCCCTAGCAAATGCCTAAAAAAATGAAAGTTATTTTAAATAAATTATAGAGAATGAATAGTCTAGAGTTGTTGACGTGTGATCAGGAGCTAGGTCACACATTCGAGTCGTTGAAATAGTAAAGCTAGGCAACAACAAATCTAATATGGTCCGATCATTTTCCGCGAACCCTTGTGTATAGCAATAGCTTAGTGCATTCAGAGTTGAAAATTAATCTAATAATCTTGGTCTAAATATAAGTATTGTTTTCTCACCTTTGAGACTGTTGTAACACTTCCACTCTTGCTTTAAGCTTCAAATACTCTTGGTAGTTGTTCTGTTTTTAACAATATCACAACAAGCAAATCAATTTTAATTAGCCATCAACATTAACTTTAATTTAGTGGTAGAGTTAATGATTAAAAAAAATAGATCTCAACTATCATATTTCCGAGAGTTTCATACTTCAGCTATCTATTGTTCTATTTATATGTTTAAACTATCATATTTTCGCGAGTTTCATACTTCAACTTTCATTTAGTTTATATTAAAACACACATCAATGTTAAGTTAGCATACACACACATGTTGTCGAATAAGCACAAATATTTGACTGACTAAGTATCGAGGTGTGTTTTAATACAAATGGAGTGATAGTTTAGGTAGATAAAGAGAATAATGAATAGTTGAGGTTTATAACTCACGGAAAGATGATAATTTGAGTGTGTACTTGACCATTAACTCTTAACTTTAGAAACTATAGATAATTTTTTTTTGAATGTTTTCATGTTTTCTCAGAAAACTTTTGAGTAATTTTATATATATATATATATATATATATATATATATATATATATATATATATATATATATCATGTTTGATTAAGGAAAAAGAACAAATAAAACCTGTGAATCTGGTGAAGTTTGGGTTCCTTCAAGTGTACCATAATTGTATCTGTGGTATCTCTCCAATGTCTTGGAAATACTAGAAAGGCAAATCATAGAATAATTAGATATTGAATTTGATACGATTTCAAAAGGCATAATACATAAACAGACACTCAAATTTGATTAGTTGATAAGTAAACACTTTAACATAATTTTAAGAATGCATATTTAAACGGTTTAACTTGGTCTCAACTGACAACTGAACAATCCAAGTCGTCTCTACTATGTCTTCTAAATATCTGATGTTGATGTGACACATAAAATTTTGAAATGGTCTATATAATAATTTTATAAGTTGAAGTATTCAACTGATTCAATAAAGACAAATTAAAATGTCTAGACATGTATTCACAAAAAAAATATGTGAACTTTCGATGGAATTCAATGGAAATTGACTTGTTAAAAATGTTTTGGACAGATTTTCGTTGAAAATAACTTCCAATGGCGTTTCGATGAGAACTTCCCTCGAAATTCACACATTTTAGTATTCCTTATTACTAGTACTAGTATTTTATCTTTATGAAATAATTTATAGTGAAATAAATATTTATCGACTTGTTTTACGGTAAAAGTTTTGAAGAAAACAAAGAAAGGAAATTAACTATAGAAAGTAAAAGAAAAGACGGGAAAGTAATACAAAGGGGAGGTAAAAATTCAGGAAAAGAACTTTTAATCTACTTCAATTACTCCCTCGAGCCCACAAATTTAACTTCTTTTTTTCATTAATTGATGTTTAATTTTCCCAATTTTCCTGTATATATTATGATGACATTATTTCAATAAAATTGTATTTTTTTGGTCTCAAATTAGTTGACATATATTTTCTTTTGAAAGTCAATTTGACACATTCTTTAAAGCTAAATAGATCAACATTCCAATACATAAAACTCATAAATTTTCAGCGTGCTTAACGTTAACAAGCTATAGTTTGCTAATCATGCATGGTGTTGTCTAATAATCATTCACTTCCTAAATTCACAAGTACGTAAACACAAGGATCTTATAATGTCCGCATTTTTATAATCGAGAGTTGTGATAAGATAGAAATATGATCCTTTTCGGAAAACTTGAATTTGACCTCCGAAAACGAAAAAGAGATTTTAGTTGGGATTGGGAGTGCTTTTCTTTTACGTGACACAATTCTGAATTAGTCGATACTCTAAAAGTCAGAACTGAGAATATGATAGAAAATCAAGAAATTTGTATTACTTTCTTATAATGATAATAATAGTGTAGGGGACTACAAGATACGTACCGTGATCAAATATTGTCTAAATATAATTTAAAACAATTTATTTCTTATGCATGATAAAGTGTACAACTAATTGATTTGATCCCTATTACTTTTGTGAAAGTTTGAAAAAGATGATATTAATTCTTTTTTCTTTTTATTTATCTTTGGTCATGATAATTATAAGGGAAAAAGGACATATATACCCCGAACTATCGTAAATGGTATGCAGATACCCTTCATCATATTTTTGGGACATTAGTGCCCCTGCCATTCAAAAACTAGAGCAAAAATACCCTTCACTCTAACGAAAGACTAAATAAGGACACGTGGCACATTCTTATCCGTCAATCCAATATTTAATAAATATCGGTCAGTGGATAAGATTATGACACATGTATGTCAGTTAGTATAAAGGGTATATATGCTCTAGTTTTTGGATGGCAGGGGCACCAATGTCCAGAAAGTATGACGGAGGGTATTTGCATACCATTTACGATAGTTCGGAGGTATATTTGTCATTTTTCCCTAATTATAATTCACCTTTTTTATATAGGATAGATTATCTTGAGATATTGATATGAATTTAATCCTGATTTTCGATAATATCCATAAAAAAATGTCATCTCAAGACTCGAATTTAAAATTTTTCTTTAAAAATAATGAATTTTAACGATTATAATCCGTTAAAAGTAAATTAAAGAAGTGATTAATTTCAATACTAGAGATGATGATCAAATCTAAATATATTCTATTTGCTTATAATAATGTAGTATGAAGAATTTATGCAGCTTTATATTGAAAAATTGTCACGCTTGTCTTTATATATGTCTGTACTTTAAGAAAAATAAAGTTTCATAAAATGAAGAAATATGAAGGTGCACATCAAATCAACACCAAAGTTGAAATCATGATATTAAAGACTCCCCTCAACTAATATATTCCTTATAAAAATTATAATAATTAATTCTTTATCTTTAAATATATAAATTCATCAAGATTCTTGATTTGTAATGGTATAATTAATTTGTAATAATCTATTAATAAAACCTAGATCATATGTTTGTTCCCATAAAATATTTTCTTTGTTGACAAAATTTCAACATATGATAAAGTCAAAGTATATGGAAAACTTAGTCCAAAATTATTTTTTCTCCTACCATAAATACGATAAGCAACATCCTTCAATCAAAAGTCTAAAAATAGAAAAATACTACTGACATCTCTAATCTTTGAGAAAATTGTGATGTTTTGATCATATATACTATAAGAATTAAACTGTTATGCAATCTGTATTTTAAATCAATATTACTAATAACAAAAACTTTGCCCAACAGAAACAATCCCTCAACATAGGTTAAAAATATAAATATAATATTAGTGACAACTCAAATCATCATGAATAATATCTTTTTTCTTCATAAAATAGCATCAATCATAGACCAAACCTTCTTAGCAGACAATATAACATCTCCAATTTTCAAGAAATCAAGATTTTTTTCATAGAGTAGCATCAATTAAAGATCATATCTTCTTAATTACCAGACAATAGAATAAATACGATAATTAAGAAGCTAGCTAGTACCATTCAATCGATATGAAATCTCTAATCTTTAAAAAATGAAAATCATTTTCATAACATAGCATCAATTATAGATCAAACCTTCTTAGCAAACAATACAACATATACAATCAGAGATACCCTTCAATCGATATGACATTTCTAATCTTCAAGAAATCAAAATCTTTTTTCATAATATAGCATTAATCAAATATCAAACCTTCTTAAAAGACAATAGAACATATACAAAAAAAAAAAAATAGTTCCCCTTAAGTGATATGGCATTTCTAATCTTAAAGAAATCGAGATTTTTTTCTTTATATAACATCTCTAATATTCTTCAAGACAATTAAATTCTTTTTTCATATAACAACATCAAATATTAAAGACCGAAGCGTTTTACCAGACATTAGAAAAAAAAAATGTGTCATTGAAAATACATACATACCTTGAGTTGCTGCAAAATTCATAAAGTTTGCCACGACTAGAGAAAATAATAAGAGCAATTTCAGCATCACAAAGAACAGAAAGTTCATAAGCTTTCTTAAGGAGTCCATTTCTTCTCTTTGCGAAGGTAACTTGTCTATTTATTTTGTTCTCAATTCTCTTCAATTCTACTTTCCCTCTTCCCATATTGTGACTTCTTTTTTTCGATTTTGAACGAAATATTATGAAGAAAAAAAAAAGTAAAATATTTTTTTTTTTCTAAATTTGTTTTGCCATAAAAGACTATGTGTTATAAGACAATATAATGTAATTATATATATATATATATATGGTTTTTGTTGTTCCCTCTTCTACTTTACATCTTCTTATTCTTAGGGTAAGGGTAATAGATTTAATGTCTTTGAAATCTAATGGTTCCCTAGTCAAGAAGAAAAGAGGAAAAAAGACTTTTGTTTTACTATCTTGAGGTATTTCAGAATTTATTTTTTCGATTAATCTAGATTAGTATCGTGGAGGGCCCATTTAAAAGAAAGTCGCGTTGTTCAAACTAGATTATTTTCTTTCATTTATCAAGGCTTGAATTAGACATTTTTGTTTGCTTCGGTAATATATTATAAATTTGTTTTTATTATTAATTTTATCATGGCTTTTTTACTATTGTATTCTCTTGTCTTAATTACTTGCTTTTAAAATGCTTTACTTGAGCCGAGACTACTCTATTCGTATTTAAAATATTTTTTACGAGATAGAGATAAGATCTGCATGCATATCATTCCTCAAATCTCATTTGTAGATTACATTGTGTATGTTAACTGTAGGTATGCAACTTTTCTTATGTATACGTTGATGAATCTTCTTATTTATTTTTTCCGTATATTTGCTTCTTTATATTCTGAATCCGTTTGAAGAAAAAATAAAAATAGCCCTCCTACTAAGATGAATGAATTCTCTATCTATCAATCACATCCGCTTGTGGTAGAAAAAGATTGCTCCTTTGTTGTTGTTTTTCTTGGAAAACTAAGTGGTGACCGATACTTTTCTTTCAAAAGATTTAGTTGTAATTTGTAAGGTCCTTTCATACTGCAAAAATATTTTACTTTATACCAAGCTTTTAACCTTTTAATGGCTCTTTAATTTGTTTTCTTTAAAATATGTAATGGATGAGCAAATTAAAGATGTATGTGTGGTGTGTGTGTGTGTGTTGGGTTGGGGGAGGGTGGGGTGGGGGTGGGCGTGGGGGGGGGGGGGTTAAAGGGAGGAGAAACCAAACTAATTGGGGGGTGAAACTCTCAAGAAAAAGTGATAGTTATATTTTTCTATCAAGACGATCACCATCTATGCGTTAAAACAGACTTAGTTGAGTAGATTCTAATAGTTAAGGGTGGAAAAAAGGAACAACTTATTATAGTTGGCATAAATGAAAAAGAGGGTAGAAAAATGGAGCAACATGTGATAATTTTGATAAGAAAAAGAAACAACTGATAGGTCAAATGTCAAACTCGTAAAATAGTGACAATTCTATTTTTCTATCTAAACTATCACCATCTATTAAAACAAGCTTAGTTAAACGAGAAAAAGTGAACAACTTATAGTTTATAAGCTTAATTAGGTTCAGAGTGTGCTTTTATACGTAGATGATGATGGTTCATATAAAAAAAAACAAATGATAGTTAAATGTGACATCCCGATTTAAGATAAACAGTTTCACATTGGTAAAACATATGAGAGATGTTGGGTTATAAGTAAGCAGGTCTTACCCATCAATGACGTGTTTCAAGTAAGCAGGTCTTACCCACTAATGACGCATTTTAAAGACGTACAGACCTATGCCCAAAGCGGACAATATCACTAGCATGAGCCAGGATGGACTGTTACATTAAGGTGTGAAACTTGTGAAAAAAATATCAATTTTTAATATGTTTTTGATTATTAATTCCAACTATAATTTGGTATAGTCAAGAAGTTATTTTTGGTTAACAATCTTTAAACTTTTTTTAGAGTGCAACTAACTTTGGGACATGACACATAATTATTTTTTTCAAATTGAAATTCAGTTATGGAATAAGTTTAAAATATGTTCTATATATACACTTAATTAATGTTTAGATGTGTTTGTTGTCTATCTTAAGAATTAGTGGGAAACATAAGTGCATCGGAGTTTTGGATAAGCAACACAAATATTTATTATGGTGTGATCTATTCGTTATATATTTGAATCGTGATAATAGTCATTAATATATTTATGTTAGAATAAATTGTCTACTCGACATTATGTTCCTTAGACATTTCTCCCCCAAATTTTACATAAACACAATATTTTATGTATCAGATCTACCTTTTATGTATTCAATGTCTATCTTAAAACATATCGATATCATAATCTCAATTACTAACTTGATCGTTATCAAAATGAATAAATAAATTAGTGACTCGATAAAAAATTGCTACCACTAATAGTATTCGAGTTCCATTGAACTGAAACACTTAATTGAAAAAGACAATACGCGAAAGCGGATTTATGATTTAAAATTTATAAATACAAATTAAGTCTCTGCCTCCAGCCCTTACTATACATTGAATCTAACTCTAAAATCTCTATCACAAACGTTCAATTTTTTGAAAGTTCAACTTCTATACGCAGATACTGAAATATTAATTTTGTAGTATCCAATTCAATTACCTATAAAATGTTAGAGATATAATTGATATGCCCAAAATTTAATTTCACATCTAAATTTTGAGCATATTTTTATTAACATTTGCTTGTTATTGAACCTATGAAATCGCAGTTCGAAACTCTTTTTTGTTATGCATAGTTCCTCCTTTGTTTGCCGTTGGAAAGCTGAAAACAGATAATATTGGAACTCTTTTTGCTAGGTATATAAAGCCTAATAATTTTAGTAAATATTGTAATAATTTTGTACCCAAAAATAAATAATTATGAAATCACACACTAATAAGTGATTTGATCTCTTCTACAGGATTAAATTATTTTTTTATTTGTTAATTAAATTAGAGAATTTTATTAGTCAAATAACTATTAGTTTAATCAAATATTATTATTTTTATTAGGACAAACAATATGATTATTTATCATGAAAAAATTATTTTTTTTATTTTAAAAAATTAAATAAATTATATTTCTTGATTTATTAAAAGGGAACTTATAAGTTAGAATCCAATTTGGAATTGGATTAGCAAATAAGTCCACAAAGGAGGTTATGGAAGCATTACCTATTTGGAATGGAATTTCATTTTTCCAAAATTGGACATAATGTGGAAAGTCCATAAATTGTTGCTTTTTATCAGCCATCATAATCCATTAACAATAGGATTTGATTTATCATGAAAATTTTAATTATATTAGGTTTGTATCTAAGTAACTTACCATCTTAATCATATAGAAAAAAATAAGGGAAAATTACGCAGTTAAACAAACTTATACTACTTAATTACTCGTTATAGCTATAATTTGCTATAATTACGTATACCACTCGCAACTAACATTATACATTAATTATGTGGGCTGACTTCGAGTTTGTATAATTAGCCACGTTTGTATATGTATAATAATTCGCCAGAATATACAAATACATATGTATAATATATAATTATCTAACAAATATACATATATAATTCACATTTCTCCCACTCTATGCCCTCTCTCGCTCGCCTCTCACCTCCCTCTCCCAATCTGGCTCGCCTCTCTCCTCCCTCTCCCAATCTCGCTTGCCATATATACAAATGCATATGTATAATATACAATTATCTAACCGATATACATATACAATTCACCTCTCTCCCACTCTCTGCCCTCTCTTGCTAGCCTCTCTCCTCCCTCTCCCAATCTCGCTCGCCTCTCTCCTCCCTCTCCTAATCTCGCTCGCCTCTCTCCTCCCTCTCCCAATCTCACTTGCCATATATACAAATACATATGTATAATATATAATTATCTAATCAATATACATATGCAATTCACCTCTCTCCCACTCTTTGCCCTCTCTCTCTCGCCTCTCTCATCTCTCTCCCAGTCTCGCTCACCTCTCTCCTCCCTATAACATGTAGCTACGAATTGTAATTATCAAACTATAGCTCTGGAGAATAATTAGGCTATTTTTGAGTGGCTATATAAATAATATTATATAAATGGTGTTGAAAAATACTATTATAAACAGGATCTTCTAATAAAAAAAAATATACACAGAATCAAACTCTTAAATCATTATCACGTAGAATTGCAGGAATTTAAATTTTACACGCAGACAATAAAAAAGTGGTGTATTTTTTCTAAGAGAAGCATCGGTACAAAACTTTTGATGGACAATACGACACAGTCTATCAGAAAAATCAAACTACTTTATCTTTTAAATGAAATCACCAACGTAGTCTACCAATTATTTCTTAAATTTGAAAAAAAAGTCATGATATGAAATAAACTATAGACGTAGTCGGTTTGTCAATATAAATACATATTTTCATATAAAATTATTGACGATATTTGTAAGTTAATTAACCTTCTTTTCCCGCAGTCAGTCCCATAGTTAACTATTTGATTTGTTACATGGAAAATAACATTCATAATACTCTCTATTTTATTTAGTAGAAAAGGATTTAAGGAACCTCACGAAAATTATTTTATCCAGAGATGACTAATTTCAATGTTTTAAGTTTTAGTAAAATTAGTAACCAAATATGGAATAATGCAATACTAAATTTTTATTTGTGATAACTTATGTTTGTACCCTTGTTATTATTAGGGCTAAATTTGTGAATTCAAAAAAAAAAGAAAAAGGAATTAGGTGCCCCATCAATTAATTATGTTCCTCTTTTTCTATACAAGTATACATTGTTTATGGAATTGGAGAGAATATAGAGTTTATGATCTAAAATAAACCCTAACATGATATTGTTTAGAAGGAATAAAAGTATATTATCATGATAATGGATAAAAATGGATAGTTTCTATTCTTGTTGTTGTTAGTTTTCTTGTCTCAAGAATCAAGGGAGGGAATTTTAATTTATAGGAAAAACAAGAAGATAAGTACGTGTTGGGATAAAAAAGATCTCTTTATTTTTAATTCAGTAAAAATAAGTGAAATGGTCATTTTGTGATTGTTTATTAATATGTAGTCACTATTTGAAATGTAATAAGGAAATAGTAAGTTTTGAATGCAAAAAAAAGAGAGAGGAAGATATAAGACATAAATCGATATTTAAATTTGATCTTAATTGATAAGTAAGCATTTTAATTTTAAGAGTGTATCTAGACACTTTTGAGTTTGGACAACTAAACACTCCAGCTCGACCCTCCTTCTCCTATCTCTCATGGACACCCGACACTGAATGAAGTGAAATATAAACTTTTTTTAAAAATAAGTGCTACTGGGATATAATATATTTTTGAAAATAAAACAATTGGAAACACTTTTAAAAAAATTAGACAAATACTATTGGATACTAAAAAATATTTTTTAAATGTATTGATCAAACACAGACTAATTCTCATCGAAAAAAAAAACACTTTTTCAACATTAATTAATTTTAAAATTTTGGTTAAACATCAACAATAATATTAATCCATAAATTATTCTCTTAAAAGCAACATTCGTACGCAATTTTTTTTTGTCAGATATACAGTTCATCTTTGCTTTTTTATTAGCTAAGAAAGAAAGAATATTTGCTTTTTTTCCTTAATGTTCTTGCCTTAGGAAAATGATCTTTGAGAATACCTACTGACCTTCGAACTTCATATATTCTCGTTTAAAGTCATGTTTTCAAATTAAAGAATTGTAAGTGCGTCATATTATGTATAATTACATTTTTCTAATATTTTTTTAACGTACCTCTACTTCTTCCTTAATGTTCTTGCCTTAGGAAAATGATCTTTAAGAATACCTACTAACCTTCAATCTTCATATCTTCTCGTCTAAAGTCATGTTCTCAAATTAAAGAACTGTAAGTGTGTCATATTATATATAATCACATTTTTCTAATATTTTTTGACGTACATCTACCTCTTCAAATCCACCAAACCTTTTATCATACATGTTCATAACTTAATTGCTACAATATGTAGTCATGTTCAATTACTTTAATGAAACAAAATATACTCTCATAATTTTGTGGTATACTCCACTACATTGTAAGGAATTTTATACTACACAATAGTCCCACAAAGTTCACAAGAAAAATAATAGTTACGTACTAATCATTATTTTATATGTATATTACCATAGCAAAAACAATTTTTGACGGCGATTAATATACACATTGTGTTAAAACCTTTACCAGCATTAATTCATATACTTGTTATTAGATCCAATGTCGCTATATGCTTTAGGGACATTTACAAAGAGTGTTAATTGACACTAAAAATACATATTTAGCGATAATTAAGCTATTATTATTAATTATTAATTATCGCTAAAGATTATTTTTAATTCAGTGTGTGTATATATACATTAAATTATACACCAACAATATTAAGATCCCTTGATTGTATTAGAAATTGTCCAAGGACAAAGCAAAGGTAAAGATTCTAGTATTCTAGGTAGCATCTACCTACTAATAGTTGAGTTAATTAAAAAGAAATAGTACAGACAATATAGTTTCATCATAAAAGAAAAAAAATAGTGAAAATTATATTGAAACCCTAAAAAGTAAAATTCTTGCAAATCAACTATTTCGATTTTAGGGTCATTTACAAATGTTATATATAATTTATACGATATGTTAAAGGATATAAGTTTTAAACGTATTTCTTTCTTTATTAATATAATTATTGTGTCCAATCAAACTACGTCTCTGAAAAATGGAAAAAAAAAAACTATGAAATAGTTTACATGAAGTCAAAAACCAAAAAAAAATTGATTGAAGGAAAGAAGGGTCCACAATATAATTATACAAATCGTTTTCTTATTGGCAAAATCCCTTTGGCTCCTTTCATTTTATTTCATGTCAACAAACATAGAAAAGATGTCTTCGTTATTTTATGGAGGTAGTCATCACATACATGTATGAACTAATATTTGTTTTGCGAGTTTCACATTTTAATTATCGATGATTAGTTGGGGCTTTCGATTAGAAAAAAATGTGGTGCGGGTTCATCTCTCTCGACCAACATTTTTTGTTTTTTTGTTTTTTTTTTTAGTGCCCCCAGAAATTCTTGGATTTCTTGCAATATGAGATTCTCAACCTGCAATGTCCGATAATGGCGCTGAAGTAGTGAATCTATCGGCACCATAGCACTATCTCTTCTTTAGCTTTAACTTGAACGCACGTGACTCACTCGACCGAAAGAGCTACATATTTATCTATTTGAAATATCATTATTTATGTATTAAGATATACGTAGTTAAATAGATGATGATACTTGATTAGATAGAAAACGAAAATAGTTGAGTCTAGTCAGTTTTCAAGTGTTTTTTAATATATAAATGATGATAATTCAAGTAGAAAAAGAGACTGATAGTTAAGATGCATAAAACTCATGAAAAGATAATAATTAAATATGTTTATGATCATTAAATATATGTCATTTGCCTTTTATTAATCTTTGATGCGATTGTCAACATTTAGTAAAAGTGATCGATTGGCCCATTAGCTCAGTTGGTTAGTGCGTCGTGCTAATAACGCGAAGGTCGCAGGTTCGAGACCTGCATGGGCCATCATTTTTAATAATACCTTTTTCTAGTACGAGAGGATCGGGAAAGATATGTCTCATTATTTTTAATGACAACATTTTTTAGTACGATAGAACCAGGAAAGATATGCCTCATTATTTTAAAAATTACTCTTTTTTAAATACGAGATGATCGGAAAAGACATGCCTTTAGTGTACCAGTTATCGTGCCTAGAACTTTTGATGTATTTCTTGATGTTTAATTAGGCCCAAAACAAAGTCTTGCACCAAAATTGAAGCGTTTATTCTGCTGGGCTCTCAGCCCATTGAAGTACACAACCTTAGTTACTCGTTTTTGTGATATTTTTACTGATATGACTTATCAAGATTGATTTCAGATATTTTCTTAATTATGTTATCGATTTGACAAGACCTAATTTCAGACACTCTTTATTGAACTTGTAATCTTAGCAAAGCTTCAAATATATTACGGTTTGTCAAGACCAACTTCAAATATAATATTTTTTTACTAAAGTTACGACCTTGACAAAGTCAAACTTCAGACATTTTCACATAATGAAATCGGGACATTTATTTAGCTAAGCTTCATGAATTTTCGCGTGAAGTTCATATGAACAAAGTTTTAACCAGAGTCGTCAACTTGTTCTTCGAATTTCAACAACCAAACACACAATTCATTATCCAAATCTATCTCGAATAAGCTTAAACTTGGAACATAAGCTCCATATATCACACACGTATAATATTGTATATCAAATTTTAAGCATTGTCACCAAAAATATATAAAATGTATATCAGATGTATAATGTTGCATATCGAACTTTTGAACACTACTAATAAAAAATAATAATAGTAATTTAAAGTATGCAAATAAAAACATAAAAAAAATTGACTATATAAATACAATATAGTGTCATGAGTTGTACTTTATCCCTTTTTTATCAAGTCCTTTTCCCCTTTTATGCAACAAAAAAAATGTATATATACCACACCCAAAACTAACTATTAAAAAGATAAACTCATAACCAAACTTTTATCAATTAATTCTTTATTATGGACATCTCAAAAAAGCCATTTTAGTTTATCATTTGGCATATATATAATAAAATAAAATAAAATACCAATTATTATTAGTGGTTGATAAATTTGTGGTTGAAAAACATGTTTGATTTTATCTTATTAGTTGTCAATAATGTTAGATGCTGTTCCAATTTAATAATTAGACAATGTAAAAATAGTAATAAAGGCAGACATAAAATCATAAAACAGTATTTGTGACCATATATTGTCTATAAAAATAACAAGAAAAATCCAATCCTATATTGTCATATTAATTGATTGACAAGTTTTTTTTTTTCTTTTTTCTTTCTAAATACATTGATTCTTCCAAAGATGAGGGACAAACAACACATTCTTTTTATCCAGATAAGGTAGGATTTGATTTCTTTGTGGTCTTTTTTCTTATCAAGAATTTATATTGAATTGGTTGAATCATCTTATCTAATAAATAGTTTAAATTATTACAGATTAGACCAGTAAATTATTACGCTTTCTTTACCGGATGGATGCTTTAAAATCGATTTATTAAATGTTATCTTTTGATCACTTTTTTTTTTCAATAAAATGATTGGTTAGGACTTCGAGGTACGATATGTGTTGTTTTCCTTTATATAGACTTTGGTTGAAAAACATTTTGTTTAGTTTTCAAATATAATAGATACATATACGGGTGTACCTTATTGAATTGTATGACTCATCTCTTTGATTTAGCATCGAATTGAATTATATGAATCATTTTATTTAAAATTTAAGTTGTAGAATAACTTTAATAATTTTGATTTAATTGTATAAGTCTGACCATAGTGGCTTTATTTTAAACATTGTTTTTATCTTTTTTAAAAAATTATTACGTATAAATTGTTGATTTAGAACATAATTATTCAAAAGAATATCAAAATTCACAAGGGATAATACATAAACAACCACTCAAACTTGCACTCAGATGCTTAGTTGACAAATGAGATCTCCAACTTTCAGTATGCACATTTTGACACTTCAACTCGTCTTACTATGTCAAATGAACACTCCAACTTACAAAATGATCATCTAGAGGCACCTTCAAAATTTATGTGTCACGTCATCGTCGACGGATTTCCACAAGACACATTGGGCACGAGTTGAAATGTTTAGTTGTCAGTTATCACTTGTCAATTGAGACTAAATTAATAAGGTGTCTAGATATGCACTCTCAAAACTGTAATGCTTAACAATGAAAGAAGGAAATTCAGTTAGAGCGAGAGTTGCTCTCTTGAAAAATCTGTGCTTACACAATTACCATTCGTGTTGTGCTTTCGATCCGGATTTGCAATGCGACTTTCCATTCTACTTAATTATGTTAAAAGCAAATTAAAATATATATTTATATATTATACATGTTTATAAGTTTCAAATCCTAATTTTACCGGCTTTATTTATAGTTTTAAACTAATAAATAAGGAGACAACTATTTTCCAACAAAATACATGTAAGTGGATATTATAACGCCACGTGTGAAAAGTAAGTTGGTAGTCTTTTCAAATAATAAAATCGTATAACAAGTACCTTTTTTCTATTTCACTTTTAATTGCTTTGAAGTTGCGCTCGTGCGTATTATCCCCACTTGTTGAGTTATTTGGGAGTTCGAAACCTAAATGACATGAAAAAAAAATCAAATGAATCGAAATAATGAAAAAAATAAAAAAAATCACCCAAATTACCTATAGCGTAATTTTTAATGTGTTATAAATGACATAGTTAACGATACATGTGGAATGGTTAATAGATAGTCGAATTATGTTTTGGGTTGCTTGGTCGAAATACAACCTTAATCGTTAAACACCCCCCCCCCCCCCAAAGTATTATTGTTTAACGAATTTTATATATAAATCTCAGGGTGAATTCATATTAAGGTATTTCCTGATAGATCATGCATGCATGTATCAAAATCATGTTTCGTAAGTGTTTTCAAAAAGAGTTTCAAGTGGCAGTATATATAAGAAAAAAAAATGAGCAGATTAAGTCCGTGACAAATTATTATCATTTTGTGAGTATCGTATTTAAATGAAGATTTTGATTATCTAATCCGTCGGTTGATATTTACCTCATTTTGATTCATCAAACTAATTGATCCATTTAAAAAATGGATTGATTTGAGCAAAATATGTGACCCAAATATTATATCTGTGAGAAACCTGTTCAAATAAATTGTTTAGCTTATCTTGACTCAGATTATCTCAATCCAAGTAATATTTACGAATTAATGACCCACCTTTATTAACACCTTCAATCCATTTCAACTTTCAAAACTCGCTTATTTGACATCTCTATTGCAATATATATATATTATTTGTGCAATTTAAAAGATTTTAGGACTAACAAATAGTTTTGGGCTTAGTTTCCCTTTAAGACGTTCATGTCCAGTTTGGTCTCATCATTGGGCCCTTTGGTGGGCTTCTAAACAACCAACTACACTAATTCTGATAAGTAATAAGTAAGTTCAATCAATCAAGGACAGTACTAGGACAACAAGTGTGATCGAATTCGCGATATAAATGTTATTTTAGTTATATAAATAAATAAAAATAGGTTTTTGCAAGTTTATGTTTTCTATTTAAATGATAAGTTTGCATATGAAATCATTTTTGCTCGAATTCACTATAATATATTTGTATCATATAATAATTGAATAATTTATTTAGAGAGAATATTTCATATTAAATCCGCACACATTTTCCACAATATAGTCAAGTACATTAATGGTACTTTGCATCTATGTTGATTGAGAGGTTTTCCTTTTATAATCATGGAGTTCAGATTAATTTGTACTTACTTTTACTGCAAGTATCTGTTTACCTCTCGCCAACACATAGACAACGGAAAAGTACTAATCACCTTTTGCTGTTTTTTCTTTCTGATGGATTTTGAATAAGAGACCTCGTGATTTTCAAACACTCATGGACTATATTAGGTCACACCCTTGAATGTTGTTGGCTTAGAGTTTTGAATTCACCTAGTCTGAATAGATACAAGAGAGTCTCGGTGTCGGTGAAACTCGAGATCTTATAAAATGTAGTACTATTAAAATCTTATGGTATGTGATTCCTCCTTCTTTGCCTTTGGTCCATAGAACATGATCTATAACATTTTAAACATGGATAAGTAGTCCCACGAACACCATAACTCATGGACCAAATAACAAAAGATATTTTTGCATGTTTATTTTCTCTATTTAAATGGTAACTTTGCATATGAAATCATTTTTGCTCGAATTCACTATAATATATTTGTATCATATAATAATTGAATAATTTATTTAGAGAGAATATTTCATATTAAATTCGCACACATTTTCCACAATATAGTCAAGTACATTAATGGTACTTTGCATCTATGTTGATTGAGAGGTTTTCCTTTTATAATCATGGAGTTCAGATTAATTTGTACTTATTTTTACTGCAAGTATCTGTTTACCTCTCGCCAACACATATACAACGGAAAAGTACTAATCACCTTTTGTTGTTTTTTCTTTCTGATGGATTTTGAATAAGAGACCTCGTGATTTTCAAACACTCATGGACTATATTAGATCACACCCTTGAATGTTGTTGGCTTAGAGTTTTGAATTCACCTAGTCTGAATAGATACAAGAGAGTCTCGGTGTCGGTGAAACTCGAGATCTTATAAAATGTAGTATTATTAAAATCTTATGGTATGTGATTCCTCCTTCTTTGCCTTTGGTCCATAGAACATGATCTATAACATTTTAAACATGGATAAGTAGTCCCACAAACACCATAACTCATGGACCAATCTTGATTCCTCCATTGTATGGAATTATTATTAGTGAAAAGTCCATATGATCTAAAAAAAACTAAGGGAACAGATGGGGACTTTAGGAGAACAATAACCATGGAATTTAACTTTATATATAAGTGGTGTAAACTAAAAGAAAGCTACACTAACATGTCTCCTTTTTTGTATTTTGATTCATTAGAATCTAAGTAACATACAAAAGGGAGGGAGGCAAAAGTGGGGCCTTATTGACACATGTTGAATTGTCATTGGTTTTGAAAAAACATGGTTATGACCAATTGGGCCAAAGAGATAGTGCCCACACAAATTGAATCATAGCCTATTGGACTTTCCTCTTTGTGGGCTTTAATGACACTTAGATATGAAACAACTCTATCACTTAATTAATACTTTTGATCATCCTTACCCATGAAATAGCTAACATCCTCATTCCTTATTATCCACATGCATCATAGAGTCTTATAGATAATAATAATAATAATAATAATAATAATAATAATAATAATAATAATAAAAAAGTGATATGTTATCGATAGGAACCTAGGATCTATCAGAAATAGTTTATCTGCCTCACAAAGATAAGAGTAAGGCCTACATACGTCCTACTCTTCATACTTCATTTGTGGAATCACACTGAATATGTTATTGTTGTTGTTTGTTATCAATATGGATACATAAGGTAAATAATAATCCAATACCATTGCATAAATCAAGAACAAGGTAAAAGAGGAGATAATATGATTCATGCTTAATATGAAATCTAATAAATAAGAAGTCCAAGCCACATCTACTAACTAATTTTATAAAATCCAATAGCTTAAAATATGTATATTCTTTCAAATAAGTTCTTTTTAGATTTTATTTTTCCTAATAGGGTTTTATTTGATGTGCACTCATATTAAATCTTTCACCAAGTTATAAAAAAAAACACGAAAATTTGATTAAATATAGGAGGATAATAACAAAATCATGCTATCCAATCAAATGGATATAGCTAGAATCACCAAATAAAGTCAATATTTTGGACCAACAAATATAGAAAAAAAAAATGGAGTTGTCAAAAATAGAATCGTATATATACTACTACAAAACAGGAATTAGCGACAGACAAAATTTCATAACTAAATATTAAAAAATTCATGTTAATCCCATTTAGCAATGGATTATCGACGAATTATATGAAAATTTTATTAGGTAGGAACCCAAAAAATTCCGTAGCTAATTCCATATTTTTTTATCGCGATGCTGATTAACATATCAAAGAAAATAACAAAAAGATTGGGATGTGGATAGTGACACTGCAAAGTCACTTGCTGAAAGCTCAATGCAATTAGTTAGATAAAGATGAAAATGCCAGGAAATTTTGGAAGTGAATGTTCAAAAAATAAATTCTATATATTGACATATATTATAAATTAAATTATATATTTTTGTGACTTTTATACGCTAAAAGTTGACAATACAATGATCTGTAAGAAAGATGTCATGATCACATCTAAAATTAACTAAGTAGATGTTATTATCTTTGGTCCCAAATATTAATTGTCTTTGTCAAATTAAATTTGCAGTAAATATAATAAGATGTTTTAGAAAAAAAAAGTACTTTTAAAAAAAATAAATCCATTATTCTTCCAATTAGTGATACATTAATTAAATAAGATTTTTATGTTGAAATAAAAGATAATTTAGACAAATATTCTTACAAATTAAGACAATCAAAACAGTTTATAAACATTTATTTATTTATAGTACCAAAAGTGTTTATAAAACAAAATCAACTAAAACTCATAAGTTGGTCGCCTCTAACTTATGATTTTAATTACAACGGGTAAGTATTTCTGGTTTGATCATACATTTTACAATTATACCCCTACTATATTTTGAGTCATCACCAAAATACTACTATTTATAACATAACTTTAAAAGAGAAATAAAAAATAATTTAGATTAATAATCGTCTAAGACAAATAATATAGATTGTAAATTTGTTTTTTATTTTTCACATATCCACGTTGGTATTAATATTTATATGAGATGAATGGTGACATTATTGGACTTTAATAAAAACCTATTTGCCCAATGCAAATCATCATGTATGATAAATATATTTGGACCATCACATCTTTAATGGACTTTAATAATAAGACGTACGTGTGTTGAGTTGTGAAAATAAAATTGGATGCTTTAATCCAACATATAATAATGTGGCCAACACTAAATTAAAGTATGGGACCTCCACCCTCTATAAATGCCCTAATTAAGATATTTCTTGAGTAATTAGAAAGAAGACAAAAAACGACTTATTAAATAATTGAAAATTTTAAGTTATCAAAATTCGAATATAATAAAATATTACATTTTTTGTATTATTTTTGAATAATGAATGAATACTTTGGTGTTTGTATATATATAATAATAGAATTTCTATTGTCTTAAAGCGCACAAATTAAAGAAATCCTATTATTATATATATATATATATACAAACACCAAAAGTATTCATTGATGGTGTTTGTTCGATTGTTATACTAAAAGAATGCAACGAACAACTAATTTTGTCGTTAAATTACAAAGATTGGTTGTTAATTTTATATGACAATTTGTAAAACTATTTTGTTAGACACGAGATATTTAACGATAATTTTCATAATGTTTTTTTTTTTTTATCTATTTTTGTGTGTCTCTCGGACATGACATTTTATGGTATTTATGTGCACCTATCATACGTAGAACTATAAATTCATGAGCAAATTCTAGTTTTTCAAATATTTATTTCTATCTACTAAATTATTATTATTTTTAAATAATCAAAAAGGGATTAAAAAAAAGTTATTTTGAAAAGTGGTGAATCTTGGATGATTTTTACTTTTTTTGGGTGGATCAAATTAGAGAACCCCACAATAATTAAGAAAGCTAATCTCCCAAAAATGCATGCTTAATTAGGACTTTATCTTCTTCAAACAAATGACAATCAATAAGACAAGACTTTGCCTAATTATTGAAGTTAATTAACCTCATATATCCACTAATTTGGCAACTTTTTACCAAATAACCCTTCAATAGTGTATTTCTACTATGGTGCATATTATACAACAACAGAAATAATAACACATTCAGAAAAAATTTACAAATTATGAAATATGAGAAAAGTAGAGCGTATATAATTTAATCCTTATATATTAGATGGAGAAAGAATGTTTTTGATAGACGCTGGATGATATTGAGTTATATTTTGTCAGGCCACAATCACTTCAATCTGAACCTATCATGGTTTTTTTCAGCTTTCATAAACTCCTTTTTCTTCTCTATCAAATATTGGAGGACACAATATATAAAGTTGTCAGAAATAATATGTCTCATGCTAGTAGTAATATTATTCTTGGGTTATTCCTTTTTTTTTTCTAAGAATAAAAATCATCAAAAATAAATCCTAAGTATCTTTAAAGAAGGAGTAATTTATATAGGTGTATTTTCCATCCTTTTGTTTTATGTATAAATAACAATAGTGTTCAGGTTAAATTTGTGCGCACTTCAAGGGGTTCAGATAAACTCCCTTAACAAAAAATTATATTATATATATAAGATTAGAATGATTTTTCATGAGTTATTTTTTTATATTTTGAATCATCTCGACTCGATCTAATGAGTATATGCATAGGATAACTTTTATCCATCAAAATGTTAGTAAATGGAAGAATTGGTACTTTAGCTTCTTTTTTTTTGTCTTTGTTGAGAAAAAAAAACTATATTTGATTCTTCTTCAATTCCCTTTTCCTTTTATTGTGACATGAATGTTGAAACATGAATTATAGGAATTTATCTTTTTTCATCTTTATTTGGTTTTTTTGGTGGGGGTCTAGGGAAGAAAAAAAATCATGGTACACACCCTTTATTAACACTAGTTGAAAGCAAATATCCCACTAAAAAAAGGCTTATCAGAATCCAAGAATACACATTTCCATGCCCCCCATGATGCTTACAAAAATTTATGGATGTCAAAGCATAAGAAGGATAAAAAAAGCTTATATTATATATTTTTCCGGTGTTTCTGATACTCGCTTTGAAGTCTGATTTAAAAAAAATATATATATTATACCTTTATCGAGTTAAGTCATATGCATTGACGATATAAAATATCTATACAATTAATTTATTATCAGCAAATTAATTATCATAGGTGGATTTCCAAAAATAATAATATTAACTATAACATAATAAAATGATAACTAATGTTATCATAAATTACTATGATAATATAAAATATTTAAATATTTATGTGTATAACTTAAATCCTATCGTCATATCTCAATGCATTACTATATAAAAAAAGAGTTCAAAAATACTCATATTATATATATCGTCAGCATAAGAAAATTTTACATTATCTATATATTTATCAAATAATACTTTTTTTATGTTCAAGGTTACAAGTCACAACATATAAAGAGACTTACATATAGATATTATTTTGGTAATTTTAAATTCTTTATGCTAAGTATGTATAATTGTATATTAGTTAGACTCTATAAAAACTCACCTTAGCAACCATAACTCCAAATAATTTCTAAAGCAAACCCCTCCCTCATGCATGTCCCTTTCTATAATAACCCTAAAACACCTCATGTTTTCTCTTCACAACCACACAAATTGATCTCTCATTTCAACATCCTTCATATATTTTTTTCTACTTTTAAATACATTTAACACTCAAAATCTTTCATATCTTCATCTTGATTTTCTTTTGATATACACCTTTTTTTTAGTACTCATCATGTCCATTACTAATGAAAAAATGTCCAAGAAAATTATCCAATGTAGGAATAATTCAGGAGAGATTGATGTTTTTGAGGCTGCAAATTATTTCTCTACAACACATGAAGATTATTACAACAACAATCAAAATTTTCACAACAACAAGAAAAATTTGAGAGGTGGAAGAATGAGTTTTGATATGCCTATGATGGGAAATTCTTCATCACTTCTAGTTCCAACACAAACAACAACTTATAATAATCAACAACATCATCATCATCATATTATGGATCATCAAAAACCAATTATGATGAAACAAAAAGATCAAAAGAAGTATAAACAACCAAGTTCACCAGGAGGAAGACTTGCTAGTTTCTTGAATTCACTCTTCAATCAAACATCATCAAAGAAAAAGAAATCATTGAAAGATATTCAAGAAGATGATCAAAGCCCAAGTGGAAGAAGGAAAAGAAGAAGTAGTATTAGTCACTTTAGCTTTAGAAGCTCAAGTAATATTAATACTACTACTAATACTATTAATAGTACTACTAATACTACTAATAGTACAAGTAGTGATTCAAAATCATCATCAAATAGTGGATTTAGAACTCCACCTCCTTGTGCACCTACTCCAACAAAATCCTATAAAGATTTCAAAAGTTTTGCATATGGTGATCAACATCACAAGAAAATCAATATCACTAGTGATTATTCTTGGTTGGATGAGAAGTTGAGCAAGAATAATGGAGTTTATAATAAGAATAATACAAACAATGGATTGTTAGAGAAAAACAAGACATATAACAAAATTGTTGATGTTGTTGATGATGGAGATAGTGATTCAAGTTCTGATTTGTTTGATTTGCCAAATATTGACTTGGATTACTATTCATCAAGTGGTTTACCAGTTTATGAGACTACACATATGGATAACATCAAAAGGAGTGCACCAATTTCAAGCTGCGCAATTTGAAAGGGGAGTCTTGATGCAACAACAAAAAATTACGTCACAAAATCAAGAGGCGTATAATAGTTTGAATGTGGTGATCCGGACCATCTAATTCAAACCATTGTGCATAGCAGAAGCTTAGTGCATCATATTTGTTTTTGCTTTACAAAATACTCATATTGAGTTTTATGTTATTTTATTTTTTTGTGGTTGATATTTAGAGCCATAAAAAAGAAAGTCTTGATTTTCTTGTCAGGATATGGCCATAGATTTGCCATTTTTTTTATTTTTTTTTTTGTGATTCTTTAGAAGTTTTTGCAAAGCTTTTTACTGTGTGTACAGTTTGAAATGTCTTCTTTGCCTTGACTTTTAGTGCTATGGGAGTGTAAGCACATCATGTGTCCACCACTATAACAACTTTGATATAATTATGCATGATTATTATTATGGATTTTTTACAATATCTCATGATGAAAAAACCAACCATAGTCATTATAACATATATCCCTATTAATTATCTTTTGACTTTAGTGATAAGCATTAACAGATAAGATTAATTCAAATTATGAAAACTTGATAGAGTTAGTTGTTTATAATGATTAAGTTACCAACTATATGACATTGTTGATGTGTCAACCACAACCATCACATATCTCGAAGACTCGAACGTGTAATCACGCTAGTAAAGTCTAAAAAGAGTGGTGTGTAGGCAAATCTTACTCTTACTTTATGAAGATAAAAGAATTGTTTCTGATATACCTGACCTAGACTCAAGTAAAGCAACATTATTAATCTGCCATTTCATTATATTCTATTCGATGCTCGTTTAAGTATAATTAGAGTTTTGCATTTGAAATTTTGAATATATTCCCCCTCCCTTTTTTGAACACTCTTCTCCCTTCCACACGAAAATCAGTGGTGAAACTAGATTTTTAATTTTTATCGAGGGAACTTTAAAGAAATATGAAATATTTTTCATATATATAATATATATTTCTCAATGCAGGGAATTTAATTAAACCCCTTTCAATAAATTTGATTAGTTGATTTTCTAACCATGGATACTGAGGTACATGTACACTTGGCTGTTTTTCTTTTCTTAAAAAAGATAAAAAAAAAAAAAAAAAAAAAGATAAAGGGAATGTGTACGGACAAAAGAATGTACCTAGAGCTCTATATATAATATAATATATAAAATAATAGAGTAAATAAGATCACTTCTAGGGTTATAATTAATTAATTAGATCTTTGTTATAATTAATGACACACCACTTTGTCTAATCAAAGACACAAAGCACTATAAAATCATGCAAATCTATTCCATAATCCAAGTTAAAGGAACTACATATTAATAAAGACAAAGAATCTAGGCCCAACCTTGATTTATTTATGCATAAAATAAAAATGACCAAGAATTAAAGCATGATATACATAATCAAAGAAGAGAGACAATTAAACAAAATATCAAAGGGAAAGGCAATTTATGTTTTTGTGATTATTCTAAAGGTCAAAAGGGGTCCAAAAAACTAATGACTAATTAAAGAAGAATGGACAAATTTAAAGGTAAAGGACTAGGTTTTGATAATTATTAGCAATAATAATCTTGGACAAATTTTATAATATACAACTCACAAATGTGTTATGTGTAGATAGGAGTGCAAAATCAATTCATAAAATCATGATTCGCTCAGTTTGATTAGGTTTGAGCGGGTTAATAACCTGATTTTTAGCCTATTTAAGTCCAACTCGTTAACTTTTGAATATACTAAGATTCACTTATTTATTATCTCAATTTAACAAAAGCTATAATTAGATTGTAACAAAATAAAAAATATAAAGAAAATGAACTATAAAAAGCAAGCAGGATAATTAGAAAGATGAGATCATGGAAAATTTGGACCAATATATATACACGAATCTTATTTATTATCTCAATTTAACAAAAGCTATAATTAGATTGTAATAAAATAAAAATATAAAGAAAATGAACTTAAAGCAAGCAGGATCATTAGAAAGATGAGATCATGGAAAATTTGGACCAATATATATACACCAAAGTAATAATTCAAATAAGCATTTGTTGTCCCAAAAAAATGCCACCAAGTAATAAATGAGTCAAGACTTGTATCAATTTTTTTTATTTACTTTAAAAATTATAATGAAGAATCTGATTGTACATTATTATACTATATTTTATTATATAATTTAACTTTATTTTGAAAGAATAATATAAATTATTTTTTCATTCCATTGACAGAAGATAGCTTATGAGGTAAAGATTACGCAAAAGTATACAAAACAAAAAAAAAAACAAATTTTTACATCTTAATTGGCGTGGGACTCAACGCACCTACATGGTACCCTCATTTATTAATATTGTCCAAAAATATTTTTTTTAAAAAGGGGTCAAATAATTCACATTCTTATCGACGTGAGAGTCAACATGCTTCTCACTCTGTTAAGAATAAGGTTCGATGTTTATGTAAATAAATTTTACACTATTGAGTACGCTAAATTATTCATCATGAACAAGTTCATTGCACATGTAAATTATATTTTATCGCCCCCCTCCCCAATTCGCTCCTCATTCTCTTTGAAATAAATAAAGCTCGCTATGAGCCGTGTCTTTCCACGTTATATTATGTTCCCTCCACGAGAAAGACACACAAAAGAGGTATCCACCATCCCCTACCCCAACCCAAAAAAAACAGAAGATGAAATTGGAAATGGGCCAAAACAAAAATGGACTTATTTACTAAGCCCAGTGGATCAATGCAAGCCCAAATGAAAGAGTTTCCCAAAATGTGTGTCCAATTTCTATCCGGTAAGCCCAACAAGAAGCCCAAAAATGTGTAAGTGTATTAATTTTTTTAAAAAATGACTTATTTACTAAATACAAGAAAAGAATAATATTTGTGATAAATAATTCGTCATAAATTCGAGTTATAAATTGTCCTGAATTTAGCACAAATATCAATAACACTAAATTAATTTGTGATGTATATTACTACAAGAAAGTTCATTCACGATGAAGAATTTGTTGTTAAATCGCCCTGAATTCATAAAAAATGATGAATTCTATCATAATATTGTCACAAACTCGTCATACTTTTATAAATTAATGTGTTTGTCATAAATATTCCATCAAAAGATTATTATTTTCTTGTAAGAAGTCTAACAATAGAACCTACCACCAAAACAACTTCTATTTCCATTTTTTTCTTCCTCCCTCTGGGTTCAAATCTTTCTAGAAATGGAATCGCCTTTATTAGGGAGCATTTTACCTTCAATATAGGAGTTTGTGGCATGAATCTGAATTTAGTCATGTTCTAATATGAGTATCGAACTAACCAAAAAAAAATCAATCATTTTGGTACAGGTGGATGGACAATCATTTTTATACAATATAGGGAAAATGCATAAGTACCCCCCCAGCCTATATCCGAAATCCCAGAGACACACCTAACCTTTATTAAGGTCCTATTACCCCCCCGAACTTATTTTATCTATAATATTCTACCCCTTTTTGGCCTACGTGGCACTATCAGGTGGGCCCAGCGCATGTTGACATTTTTTTCAAGGATAGTGCCACGTAGGCCCAAAAGGGGTAGAATATTATAGATAAATTAAGTTCGGGGGGGGGGGGGGTAATAGGACCTTAGTAAAGATTAGGTGTGTCTCTGGGATTTCGGGCATAGGGTGAGGGGGTACTTATGCATTTTCCCTACAATATATAAAGAATGAATATTCTTCAACAACTTCCTTTTTTATGCTAAAAGAAGAAAAATCATAAATTTTCCTAAACCAAACCCAAGAATATGTGTCCAATTTATTTATTTATTCTCTAGAAATGTCATCAACAGTCTTTCTTCTTCAAGTAATTAACTTGAATTCCTAACAACAGATGAAACTAGAACTACTACCCTATTCATAGAAAGTGAAATATTGTAACATAGAAAAAGAAAATTAGTGCATATACAAGTCCATTTGACCTACCCACTTTGATGTATAATTAGGGTCCTACTAAATACCATTAAGAATTATGATGTGACCCGAGAAAATCGAATTCAGAATTTAAAATTTATAAATTTTTAATATATATGTAGAATTTGGGTATAATCTACTGCTTTCTGTGAGTTGAGAAAATGATTTTTTTTATGTCCACGTAAAAATTGAATAGATGAAAATTACTTTTTTGAATATTTTATTAGTAAAAATGAATCTCGTATGTGTAAAAATAAAAATATTTTGTTAAAGGAACATAAAATAACAAATTTGTAAATGTGGGTTCTCTTCTAGATTCGTCATTAGAAATATATAGAATCTCTCTATCTCTAACCTGAGATTTCTAGTTCTAGGAATGGATCTAAAAGAGAATCTATGGATTCACAAGAACCTAATTGGCATGTATCCAGATTCTATTTGTATAATACGCAGTTCATTAAAAATCTAAAATATTTATTCGTGAATTCAATTATTATTTTGTATATCAACTTGTTGTTGATATAAGAACCTACAAATAATTAAATTTTGAATTCACATCTATTAGATTCGAGCTCTGAATAACATTAGAATAATTTATAAAAATAATCTTGAATTTAGATGATCTTGAAAGACTATGATTTCTCTATGACGAAGCAGGCTGTCAAAAGTTCAAAATTACTATTTTCAAGACTATTGTGTGTAATTTTTCCTAGAATATTTCTTCTTTGATGAACCTTATTTAGTTGGATTTTAACGAAAAAAGTGAGAAATCAAAAGAAAAGGTCTTTATCAAATATAATATTAATAGGACCAAAGTATGAGAGTGCCACATAATTGAGGGGTTGAGTGTCAAAGACAACAGTAGTGATCAGTTATCATAAAATTTCAACACTCTAGTGATTAGACACACCTAACTACCTACATTTAGTAATAAATTATTTTTATCCCCTTTTTTGTTCTTGATAATTAAATCTTCAAAATCACCTAAAATGGAAACAAATGCTTTTGGATTTGATTTTAAAATATTAAAGAAATGTTCTCTCACACATGCTCAGAAGCACCCATAAAAAGTTGTAAAACACCTTGAAGTTTCTTTTTTCTTTCCTTCTCTTTTACAAAAATAAAATAAAATAAAATAAAATAAAATGATACTTAATTTTGACCTCAGTCTGTAAATAAGCACTTTAACTTTGAGAATAAACATATAATTACTTTAATTTGATTTCAACTAATAACCATATATTCTATCTCATTTCCATTATATTGTATAAACATTTGATGCTGATTTAACACATAAATCTCGTAGGTGTCTTAATATCATTTTGTAAGTTGAACGGTTCAAATGACACGATAGAAATGAATTGAGGTATCTAGACGCGTATAATCAAAAGTAGAATTGGAAGGCTCGCTCGCTCGCTCACCGGTTTGAGATCAAATTTGAGTGTTTGTTTATATATTATTAATAATTTTATTTAAAAAATCAATTTGTTGGAAGTGGAAATTGTGTTGACTTAAATGTATTTGGTTTACCAGTGCTTCTCTTCTCTCCAAGAATAAAAGTGGCAAAGCACCATTGCACCTGTTCCAAGTTCTTTCTAACTTTTTAGACTCTTCTTCTTGGTAAGTTTGATATAAAGTTTCAATCTTTTTCATCAAATATGATTAATTTTTCTACTTTTTGTATTTCCCTTGTGATTTTCTCAATTGGGTATTTTCTTGTTTCTTGTTTGATACAGTAAGATTAAAGTTATGATTTTTTTTGTGCTTGTTTCTTGATTTGTAAAGCCTGATAGTTGTCACCTGGGGGATCTTGATTTTGTCTTCAGTATACTTTTTACTAATTTTAGTTTAATGTTTTGGTTCTATATAATAGCACTGTTCCCTTTTCTTTGGGGAAATTTGTTTTGCTTGTGTTGTAGAGTTAATGGTCAAAAATACACCTAAAGTATCGCGATTTTTTGAGTTTTGATACATGAATTAGATAAATAGTTGGTGATAGTTCAAGTATGAAACTCGAAAAATCAGGATACTTGTGTGTTTTTGACCCTTCACTGTGTATGTTAGGTCTGATTTAATCTGAATTCCAAGATTGGAACTTTAATTCATACTGATGTATGTCTGTCAATTTATATTTTGCATATTCAGAATTTCAGTTGGATTTGGCTAGTGGTGAAGAATTCATTATAAATTTGCACTTGTTATAGTTTTGAGAAACTTTTGTTTCTGGATGGAACCTTTGAGCTGTGCTTTGGAAGGGAGAGGCCTTATTTTTCCTGATAATGTTGAATTGTCGGTCGACACGGTTTCGAGAAGTAGAAGTATTGTAAAGGAATGGAATTTGAACCCTTTTTGTGATGTTGATAAAAGCATTTGTGGTTTTAGTCAAGAAGTAACTGAAAGCACAGAGTTCCTGGGATCAGGTATTGCTGATATTTTGAAGAAATCAGCAGCCAGTAACCCGTGTCCCGGGGTTTTAAGTGGTGAAATGAGTGATGGTTGTGGTAAAATGCTATCGTCAACTTCTATGTTTAATACATTTGAACCGATTCCTGGAGAAGTTGGACTTGGTGCCATGTTTAACCAGAGGGCTACTAAATCTAACAATCCGATGTCATCATTGATTGATTTGAAATTGGAGGAGTTGACTGATCATGGAGAATTAAGGACTAGTCAATCTTCGAAAGAAAGTTCGATACTTTCTTCTCCAGAATCTTCATTGGCAGCTGGAAAAGCCCAAACAAAGAGATTGCATTCTCAGTTTTCTATCTCTCAGGTTCGTGGCCAGAAGGAGGTGGAGTCGACGACTGTTTATAGGGAAATTAAGAGTAATCAGTCTTTAAAGAGAAACTCGGCTTTGTCTTCAGTCAATTCGTCACTGCAGGGAAAAAGACTACGTACTACGAATTTTCATTCCGAGATTCCTGTCTGCCAGGTTCATGGTTGTAACAAGGACCTGAGCTCCTCAAAAGACTATCACAAGAGACACAAAGTATGCAATGAACACTCAAAAACTGCTATAGTCATAGTTAATGGGATTGAGCAAAGGTTTTGTCAGCAGTGTAGCAGGTATGGTTCTAGCTCATCGCTGCTCCTTTTGTCATGTAATAAAATTCTTAGATTGCACTGAATATGTGTGTGTGTGTATTAAACAAATGTAGAAATATTGTTGACGTGTTGCATTTGATCTAGGAAAACCAGCTGTTGTATTGAATTCATTTGCTTGACTAGGCTAACAAAACTAAACCAAATGACAAATCATGTGGATGTAATGTCGAAAAGAAGATAAAGTTTTAGCATACACTCTTAAAGAACTTATTTTGACATGAATGTGGAAGCTACTATTAGCTCCTCCTAGTTTCTACTTAATATATTTAACGTATGCCTTACTGTTTCTGTTAACTTCAGTTTGGACGATCTATCAAAACTTTTAGAAAGTTAAGTAGATATAGAACTTACAATCTTTCCTCTGTAGAGTAACTTAATCATGACCTGCTAATTGGCCATCCTCCAGAATTCATTCTTATGTAATCATGTTTAAAGTAGAGAGCTGTTCGCGGTGTTAACAAAAAGAGACCAGCATAGCACTCAGTTATTGTGCAGGTGTGAGGTAGCGGGTAAATAGTGGAATAGTTGAGGTGCATGCAAGTTGGCCTAGACATCACAGATATTGTTAGAAAAAAAAAAAAAAGTGACCAGATGTTTACTGATTTTTATGCATTTGGTCTGAATGTCAGAATTTAGTAGTAACAATTTCGCATGAATTTCTTGGCTGCTAGTCCTGCATAGAATTGCAGTAACCTTTTAAAATGCAGGTTTCACTTGCTAGCAGAATTTGATGAAGGTAAACGCAGCTGTCGCAAACGTCTTGCAGGCCATAATGAGCGGCGGAGAAAGCCTCAATTCGATACTCACTGGGGTAAACCTTTTCTCCCTCCGCTAATTATCCTGCATTTGCTGATAATGTTAAAGAGAGTTCTATGCTTGATTTGTCTTCTAGTTCTCATTAAATCAAGGTATAATCAACTTTGTATGACCTAAGAGTTTCATCCTCCGTACTTCAAGTCTCTTCCTTTTTCCTCTCAATTAGAAAACGTACCGCTGTTATTTTCCCATCTCTATTTTCATGTGAGGGCTTGAAAGAACTTTCTACTGTTAATCCAATTTGCTTATATTGAGCGAGTTTTGAAGTTCGTTAGTGCTAATTATCCTACTCCCTCCATTTTAATTTGTTTGTCTTATTTTCCTTTTTAGTCTGTTTAAAAAAGAATGCTTCTTTACTTTTTTGGTAACTCTTTAATTTTAACTTTTCACATGACATGTTTAAGACCACAAGCTTCAAAAGCTTGTTTATTTTCTTAAACTTCGTGCTAACTGCCAAGTCAAAACCAGGCAAATAAATTGAAACGGAGGGAGTATTTACTTAATCATATCTAGTTAAATATAGTTTCTGTATCAAGTTTTTCAGTTTTTCATTTGGTAAGCATATCTGTAACTGATTATAATCATTCTGTTAGCTAGTGGCACTCTCATGCTTGTTCTGCTTTGTGGATAAATTGTTAGCAGTTTTACCGACTACGAATTTATGCAAAATGCAGGTTCAAGATTTTTGGATATGACTTCCCAAAGGAGAGTACCATTTCTTTTCCCCGAAATCTTTCCCGGTAGCTTCTTTTATCAAGAAAATTATGAAGATAATAACAACAGCAAGCACCTTAAATTAGAACATAAGCCATTCGGCATCTCTCAATTGGCTATGTCAGTAAAAAATGAGCAATTCCCAGCGAAAAGCATCCAGCATCATTACGGAGTGAGAAAACAAGATCCGTCCAAAGTTCTCACTGGTGGGGCAACATTGTCTGTTCAAGAATTTTCCGAAGGGCAAAACTCCTCTTGTGCTCTCTCTCTTCTGTCAGCCCACTCACAAAACCTTCTACACAATTCAACGGATGTTTCACCAACTCTACGTTTGACGGTTGAACCAAACCATCATGTCTACATTAAAGGAGATCATCATAATCTTGAGAAATCTCCCAGAGTTAGTGTTGCAAATAGATTGACACCAGTTGAGTTATATTCATTTGACGTAGCCGAGCAAGATGTGGTCGTTCAAGTTCCTGATAGTGATGCTGTTTCATTTGGAATTCAGAGAGATCACGGCCATGATCAAAGATCAAACTCTATAAATTCCAGGAACTGCCTTTCTCCGGAATTTGGGCCTACCATGGATTTAGTGCAGTTGTCTTCGCACCTACAAAGGGTCGAGCAGCAGAAAAATTCCGTCCAAGTGAAGCAGGAAAATGATATCTTTTGTTCCTTTACTTCCACTTGAGGCTTATAAGAGCTACAAGGTCTGTAAACATGTTCATTTGATATATAATGCTTCTTTTCGTTTCTATCAGGAACTCAAAATGTCAATACATGTAAATCCACTCTTGTAGTTCATGTCGTATGTTAAATCAAGAACTAATTTCTCTGAGTTCAATAGACAAAATACATTCCCTCATGAATATACACTTGATATCTTACTAGACAAAGTTAACACATTTGAATAATGTGCCATTTCACTTATACATGTTTGGGCAACAAATTGAGATAATCTTATTTACTACTACTTGCAGGTTTTCATTTCTAGTAACTAGTGAAGATTAAGGATCATTATGAGCCTTGGTGAGTGTGTCTATTTTGCGCCATGATTTCTTTTTTCGAACCATGTAAATTACAGTGTGCTGAACCTCTATAGTGATGTACAAGCCTACTAATGTGACATTGCAGTATTCATATCTTTCATCCCCTCCCCCTCCCCCCCCCCCCCCCCCCCCTTCTTGAAAAGAGAGAAAGCCCAAAAGCAAAAAAGCAAAAGCTTTTAGGAATAGGAACTCCTTGTCTGCAATATATATATATATATCATATAAGTTGTTGTTGTTATTATTCGTGTGTGACCTTTTCTTGATTTTTTCATCCTCATTGCAGTCTGAAGGGTCAACATCCGAAATGAAGAATCGGAAGATTATATGAGGAGATTAAACTAATTCACAAGTGGCCTTTCCAACAAGTCAAAAGGCAAAGGCAGATTAATAAATGATTGATATCAGTACATCTTTTGTAAGTGTCAGCCATAGCTTTTCTATTGCTTTCTTTACATCAATTGTTTTGTTTCAATATATCCATTTCGTCGAAACAGTGCTCTTATTATTTTAATAGTTAGTGTTGTCTTTTAAGGAATCTTGCATCATATACTGATGTTTAAGAAGAAAATAGTATCAGAAATATAACATTTCTTGTGTGTAATCTTATGTATATCATCTCTTTTGTGTTAGATGGGACTGTAACAACCCCTTAAGTTTATGAAAACAATGGTAATTTCCTTTGTCGTGACTCATGACATCTATAAATCTTCACTTTTCCGTTAGCAATTGTTGTTATACATCTATAACTGGTAAAGTTGTTGTCACGAGCTGTGGAAAAGCCTCTTGCAGAAATGTAGGGTAAGACTGCATATAATAGACAGTCCTTGTGGTCCGGACCTTTGCATATCGGTGATGCAAATTCCATCTCCTCATTGTGAAAAGCATAGAATCTTACTATTTGTAGCAAAAATATCATATATATATTTTTGATGGCTTTAGTCTACTTTCCAATTCAACACTTTTGCTGCCATACATTTGTGACTTCTACTGCAGAAAAGTTATGCTCCATGCATGTGTTTACACGTGTACATACACGCGAAAAAGAAAAAAAAAATGAATCTTTCGATTGAGAAGCTATAGTGGCATGTCTTTTCGAGTTGTAGGCGTGCAGAATTGTATATGGAATCTATCATGAAATACATTTTTTTGTGATTTTTTTAGGTGAATTTGACTTGGTTGGTTAGTTTTTCAATTCATTATAGTGTTATTTTATGCATTAGATTAGTGTTTTTTTGTTGTTGTGGTCCTTGATAGAGAAGGAAGTAAAGAAGAAGAAGAAGAAGTGGTCCCTTATTTATTGGAATTGCAACATTCTATTTGGTTGGAAAAATTAGACATGTTGTTCCCATCATGTAGTATCATTCTAGTAAGTTGTGAAAAAATTGTTCAATATATGCAAGTGGGGTTGGGGGGTGGTGGTGGTGGGGGGGGGGGGGGTGTGATTAATTGAATTCTTTTGAATAAACTATGATGAAAATTGGAGCATTGAGCTTTTGTGTGTGGTAATTCCCTTTTCACGCGCATCATGTCATGTCAGCAAAAAGTGTTAAATTCATATGTTTTTTTGGGGCAGTGTAAGTGTTAGATCGAAACAAGTTCAAGTTACAATATCAAAGTAAAAGAAGCGAAGAAATTTAGAGGGTTGTTGATGTATTTAGCGTTTTAATACTTACTATATGTTGTTTCATTTGCTTTGTATGTCTTGTTATTTTGTTGTCGTTATTTTCCTTCCCACGTTGCTTTGATTATGTTTTTTTTTTTTGAGTTGAGACCTAAAAGAAATAACTTCTCTACCCCACAAAGATACGAGTAAAGGTAAGTGTACATCCGATCTTTTTCAAATTCAAATTCCACTCGTGGAATTATATCGGATATATATGTTGTTTATGATGATGATGATGTATTTAGCTTCTTCTTTTTTGTTTGTTTATTACCCATATATAAGGGTAAAAGAGGGATTGAGCACTGGGCATATAAGTTGTAATATTTTACTTAATAAACTTAAATTTTAAATTTGAGGAAGATGTTAAATTAGCACTAAATATAATAATATAGCATAGGATAAACTTTTTTTTTTAAAACTAAAGTTTAAAAATAGCAAATTAGATAAAGCCCAAACACAAACTATAGGACAAGTCCAACAAACTTAACCATCCTACATGTTTTCTCACAAGTAATTGGATAACATCATTAATATTACACATAATATAGTCCCAATATTTGCTTCAATTCAACATCTAAACCTACAAAATAAAAAAATAAAAAATCATTAGATGTATATATATGTACATTACAAGAAAAATAAAACTTATTAATTTTGTTATGAAAATGAAAAAATAATAATCTTACATTGTTGGTGTTTCCAGACAAGGATCCATTTGGTGGATTAGGAATGTACCTAGCCCACTATAATAACAAAACAAAATTTGTTACAAATAAAAATCAAACTAAAAAAAGACAAGTTTATTATATACATCGATATTAATTAGCTTTTACGCTATCATCAATTTTAACATGTTATAGTAGATTACTTATCTTAGTATCGATCTTTTAGATACTTAATTTCGCATATCATGGACAGTTATATATCATCACCAAATAATTTCATCATTATTTATTCCTCGTGTTATAATTCCAATATATTTTGTTCACAAATCAAACGACCTCTAAAATAAATTACTATTTTTTTTCTTCAAGATTAAGATTAGTGAAATTAATTGAACTCACATTTTTAGCAGCTGCACTGAAAGCTTCTCTATGTGGTATCTCTGGATTTTCAGCTTTGATACGTTGTATCTCCTCCCTTTTTATCAAAATAAAAAACATATAATAAGAAATAAACAAATAATATATAGTACTTCGTTTGTTTAATTTATGTAATATAGTATGAGTGACACATAGTAAAAAAACAAATGAGTTATCTTTAATTTTATAATTTTAAACATGTCACAACATTTTAAAAATTTCTCATATAATGAACTGTTTAATTCAAAATTAAATAATTTTCAAATATAGAAATACATGCATGGCTATTTTTTAAACGAATTAATAAAAGATTAGTATCACATAAATTGAAATGAAGAGAATATTTACTTCATGAATCGATTGTAGGCAGATGGAAGCCTGTGTTTCTTCTCAGGAGCTTCAACAAAGTTATAAAAAAATAATTAAATACTATTAACTTAATTAAAAAAATTAATTTTTTTTTTTATATAAAAAATAAATCATACATACGTTTTACAACAAAAGGTGCCTTTGGAGATAAAGGTTCACTAGAAGTTGATGAGGCAGATGATGATGCTTGCCCCTTATTTATGAATTCACTACAATAACCCTGTTGATTAAAACAAAAAATATATAAATTAAATACCCAAAAAATGTATAAAATTAATGAAACTTCTCAAACTTAAAGAAAAAAAATGAGTCGTGGAAACAATCATTAATATTTGTAGTATAGAGATGTAAGTTATCTACATCACACGCCTCTTAGGGGTGGAACTAGCTAGATCTTCTCCGAACCTTATTGATGTGAACTATATGTTTTGTGTATTGAACTGTCTTTTTTCGTTATAATAAAATTATTACCTGAAGATTGGGTTGATGATCAAAGCATTGGCCTTGAATTGGAGGTCTAGTACTTAAAAATGAAAGATTGCTACAATGGCCACATTTAACTGTTACAGTATCCATTAGCCTCTTGTATGGAATTCCAACCTAAAAAAATAAAAAATAAAAAAAATTGTAAAAAGTTGTAGTGATAAAAGTGATTCATAAATCAGAATTTGTCTCAAAATCATATTAATTATAATCAGGATAAATAATTCCATTTTCTATATATAACAACATATTCAATATAATCTCATAAATAAAGTGTAAAAAAGGTCGTATGCGAATCCTACCCCTATCTTTATAGAGTAGAGAAGATATTTTCAATAAACTTTCATCTCTATAACAAAATCGAAGCATGATTGCAAAAATATATAATATGACAATAAAATAGCAACAAATTAGCAAATATAATGAAGCGCGCATACTAGTGAATAATTCTATAATTTTGGAATAAAACTTATTTTGATTTTAGCTAATATACCAATCAACCTAGCATATGATAAATTTAATTAATCTGAAATTTTATATTGAAATAACTCACTTAATCCTTCCGACATTAAAACGATCCCTCTAATTATTTAAAAAGTGTACGTGTTGTAGCATGTGATTTGACAAAATAAAAGAATTTAATTTCTTTATACTTGCTAAGTAGTCATTTAAATAAAAGGAAACAATCATAGTATATAGCTTTATTTTGACCTTCCTATTTTTAACTCCATCAAGAAATTAAACTATATTATAAAATCACACATCACATAAATGATTGATGTAAACTTGTAAATCAAGAAAGATATAGATTGATAGAGACAGAAAAAAAAACATGTATATAGCAAAATCAATTATATTAATTTAAGCTTTAATTTGCATGAAAAAGTAAGAAATTAAAATAAAGGAAATTCAATTAAATTACCGCTAAAACAGTGTTGCAAAAATTGCAACGAACGTAGCAAAGATGTTCAGAAGTTTGAACATAATCCATGGAGTTTTTTTTTCAGATGGAGAAAAGAAAAAATGTTTTTGTTTTGTTTAAAGGACAAAATATATTTATGGTTGGGGGGGGAGGGGGGGTATTGCTAAGGAAAGGAACAATGAGAAAAAAAGTTGCAAAGAAATTTGATTGTGGTAACTCTTTGTGACCTATATGTGTTTATACAGTATTGTATATGTTATATTTATACTTGAATATTTTGGATGATGAATTATTCATAACATATTTTCAACTTCTACTTGTTAGTATCACCCTCTTCGGAACCACTCGTGGAATTACATTGAATATATTATTATAGGCATATTCAGAATTTTTAAATTATGGATTTTGAGCCATAATATTTTTTTATTACTAGGTGTAAGAGTAAATTAGAGTCTCACATTTGTTGACGAATGGACTGGTGATCTATTTATATGGATTTGAGTCATTATCTCGTCGTGAGCTAACTTTTGAAGTTATAAACTCATATATTATATCTTTACATTGGATTCTGAATAAATAAACCAACGCGTGGGTATTGTATTGATGATTCACACGATTATCTATCATATGTATATTTTTTTTACTTAACTTAAAGAGTTATGAGAAGAAGAAGAATTATTATTTTCATTATAGAATATATTTTTTAAAATCATCCAAATTTTCTTATGTTGTGCATTAGGGTTTTGAGGTTTTTTACCAAAGGTTCTTGGTAATATATGTTGTGTAATGCTACTGTCCAATTTCATTTCAGTGTCCTTCAAATATGAATAAAAATAGTATACATTAATAGTGATGACATAAATCAATGTTTAAATTCTTTTGACTTTTTTGACTGTCAAGTAAAAAACACAATTTTCTTCCTCGAAAGTCTATTGAAGATCGTCTTCTTATTCTATATATAGTGGTAAGGTTTGTGTATACTCACTTGTAGAAATTTAAATATATCGAATATGTTATTGTTGATGACGATGAATCTAATTATAAGGTGATTAATATGATAGGCAAATTACATTTTCTTGATATTATTAATACAATACATAAGAAAAATATAGTAAGGTTGAAATAAAATATAAACATAAGAAGACAATAGTCTAGATATGCAATAATTTCTTGAAGTACAACGTTTGATTCTCTTGAACAGATCCTCGTCCTTTACCTTTACTACTATTATCAAATCAAAGCTTATCTAATCATATTATATTATGTTTTTGTTTCTTTCAATATATTAGGTATATATATAAAATATAATTGAATGTGCAATCACAAGAAATTGGATATATAGGATCATGGTGACGTTAATACAACAATCTTTCATCATGAGTAATTCTAAGATACTAACATAATTTCCTCAAACTAGAGGTTACACAAGTTTTTAATCTTAATGCAAACAAGATAACTCTAATCTATCTAGATCGTCGAATTAGTTTTTTTCCCAGATCGTATGTTATGAGAACCGACTAAAAATTTGAACTGCTTGATTGATTTCTTCATAGTCAATTCACTAAGGTGTGGAATGGCTGGAACCAATCAGAAGTGCATTTTATGGGTGAAATTGAATTTTCTTAGTAAATTTTTTGGCTCTATAATCATCAACTACATGTCTTTCGCTAAATAGAAATTACGCAACAACTCATTATATGCATGAGAAGAAGTGTAATTTTTTCGTATAAGACTCAATTAAACTATTGTAAATATACACTATATCACTAATCTACCAAACAAAACTTGGGCAACGAAGATACATATTTTTTTTTAGATAGATCATCCATACCCTAAAAGGTTAAGGCTTTGAGCAAATTAAAGGCGGAGCTAAGAGGCGTAAGAGGTTTATCTGAATCCTCTTCATCAAAAATCATATATATATATACAAAGTCAAAAAAAAAAACAGCTTACGTATGTTAAATTATCTTAACTTTTTCGTATGTTTACTTCTTTATATTTATATTTTCTTAGTACAAATTAAGGTCTCGTTACACCAATGTATACAAGTTAGTATATCTTTTTTTGGTTTTTCACGTATTGGGGCCAACTAAATTTGAGTTCAGTCTAAAAAGTTTTACATTTGAGGGCGTAAACTATTCCTTAACAAATATGACTTTGTATTCAATATTATGACTCAAATTTGAAACTCTCGATTAAGAATATAAAAGTACTTACTAGTCAATTACCGACGTTGTTGATAGGGTTGAAATGAAAAAAAAAAAAAGTATAGAGGAGACATAAATAAGAGGCGTGCATGAATAATGTTGAATCAAATGAGACAAATTTATTAGCTAGGGTTATGGTGATGGCTTCCCATATAGCTAACTCTTTTTTTTCTTTTTTCTTTTTTGAGTGCAAAGTAATATAATTGAAGAAATTAAAGCTGAAAATGACCAGTGCTACAATCACAAGTCACCATCATAAAATGAGTTTATGTCTTTATGTGTTGATGGGACTATTCTTTCATTTCATTGTTTGCTAAACAAGGAAACTAACTATTTCTAAACTTTGATTTCTACTACTTTCTATGTTAGTATAAATGACTTCTCAAGGTTGGTCATCATATATTATACACACAATGAAACAAAGATCAATGATCTTTTTCTTTTTGGCATTTCATGCATGTAAAGGCATATTCAATGTGCTTATGTTATCGTGAATTGTGATGGAATAGTTGAGATCCCTTCATCTTTAGTTGGAGGTTTCGTATTCAAATTTTGAGTATAATTTTTTTTTTGTTAGAATCATCTTCCTAAAAAATAGGTCCATGCATAAAATTGAAATTAATCAAACTCCATTACGAATATCGATCGGGCTTAAACAAAAAAGATGCTCCAATTTCTTCCTCGAACATTGCCAAATGCCAAGCCAACCAATACCTTAACTTGTCTATGTTGTTATAAGTGTTAAAGAGCTGTTACCAAAATAGTTGACACGTTTCTTGAAAGTCGATTTAACTAATTATTATTGGAGACAAAATATTTTATAATTAGAATTTAGATATTTGAAATTTAAAAAATATTATAAGTTGCAATTTATAATCTTCATATCAATATGGTTAAAAATAAATCCTAAAATATTAGTTAAAGTTCATATAGTTTGACTCTAAAAAAACAAAACATGACAAGTATTTTCATTTTCAGATCGATAAAGGAAGTACTATTAGATCACCTAAAAGATACTTATTACAAGTAATTATTCATAAAAGGGTGGAACTATTTCGCGACTCAAGTTATAACATATTGTTTGTTTTGCGCTAACATACCTCACAAAATTTGTTCTTTGAGCTATAGTATAATCGAGTTCAAAACTACCTACTATGTGAACTCGTAACATGCATGGTCTTATTTCAATGTGGGATTCATGTAAGTTGTCATAACATGCATTAGAACTTGTCAATCCAGAAGTCTTCTAGTTCGTCTTTAACCACAATCCTACATGAGAGTCACAAATTAGTAACAATTCAATCTATCAAAAAGTTAAGAACTTTTTTTTGTTCTTCTCCATTTGTCCCTTTCGTAAATGTTTTACTTTTTTTTTTTATCATACATACATTGTACATAACCATTTGATCTAAGATCACCCTCTTTTCTTCCCATTTCAAGAAGTTTTGATTGGACACATCTCTTAACTTTAACTTTATCGATGGGTTTGATACGTAAATAAAAAATATTATCTTAAATAAAAATTTAAGTTGACGGAAAATTTGGAACTTTTCTTTTCCGAATAATTTGAACATGTGAGCAAAGTCTCTTGGAAGTTTTTCTTTAAAAACTTTTTATTTGGTATTTGATATTCATAAAGTTTGATTAAATTTGTACACAGAAGCCATTTCTGAAAACGATAACTTTTTTCATTCTTGTGAACTCAAATCCGATCTCTCTAATTAAAAATGAGGGGGTCATCGTCATCGATCCTACCACAACTTATATTGCCATGGTTCGTCGTAAAATACTTATAAGAATGGAAAAAATAGGGTGTAATGTCGAAACAAGGGTCAAGTTTAGGGACTAAACTATCACTTAAATACATACAAAGGGACTGAAAGGTAAAATAACAAAAAAAAGAGGAAAATGAAATTTAGGAGGGAGAGAAGAAAATCGTAAATTCAATTCCCGCCATTTCAACTCTCCTATTCCCTCTCGATTTTCTCTATCTAAAAAATTCTAGAGAAAGAATTTCAATGGCGAAATTCATCGACGAGAAATCGGACGGACTGGAAATATTATCAATCGGAAAACTTTACACTGGTTCATGGGATAAGAAGTACTGGAGCTCCTCTAGGGTAACAATTTCATTTCCGTTATTTCTGTAAAATGTTTTCGATCAATTGATGAACTGCTGAGTTTAGTCGTGTAGCTAATATATTAGTTTTTGGAGCTTTCGAAGCGTTATTAATTGTGGATATGAGTATTTTTCCTAATTTTTGTTCGATTAGAGTAGGTTGAATGGAAGTTATGGTTATAGATTAATTGATGAACTACTGAGTTTAGTGATGTAGCTAATAATTAATATATTAGTTTTTTGAGCCTTCAAAGCGTTATTGGTTGTGGATATGAATATTTTGCGCAATTTTGGTTCTACTATGTATCTGTATGATTGCATAAATTTTTAGGTTAGCGTAGTTTGAATGAAAGTTATCGTTATTGATCAACTGATGAACTACTGAGCTTAATCATGTAGCTTATATAGTTTTTTGGAGCTTTCGAAGCGTTATTGGTTGTGGATATGAGTATTTTGCCCAATTTTTGTTCTACTATGTAGGTGTATGATTGCACAAATTTTTAGGTTAGCTTAGTTTGAATAGAAGTTATTGTTATAGATCAATTGATGAACTCTTTATCTGAGCAATGTAGCTTATGTATCTATTCAGATTTTTAGCCTAACTGAAAAATGATGAGCTAATATTTTGCGCTAATACCAATGTGAAACTAGATTTGTTTATTTTCTTCTGAGACTGACAGTTATGTAAGAAGTCCTGTGTTTTGATCAATTATGGATGAGTAGCTGCAGCCAAATGTTCTTCGTGATCTTAAGTTTATATTACCTGAATTGTGACGAATGTTGTACATTGACAAGATACTGAGTATTCTATACTAGCAAAATGTGATGGAGGATTTGCAGTGAATTCTAAATTTCTGGTAGTCGTCAGAACTAGTGTGAGGATTTACGCTTTCCAGTCATGTAATCCTGTGGAATCATTTTTGAAGAAAATCGTGGATCACTTATAGGCAAAAGGAAATCGAGATACATTGCGCTTGTTATTCAAGTCTCAGTATGGGCATCTCTAATGTTGATTTGGGTGCTGTTTGATGTGATGAAAAATGTTCCCTGAGAAAAACATATTACCTTCAAATTTCAAATATAATTGTTAAGTCATTTCTGATGTTTGATTGGGTGTAGCTACAGTTAGGGGAATGTAACAATGGTGGGGGAGTGATTTGTATTGGTATCACTGTGGAAATAATGTTTAAATGTTAGTAGGACCAAGTATAAAATAGGAGTGGAATGGAAAATGACTTGCGTCCATAATAGATGTAAGATGATTACACTCATTTGGTGTACAGGTATACGTTTTCAACAGAATTTTTCTGACCATTCTGCAAACATGTTGGCCTATGTCGGTCCATTTCATTATATATATATATTGCACCACAGGAATATATCTTTGCTTAGGAGCTCAATGGTGGAGTTTGGTTGTCTTATTTTCTTTTTTTTTTTTTTGATTTTGCACCGGGTGTCCGAGTCTCTTTGAGCCCCGACTAATCCCGGGGGTGCACAGGCCCTCGGCAAGGAGTTTCCCGCAAGTGCACCACGGTTAATTCAGGTTTTACCCAGTCCGATGGCCCTCAGAAATTGTTTGCACCTAGTGGGTTTCGAACTTGAGACCTTGAAAGGGAGCAAACCCCAAGGCTCAAGTCAATTGCCAGCAGGCCAACCCCTGAGGGTTGGTTGTCTTATTTTCTTTTGAGTACAACGATTCTTGAAACTTCTGTTCTTAATATCAGCAAAAAGCATGTCTGGCAGACTTACAATGTACTGTGTAAGAGATTCCTGTATCACTTAATTTGTCTTTTTGACTTGCAGGGAAAAGACCGCTATCCTTATCCTATTGGATACAATGCTCTAAGGACTCAAAATGGAGTCTCTTACAAAATGGAAATTCATGAAGGTCTCAATGGGCCATTATTTACGGTGTGTAGCAAAGATTATGCTGCTTTTTACAACATGTTAAATAGATTGTTACTGTATCTCTAGCTTTGGATTTATAATAAATTCCTGTCTCTGCCTCACAACAGATTAGTTCTACAGATGGGCAGTCATGTAGTGGGCAAACTCCAGATATTGCATGGGAGAGTTTCCAGAAAAAAGGATGTCAAATAAAATTGTTGCATGGAAAGAGACACTCCAGTAAGATTGATGGTGTGGAGGTGTGTCTTGTGCCTATTTATGAGCCCAGCTAACATACTGCAATACTAAATGTTCTACGCTTTTGCCATTTGAATTGGTATTTCTGAGTGACATTGATATGTTTGAAAGTATTGGTACTGTTGCAACAAGAATTGGTCTAGTCTGAGGTCAAAATGTGCATGCAGTTTTTGTTCTATTAAGGACTATATTGTTTGACCTGAGGGAATGACAGGGTTCATTTTGGACTGTAATTGAGCCTTATCCCAAAAGATGAGGTGCTCAAAAGATATCCATTTTCTATATTCGTTTTGGAATCTCAAATAAGAAATCCAATTGATACATCTTCCGAGAAGTCTCAACTTTCCTTAGAAGAGAATAAAGACACTAATGGAGCAGGTCACATCAAGAAGTTTGTGTTTTGTAACTGATGGAACGGGTCAAATCAACCAATTATTTTTCTCAAAATCATCTTAAGATTGGTATGTCTAAGTTGGTAATTTCTTGTAATGGAAATTACACAGGAAGCCACATTTCAGAGCTAGAGCAGTAAAAGCAATTCTCTGATGAAGCCCCAATTCCCACATCATGTTATCATGTCATTTTAGTTTATTCACCTAAGCTAGTCAAAAGAATTTTCCAAGGCTTGTTGTGAGAAACTCAGGCATTGTGCTTAGGAACTATTTTCTATATAAGCAGAGATATTGTGAGAGAGTTACATTTGCTTATACAATTTATCATCTGTTTATGGACCTTATACTAGTGAAATTTCCTTTGGATCAATTTTTTGAATGCTAGCTTGCAGAGTGCATAAGTTGCTAAGTTTCTCTTAACTTTGAATGGGAATACTAAAAGGTTGAAGCTAAACTAAATGAGCCTAATGTTCTTATTTCTTTTCTCCTTACAGTTTTTCGGGTTCAAGAACACATTTGTTCAGAGGTTTCTCAGGGAATTGGTGGCAAATACCAGTGGAACGCCAGAGCAGAATTTCTTGTCGTCTATCTCTCTTAGGAATGAGACATCCGAGGCAGTAAACCAAACTGAACTCACGGTATCAAAAACAGATCCTAATCTGCTAACACACACGGAAAAACCACAGAGTGCTGGGAAGAGAAATATGAAAGGTAGAACCAATAATATCAAGTCAGCTGCCAAAACAAGTCTCAAAAAACCGCGACGTCAGAATAAAAGCAGCGATATCAAAGCTTTGAATCCCGGCCAACAAGAATATGGTGAATATCCGCCTCCCTTCTCCTCAAGTAAAAGGTCTTGCAATAGTTCAGAAGCATTGCAAGAGTCAGAGACCTTGCAAACAATAAATGAGAGAGAAAAAGTTCTGGTTCCGGTTGTAGAATCTTTTGACAAAGATGATCATCTGAAAGTAGATAGTCTTAGTTCTCAAGGAGGGAGGAATCATTTGAACCCCAAGACCGAAGTACCTATGGAAGAATTGGTGGCAAATACCAGTGGAACGCCAGAGCAGAATTTCTTGTCATCTATCTCTCTTAGGAATGAGACATCTGAGGCAGTAAATCAAAATGAACACATGGTATCAGAAACAGATCCTAATCTGCTAACACACATGGAAAACCCACAAAGTGCTGGGAAGAGAAATAGGAAAGGTAGAGCCAATAATATCAAGTCAGCTGCCAATACCAGTCTCAAAAAACCTCGCCGTCAGAATAAAAGCAGCGATATCAAAGCTTTGAATCTTGGCCAACAAGAATATGGTGAACATCCGCCTCCCTTCTCCTCAAGTAAAAGGTCTTGCAATAGTTCAGAAGCATTGCAAGAGCCAGAGACCTTGCAAACAATTAATGAGAGAGAACAAGTTCTGGTTCCAGTTGTAGAATCTTCTTATAAAAATGATCATCTGATAGTGGATAGTCTTAGTTCTCAAGGAGGGAGGAAGCATTTGAATCCTGAGACGGAAATACCATTAGAAGAATTGTTGGCAAATATCAGTGGAATGCCAGAGCAGAATCTCTTATCGTCTAACTCTCTTGGAAAGGAGACATCTGAGGCAGTAAACCAAACTGAACACAGGGGATCAAAAACAGATCCTAATCTGCCAACACACATGGAAAAACCACGAAGAGCTGGGAAGAGAAATAGTAAAGGGAGAACCAATAATATCAAGTCAGCTGCCAATATCAGTCTCAAAAAACCTCAACGTCAGAATAAAAGTAGCAATATCAAAGCTTTGCATTCCGGCCAGCAGGAATATGGCGAACATCTGCCTCCCTTTTCCTCAAGTAAAGGGTCTTGCAATAGTTCAGAAGCATTGCAAGAGTCAGAGAACTTGCAAACAATAATTGAGAGAGAAAAAGTTCTGATTCCAGTTGTAGAATCTTTTGACAAAGATGATCATCTGATAGTTGATAGTCTTAGTTCTCAAGGAGGGAGGAAGCATTTAAATCGTGAGACTGAAAAACCAGTAGAAGAATATACTGAATTACAAAAAGATGGAAAGCTGGTTAGTGTCTTTACTGCCTTTTCCCCTTTCAATCACATTAAATGCTCTGATACACTGTTCTCATTTATTTTGCATAACCTTTTTCCTGTTTTTTTTACTAGTCCTTTTGTACTACTTTTTTCAAAATTATTTTACAAGATCCCACGTAAACAACAAAAACAAAGGGGATAGCAATCATATTATCAATTTCCTTTTTTTGTAAGTTGTTTGGTTACTGAAATTGCTAGCTAGGTACATTTTCTTAACTTCTTGCAGTTTGATAGGTCAAAAGTTCTGGATGAGCAGGTAATTGAGAACCAAATGACTGCAGAGAAGGATGGAGAATCACCGGTCGAGAATGGAACACAGAGAATTAATGATGCCAATCTTTGGGCACCTGATACTTTGGATCACCCACCAGGTACTATGAGCTATTACTTACCTGTGCCGTTCCTTAGTGCTGCATCTTGCAATACCTCTTACCTGACTTCCACTTCCCTGATTAATTCATTAAATGGTTGTCTTTTCACTTTTGTAGATGAATCTTATAGTCTCACTGCAGAGATTGTGAAGGATGTTGTAGCTGCTGCTAGTACCATTGTTCCTGACTCTCTAATAATTGATTCACAGCCAGAAAGTGAAATGGGTACATCTAGTTTGGAAGTGAACTCACAGAAAAGTGAGTCAGATTCTGCTGGACATGAAATAGCCAACTCAATGATGACATTTCTGCTTCCTCGAGCACTTCCTCTGATTAGGACATACACTAGAAAGAAAAAGAATGATACAAAATCACCAGAAATATCCATCCACAATTCTCAGGACGAAAATAAGAAGATTGGCCTCTATCTTGACACCACATCTGGTAAACTGTAACTTTCTAATTTCAGCTGATTATTGCTGCTCTCATTTAGTAATATTAGTTGCAATCTCAATCATTGATAAGACTATCATGAAGTCTTTTAATTAAAGCTTATTTCAGTTTCCTCTTTCTTTCAGTTGCAGTCAGTGAGCTTGACCAGAATTCACTGCACAGACAGAAGAAGGTTAATACCAGTTTTCCAGTTCAAGGTTGTGTTCCAGCGTCTACAGCTTGTTCCCTTGCAGAAGCTATTGTCCCTGATAGTTTTGATAATTCTGAAAGTGGATATACTCCAAGTCAGGGGTTAGCTCAGATTCTACAAGTAGCTGAAGTTGCTAAAGAAGATCAAAGTGTTCAAGGCTTACATACCTGCAGACCTGAAATTGTGGGGCCATCAAAGAATGATAGTTTAGAAGCAGCAGCTTGCAATGGTGAAACAGGTGACTTTATCTCCTTGTGATCTTTGGTTTCTTTAATTGAAGGGTCAGAGTATAATGTTCTCTTTCCGTGTGCTTTTTCTAGAACCATTTTTATTAACTAAAGGTGAATAGACTGATTGATATTGCTCTGTAATATTTCATATTTCATCTTTTGTTGAAATTATTCTTTATGTAGCTAGTCTGAACTTCAAAATTTTCTATACAGTGATGAGATATGAGCCCTCAGTCTTTTAAGCTGAACTACAGTCTGTACACCAATTGATTGAAAGTAATAAATTGTTGAACAGGAACAGAAAGAGAAAATGACTTCTTACCAAGCACACATAAATTTGTTCAAGCATCAAGAAAGGAAGTTAGTGGAACCCAAAGCACTGGAGCAATTGTCAGTGGGAGCTTAACTAACATTCCACTTTCTGGTGAATCAATGGTGCGACATGTTTCTTTATCTGAAAGTATTATCTGCAGAGATTTCAGAGATGATTCTGTTCCAGAGTCAAATGCGGACATAAATGCAATGCACACCTCACATTTCTTTCAAGGGAGCTCTTCTAAGCAGTGCCAAATTGAACAATCTATATCTACTGATGAGCCCCATATTGAAGGACGGCCCCTTAACTTCAATACAAAAGAAAGATCCACTAGTACCAATGGTACACCTTTTAACTTGGCCTCCAGATCACAAGATGAAGAAATGGATCAGATGTTAGACCATATTCAAACTTCAAAGTTTCTTGATTCAACTGCAACTAATTCTGAAGGCAACTTGACTGAAATGTTGTCCAGAGACCAACAATGTGTCAGGTTTACTGGTCCTCTGTTAGATAAGCAAAAACAGAAGGTAAATTTTTCTGCTGACACCACCGAGAAAAAGGAGAATAATGAGAATGTAAACATGGAAGCCCAGAAAGATTTAAAGGCTGAGAGTGAAAGAAGTGGTGTTCTCAAGGTTATTGCAGGCTATGCCCATCCCATGCCAATTTCATCAGTGCTATTAAGTACACAAGAAAATGATCTTTATATTTGTGTTTTATGTGGTCAACCATTGCATGAGGATAGAACTATTTTCATGTACAAGGCCCCAATGGAAGGAGAAGAAAGGGGGTGCCCTTCTTTTATTGGTCAGGTTTCTATACGTTTCCAATTTTCAGATGGTGCCTTTCGTGGAGATGTGAGATGTTTTCTCTTCTTCAATGGCATTGCTGTGGGCCTATGGCTTGGTCTATATTATCTCATAATCTATATTTGTTTTATGCAGATTGAACTGGACAGTGCTGCTGTGCAGTTGACACCAATTGGGCAATCACTTGTGTTGTTCAACAGTGTAATAGCCCCAAGCTGCAGGTTGCATTTACACTTGAGACAGAAGTGTTTGGTCTTTAGTTTGTTTTTTAGCTGTAGCATAGATGAATGCTGATGCGCTGATCTTCCATGTTTGTTCTCAGGGAGGGTGATATGAAGTGCCGGTGCTCATTATGTGCTTTGAATAATTTCGAGGAAAATGCAGTAAAGATCGCGCAAATTAGAAATGGTTATCTCTCTCTCATTACTAAACTGAAAACGACGTTAAGGGTCTGTTGTATATTGGTGTGTCCACCTGATCACCTTGTTGCTGTGGAAGAAAGTGGAAAGCTGTACGTATGGGTCATGAATTCAAAATGGAGGTGACTCTTCTTATGCATTGTGGTTTTCAAGTTTATTCATGTTTATCACAATATTGATCTTGCAGTGATAATAACTTTGAAATTGAGTTACTTCTTAATTTATCTTTCTTGTATTTGAATTAAATCCAATCCTTTTATTTGTTCATATGGCCAACATTTGCAATACTAGCCCACTTAATGGTAATTACGTGCTTTATCAGTCAATTATTGTACTCTACCACTTATATAAACATTTCATCACTCTAATGATCTGGTGTCCGACTTCAAATTTGTGATACTTCTTGATGTGATCTATGTTTTGTTTCTTTTGTTAAGTAGTTTGATTTGCTCCAAAATTCTGAATTTGCAGTGCGGAGACAGAAAAACGCTGTTTGCTGCCACCTGATTGCCCACCCTTTTCTACAATGAAATTGAAAAGAATACCAAATTCTGCTAGTTTGGTTCTTGGGTACAACGGTTTCGGGGAATTTAGCCTATGGTAATATATCCCTTGTAATCTTAAATGATGCTGTACTTGTAATGTGCACATTGTGTTTTACTGTTTATCAATTTCCTTATTTTGTTTCTCTTCATAGTTTACTTCTCTCTTCACCAAGTCATGCTCAATCTGTCAAAAAATAACAGATTAATGATTTTACCTCCAGCTTCTACTTAATTGTACGTGCAAATAGTTTCAAGAGTCTATAAATGATATGTATTTTAATGTATGAATGTCATATTGTTAGTCACTTTCATACACACTCAGAAAATCAAGTGCCCACACAGAGTGAATATATGTTGAAGACATCTATCATCATCCTTGGTGGGAGCTGAAAAAGAGAATCAATTAGAAGCAGTATGTCAGAAATCGGAGCTGGCTGCAGTGTTATTGTTTTAGTGAATATGCATACCACCACACATAATTTTGCTTCTTACTAGCACATTGCTTCATAGAAGCTAATTTACTGCAACTTTTACAATACCCTATTAGTTTGGATATATTAGGGTCTAAAAGTTTTCTTACGTTTGTTTTCACTATTTTTCTTTGTCGCAAAGGATGAGATATCCATACGCCTTGATGCTTTTATTCCATTCTAGAAGATGAACAAATATTAAAAGCAAATGCTGAGAGATGAGATTAACTTCTGCTGAGCTTGGTGCATACGTTTGGTGCTTAAGATTCCTAGAGTTTTTTGTTTACTGTCCCTTCTCACAGTATTTTGGTTATATTCAGGGATATAAAGAAGTGCATGCTTGTGTCAAAGTTTTCTGCTGCCAGTACTTCTGTTTTTCAATGTCTTCCGGTCAGTCTTTTTAGATGGCAAAGAAAGTTCACTGTTCCAGCGGGGGTCACTGAAGAGATTATTAACGAAATAACAGATGTCACAAAGATGTCTTTCTTGGAAATAAGTGATAATCGACCCTTCTGCTCATTAGAGGATAAAGATGTGGCAATCTGGGTTCTTATTTCAGCTGCTCCTGATTCAAATTCGTCTGCTTATCAGTCTAGTGAGCAGCATTCTGATCCAGATCATTGGTGGAGGCTCGCTCTATTGGTTAATAACACAATGATCATGGGAAATTCTCTAGATCCAAGGTACTGCCAACATGTTGTACTATAAAATTCTGGAAAACATATCTGAGAATCTTAATTCATGTTTTTATTTATTTTTTGATTTTGTTGATTATCACAAAAGGGAGAAATGACCTTATAGTTCCAAGAGCCATTCCATATTTCATCCTACAGTTTAAAAGACTAAAGGAGAATCATGGTTGTTGAAGATTGGGTAAGGATACATGTCTGATATGAAGTTTTGGGGTTTGGCAAAGAGGCTTGTCCTCTCTTTAAGGTCAATTCCAAAATCATGTAGTTCTTTGTGTGATTCGTGCATCAAATGATAAATGATAACAGGTTGACTGTCATTATAGACTGTATCTGTCTGCAAGGTTGCACCGTTGCGTGCATTATAGACTACTCTTTTGATCTAGATTCCTGAAATTTATGGTATTTACTGGTCTAATCTTTTCTAAAGATTGATAGCAGTTTGACTTCTCGCATCAAGTGGTAAAATGCTAAAAAGGAAATAAGCGCTGAAATGTTATTTTAATGTTCTTACGATAAATGATGACCATTCAGCCTATCTGCCTCTCAGGGCTACTGCGATTGGTTTTTCAGCTGGTCATGGGATTATTGGGAGAAGTGATGGACTGGTCTACATGTGGGAGCTAACTACAGGGAAAAGGCTCCAAACTCTGCATCACTTCAAAGGTACTCTTTTTGTTGCAAGATTCATTGCTCAAATCTTAGTAGTTATTGTGTGATGTTTGGTTTATGGAAATCTCATCAGCTATTGGATGGTGCGTTGTTTAATCAGTTTAAAAACTTAAATATTTTGATTGTCCTTTGGCCGTAAGAGTGCAAAGTACATGATCTCTTCTTGAACACATTTCATCTTCAAAATGTTGATTTACTTCCTCTAGAATAGTGACATGGTGGTCGTCTTTTAAATAAGATGTTCATGTTTTGTCAACCGTTCCCAAGATCTAGTCGTCTTTTATCCCTTCTCCTTACAGTTCAGTTTGGTTGTGTCAAAGCCATCATTAGCTCTGCTAGCACTGAGTCACATGCTCAGAATATGGACTAGATGTTCCCTTTTCTATCAGTTTTCCTCCATCTCTAGGAAGCTATGGATTTACTGAGATTGCTCTTTTTTCCTCAACACAAGTAATCTGTTTATCTTATGGCGAAGTTAGAATTTTACTAATATTCCTGTTTTCCTCTTTCAGATGCAGCTGTGTCATCCATTGTCTCTGATAATTCTAGTCATCGTGCAGTGGCCGTAGCCAGCGATGGAGGTCAGTTGCTGGTATATTTGCCATCTTGACTGGCTTTGTTTATATTGAATGAGTAACTTTTAGATGGATGCCAAAGAAATGCAGTTTTGGTAGGCCAAACCTCTTTGTAGATCTGTAAAGTAGTATATTTTTGTGATTCTTAATAGATCCAATCCAAGTACAATCATAGATTGTAAATAACAGATTAAATTTGGATTTTAGATAATGAAAATTCCATTATATTTCCCTTCAGTGTTATTCTTGAACTCCAATTCATTTTTGATTGGATGAATATTCTGTATTAGTTATACTCAATTTAAGTTCCGGTAATATTTTTAGTCAGCATGATAACACCAAAACATCAGCAGACATCAAAATGTCAATGTTCAACTTACTTCAAACAAAACTAGACAAGAAAAAAATGGGAGATTTAAAAGCATAAAACACTAAGCCATATTTTATTGATATTAGAAGATCTCAAAGTTTGGAACTAAGCCTTATATAAATAAAAATAAAATACTCCTATGATGTCTCAGAGAAGGCAATCAAAAGCTGCTCCACATAACCACAGCAGCAGCAGCAATATGAAACCTAAATCCTCAACCAAAATTAAAACAAGTAAATTGATAAACAAGTAAAATCCAGTTCTAGTTAACTCATAGTCTATTAGCCGTCGAAGAAAATGAGCAAAAGCTATAAATAGCATCTACTTTTTAGTCTTTGCTGGACCATCGGCGATAGACAGCTTAGCCAAGTTGTCCCCAGTAGGGTTGAGCTCATCCCAAGCTTCGATCCATGTGACCATGGCATCTCCTAGCTTGGTGAAATAGGGATCGATCTTGGAAAGTTTTTCCTTGACCTGCTTTGAGAGCTCGAGGTAGCATTGCTGAACGGTTGTGCACTCTTTAGAAAGAGTTGCAGCCTGGAAGAAGGGTATGATCTCCTCTTGCCAGAAGATACCGTTGTACTCCTTTTTGAGGTTAACGAATGGGTTGCTGGCTTTGCTGTGCCATATGTAGGGCAGACCAGTCTTGATTCCTAGTCCCAAATGGTCACAAATGACCTACAAATTTGATGATATTTCACGTCAGATTCTCAATGCTTCATAAAACATCAAAATGTCGATTCAAGGAAATATAGGAAGTATGCATGCATACCTTGGTACACCAGCCGGCCCACATATCGTCGTAACGACCAATTGGCTGACCGTCACCCATGAGACCAAAGTACATTGCAGGTCCAATGAGATCACGGTCAAATGCCAAGTTCATTCCACACATGGGGAACAAAGTGCCTTTTGGAATCGTCATGACAGCATCAACATATCTGGAACAAGATATTAATGGTAATTGGATAAGTATAGTTTCAAAGGTAATAGCAAACTAGATAAGCTCAATCCTACGAGTAATCAGATAAGATCTACAATTTGGCTCATGAAAAGTGTACATACCTAGTGTTCCTCTCATGAGGCTTAACAAGCTGTGTGGGAGCATCGTAGTCAGGGATGTTGAGCCACAGTCCATGAGAAACAGCTGTTGGAGCACCCTCACGCATGCTGAAAGGGTAGCCACGGACGAAATCTGCACCATCTCTGTATGGATCATACAGAGTGTTGAAGAAGTGTGGGGTGGATGGGCACAGGAGGTTCTTGATATGCTGCTCAAGTGCATTGATATCCTTGCCAGACGGGTCTTTGGCCACCTTCACATCAGCAGATAAAATTTCAGCTTGTGGGCAAGACAACCGAAATACTCTTTAGCGCTAGAGCTTTTTAAATCAAGGCATTGAAACAAAATACTCGAATAAAACATTCAAATAATGCCTCAACCAGTAGAGAACAAATATAACATTAATCTCGATCCTTACAACATTTAACTATACAGGAATGCAGAAACAAAACAATGCCAAAGCATAAACTTTCGTTACAAATCTAACAACCTCTTTTATGTGTAAACATACGCCAAAGACCTAGTCTTAATGGTACAAAAGAGTAAGATCTGTCACCACACTTGATTTCACATAAAAACTATACAGATCCATCAAAACTTTCACACAGAGAATATGAATACACAAAAAAAAACTATAAAACCCCTCAAAATTCACCAAGATCCAATTTTTAACCTTCCCCACAACAAACTAAAACAAAATAAAGGCATAACCAAACACAATTCAGCATAAGAGATCCATAACAATAACCAAATCACATTACTAAATTTCCCAAATTTGGTCATCATAAACCCTAGAAAAACCCCAAATCCAATACTTTACAACCCCTCAAAATTCACCAAGATCCAATTTTTAACCTTCCAACACTTTACAACCCCTCAAAATTCACCAAGATCCAATTTTTAACCTTCCAACACTTCAAACCTCCACAAAATCCACCAAGATCCAATTTTTAACATTCCAACACTCAAAAAACACCTCAAAATTTACCAAGATCCAACATTTATCCACCCCCACCACAAATCAAACTTAAACAATCACAAAAAACATAACCATAAACATAAATCAATGCAAAAAAAAATCTTTAAGAAAAAAAAGAAAGAAGAAATACTCACAAAGCAATCATCATCAATGGTGTAGATATACTTCTTCTTAGACACCATATACCCAAAACACCTACAAGCAGAATCCTTAAAAGAGATACAAGAAGCTTTAGGACCCAAAATCCTGTTAATGTCATTTCGATTATAAAGCTCATAATCAAATCCTTCAGGGACCTTAATGATCTTTGAAGGATCACCATCTTGAACAATAATCAGATGGTATGGCTGAAAAAAGGGTCTCCACATCTCCAAAAAATCAAGATTTCTTATTGTGGGAATCACAATATCAAGCTCATCTTTCAACAGGGGTGTTGCTGCTGCCATAGCTAATTTCTCTATGAATTTTGTAGATTTTGATTTTTTTGAGTAAAGAGAAGTGAAGGGTTGTATCCTATTTATACTACTTACTGTAGAAGAAGAAAGAGTAGTTTTTTCCTTTTTTTTTTTAAAAGTTATTTGTGTTGACTAAAATATTACTTGAATCCCACTTGGTATGTACATGTATGTGTTTCAAAACATGGAAAGGTAGTATTAAAATGCATTAAATGTTTTTTATTTTATTTTTTCACGGTATTTAGTATTCGTATTGAAGTTTAACTATTCAAATTCGAGAACTCTTATTAAAAAAAAGAGCAATCGTACCACGTCCATTAATGGTAAAGATATGCATTAAATGCTTTTTTTTTTTCATCTATAGTTCAATATCTGTATTGGAGTTTGACCGCTTGAATGTGAGACATTTGGTTAAAAATGGAATAGTCTCATTCAGTACCAAGTCTGTTATGGTAACTGCATTAAATGTTAATCTTTAATTAATCTAAATAAAGACAAATTTTGTTAGTAACTTAGTATTAGTTATTAGAAAAATAATAAATAAATTTGGTGAGAATAAATTCTATTGACTTTTTGATTCATGCTTTCAGATTAGGTCTGCTGCATCTTTCCTTTTCTTTTTTCGCGATACTTATTTTAAATTTTTAATTAATATATGTAATTAAATTTTATTTTGGAAGTAAGAGCTATTTGTCAAAAATAACTTTATTTTAAATTTTAATACTATATTTTAAATTAAGAATAGAAAGTTACTTACTATCTGTGTACAGTAAAATGCATTAAATGAATCCTATGAATCTAAATAAAGACATAATTTGTTAGTACTAATTAAAAAAATAATTCAAGATATTGTAAAATTACAATCTTGAAACTAAACTAGTTTATAACATAGATAACTTAATTGACCTTCTCTATATTGAATGCGTTATACTATGGTCTATAGCTTTGGTATAAAAATAATACTAATTTTAACTGATATCTCCAATTAAATATGAAATAAACTCAATCCTAACTTTAAACCGAAATAACCTCCTTAATCCCTTCAACCAAACAAGAAAAACTTGTTAATGAGATCTTGACATAGTGAATAAGTTATGTTGGACATTTAGATCTCTTATATTTAAATTATTTATCCACCATAATCTATTGTAATTATATGTAGGGAAGTCAAAATTTATTTTTATTTTTTTGGTTAAGATATATATTTTGAGATAGTATGCAACAGTCTATTTGTACTAATCTTTAATGTTTTACAAAATTGTTAATGTACGTAAAGTAATAAGTTGCATTAGTTAATTAGGATTAAATGTAACTTTTATTGCTTTTAAATAAAGACATAATTAAATATTGTTTGAACATGCTTTACACAAACTTTCACATGTAATTGTCTATACATAAAATCACATGAGAAGTATTGATATGGGATTAGGTAGTAAAACTAAAATCACATGATATGAAATTCTTTAAAAAAAAATCATTAAAAATTCACGAGAATTTACCTAAAATAGTTTAACTTAAAGGATTCCGCATAAAGCAAAAGTTTTTTACAAAAATATAGGATAAAGCTATGTATAATAAACTTTTATAGTCTGATCCTTCTCCAGACTCGGCACATAACGAGAATTTAGTGCACCGTACTGTCACATTTTTAATAAATATGTTATTTAGTTGTAGTCTTCTAGTGAAATTAGATATTTAATTACATTTTTATATAAGGGTAATAACTAAATTAATAAGTGCCAGAAATTTATAGATCCCCTAGTTTTAAGAGAACTGTAATTTACCTTCAAAATTGTATTTAAATGAAACAAATAGTATATATATATTGAAATAGTTATAAAGGATTTATAGATCTAATCCAACTAGATTGGGATCTAAGTTTATTTGATTGATTCAAATCAAATTCTCATATATTAATTTGAACTAGAAAGAGAAAGAATGAGAGAAAAATACATGCATATATATAACGTTGATTTAATAAGTAGGCAATAACTTAGAAGTGCTAATTTCAATAATATTTTTTCTGAGCCAAAAATCTATCGAAAACATATTTTCTATATGTATATATTTTACTCTTCTCAAATCTTACTTTTGAGATATAAATTTTATTCATAATCCGTTCGAAGTTCCAATTAAGTCAAAATTAAAAAGAAAGTAAATGAAGGAGAGTTTGAACGTTAAGAAATACATAATTAAGGACAAATTCACTGTATTTTTCTACATAGATGAACCCCATTTGGACAAAAAAAAAGAAAAGGATTTATGATATTTATTTCAAAAACAAAAATTGATTTAACTTGATCTTTTTAGCACTTTTCTAAAAGGGACTTTTTTTAATAACGGAAATAGAATAAAACTTTTGAAATATATGCGATTGTTCCAATAAAACTTCATTTATACAAACAAATTATTCAAAATATAATCAAATATTTTTTTGGAAAAATGTCCTATACAAAAGGATTCTTAAAAAATAATACTAGAGTGTCACACAACGTGTGATAAATTTAAGTCGAGACTATTTTATACTTGTCATATCATAAAATAATATAACCAAAATTAGTTATCCTCGAATAAAACAATAAAAGTGTCGAAAATATTCCTAAACTCTCTCAATTTTTTTAAATTTTTTTTACAACATAAGATGAAAGATATTTTGGTAAATAAATATGTTTTTCTTAAAATATAGTAAATACATAGCATTTTTTATACAACAAAATAAACAATCAATTAAAAAATAATATTATAAAATAACTAATTGTATCATAGCTAATTTTATCATAACTTATCTTCAAAACAGCCGAACATATTTAATTATTTTTCCATATGTTACGAGAATTCAAATTATTGTTACCCAATCAATATAATATTTTTTTTTAATTAAAAAATCTATTAATTTTTTTCATATATTTGAAGTCAAACTGTTCAGTTTTCACATAAGTTAGAAAGTGAAAAGGTTTGGCATATCTAAATGTCTCTGTTAGGCAAGCATGTATCTATTTAAGTACTTTTCCCTCTAATTTGTTTGATTTTTTTAGTTAATATTTCTGAAAATTTGGTATATTTTTATATTTAAAATTTAAATATTTATTTAATCCTTAGTAAAAAAATAAATTAAGTAAATGTCATGATATATTTAAGATCAAAAGTTTTATAAGTTTTCATTTTTAATTATATTTTGTGTTGAGTCCCCTTTTTTTACCAAATAAATTTGAACGAATAGAGTATCTAAGTCAAGTCAAGAATAAAGATAAATAAGAAAGAAAATAAAAGATATAACGTATATACCAATTTTTATTTATTTATTATTCAACGCGCTCCTTTTCCTGTGCAGACCTAGCTAATTTTTTGATGGTCCAAACAAGTGAAATTTCTTTTGATAATAGGTGATGGTGATCTTCAAATCAAATTCGCATTTGTCTGTTCTGATAATATATTGAAGTATGCGACTATCACATATAAAAGTATAATCTATTAAGAAAATACACTTTTATTTATTTAATTAGTGAGAGATTCCAATCCTAGAATATAGCTTAATTATCATTTTTAGCAGTAATCACAGTACTGCTAATAAACACTAGAAATGACTTTTTAAGTAACTGAGAAGATTCCAACCCTATAATTAATTATTAGCTTAATCTAATTAGCACTAGTATTTTCATGCATTTCTTAGGCAATAACTAATTAATCAGACAGCTAATAAACACTAAAAATGACTTTTTATATAAGAAAAATGATTTAATAGTTCGTGTTGCATAACCTATACAACGAAAATCATCTTAAAAGTGTTTAGATTTAATCAAACTCTAATATAAATATAAGATATCGATTAAAAAACAAACAAAAAAATGAGATAAGATAATTCCATAATTTATTCTAAAATTGTAGTCCCAAAATTTATGTTGGAATCACAATTCAAACATTTTACTATATAAAAATAAATACATTAGCTGTTGTGGTCATGATAATCAAACTTCCACTTGTTTATTATTTTTTTTTGAATCCGTCTCATAATTTTACATAAACTATAATGTAAAATAATGTTTCCTTTTCATTACTCTCTTCGACTCTCTGTCTCAATTTATATAACACATTTTTTTTAATTAGTCAACCTAAAAGACAGTGATATATTTATTTATTTGTCAAATATATAATAATATTATCAACATTATATCAAAATTGAGAAAAAATAATCTTAAACATTAATTGTAATAATCTTTTTATATTTTTTAAAAATTTATAACTATATCACATCAATTAGGCCTTACAGAGTAATAGGAAAGTGTGTGAGAGGTGGGGGTTTCATACATGAACATTTGACAATTCAAAAATAACGTGGCATGACAGCAAATGGCCACTTAGAAAACAACACATTAGTTATTTATTTTTCACCTAAACTTACTATAAAGTATTATTTAATTAATAAATTCACATGTTGACTGTTTCACATCTAATTATTTGCACGTCTTCTACACTTCTTTTAACATGTCTTCACATGTTCATGAAGTGTTTTTGCATGCAACCTTTTTTTGAAAAAGAATAAATAATAATAATTAGGGAAAGCCAGAAAAAGAGGGAAAAAAATAAAGAAAAAGGCAAATAAAAATAAGAAAGGTACGTTATAAAAAGAAAGATTTTTGTTCATGAATTGCTCGTAATTCGTAACTATGCACGATAAAAATGATTAATTCTTTATTTATAATGAGAAATCTGTTAGTTAGATAAATAAAACACGTTTGTTGGAAACATAATAGTAATAAAATAAGATTTAAAAACTCTCTTAATCTTTGTTAAAAAAATTGTTTTGAGATTTATAGAAAATCAATAAATTTTAAATCATATATTCGTCTCTAGGTACAAGTGAATCTTATAGCCCATCATAAAATGGTGTAAGCTTCTTTGAAGTTCAAATAGTGAAAATAGAACTCTAAAAAATCTTTTTTTTTATATTATATATATTTGGAACTCTAACTAAATTTTATAAAGTATATTTTTTAGATGTATTAGCCAAAATTCTTGTTCAAAATTTGTTTTCTCATTAATGGGCTAAATTTTAAATAGTTTTGAAACACTTACTGAAATCTATGGAATTTGCTATGGACTTTCACATTGGGCCAAAGAAGAAATGGACTGTACCTAGCATTGATCCATTAATATGAGGGATCAAAGTGTGTGGATTTTAACATATGGTCAAATTTATTTTTATTAAGATTTAGATGTCTGAATCATTATGACGATTAATAGTTGTGATAGATGATAACTAATGACAATGTTGAATAAGAACGATAATAACAATAAATAGTAATGATTAATTGCGGTGATTGTCTATATTGATCGATTGTTGTTGTTAATGCTAGTTGATAGCATGATTGTAAATGATAGCTAGTGATGGTGATGACTGATTATAGTGATAGACAACAACGACAATTATGGTTGAGACTAGAGGATGATGGTGGTTTATAATGGCGTCAACGATAACATTAATAGTTGATAATGATAGGTGTTGACATAACAATAAATAAATGGTATTGGTGAAATGTCATCATTTTGGATTTTTCAAAGGTATTTTTCACATGCTTATTATAATTTAGCTGACTGAATCATACAATGTAGTTGAGTTGATGTATGTTATATAGCTGGTAGGGTTGTTATCGGGTTATTGAATTAACAATTTGGATATAATTGAAAATTTATTAAATAAACGGGTTATATGTTCAGAAATGTATTGCTTAATTTTTATATATAATAAATGGATAACATGTTTTATTCGTATTTCCCTCAATATAATGATGGTTTCGATTTTATATCAGTTAAATCGGTTAACCAATAATGATTGTTAAATCAAACTAAATCAATCAATATCTTATTAATTCAATAACGATGTAGCATACATAAAAATCGATAAGCCAAACTAGGATTCCGTTAGTTCCACCCCATCCGACCCGACCCAAAGGTAAGGATTTAGTTAGTTCAACCCGACCCGACCCGAAAGTAACCCACGAAATTAAGGATTTGATTAGGGTTTTAAACTCTCCTTTTCAAACTTGAAGATAATTGACTCCTGGCACAGATTTTTGAGAGAAATTTTGCAAGTAAAGATGCCAACTTTAACGAAGTTAGTCACAATGGAAGAAGCCGCTGAGCACAACACTAAGGATGATTGTTGGGTTGTCATTGACGGCAAGGTGCTTTTTGGGTTTTTTTTTCTTTCTTTTTACTGTTTATGGGTTTAATTTGCTTTTTTGGGTGTTTTCTTTTCTGGGTTTAATCTGCTTTTGAGCTTTTTGATGCCCTTTTCTTGCTTTTGTTGATGGTGTTTTGGAATGTATTCTTATTGTAAATGTGATTGATTGAATATTCTCCTAGGTGCTTTCTGATGGATTCAAAGTGGTTATGATTGTCTTTTTATAAAAGCATAATACATAAACGTGATCTTTAACTATGCCCTCTAACTTTGGGTGTGCGCAAATAGGTAGTTATAAATATGTAGAGAATTTATCAGGTAGACGTACTTGTTCAACTTTATACAAGTATAAGTGCGTATTTGTTTACACTCAAGTTGGAGGGCATAAATGCTAGTTGAGGTCAAGTTAAAGGATCTATTTATGTATTCAGTATTATGCCTTATATAAACTAGTTTTAGTTATTCTTCAGAATGACATATTAATTACTAGGATTTATGATTCTTTTTTAGTTGCCAAATGCTACTTTCAAGTTTTTTTTGTTTGTTTTTAATGTTAATTATCTGACTTGTTTGCCATGTTGAAGTTCGTTTAGGCGTCTGAATGTTATGTTATCATATGTATCTGGTTAGTGTTAGGTTAGACTGGCCTTTGTTCATTGAGACTGTAGTGTATAGGATTGAGAATGGGACGGGCTCAAATGTCCTCTAATGACTATGTAATAATGGACTTAGTAGAAAATAATGTAGTCTTGATCATTGTTGACTATCTTTGCTATGGGTATATCTAGTTTTTCGCACTAAGAACCCACGTGCATATTGCACACCTTCAACATGAGTGCATGAAGGCAAAGAAAGGATTTTTATAACATAGCAACCTTGCTACTTTTGTACTAAGCATAATGACGGGAAAGTGTCAGCTGTTTGAGGGTAGTGACGGTATCTCAAATGTCCTCTAATGACTATGTAATAATGGACTTAGTAGAAAATAATGTAGTCTTGATCATTGTTGACTATCTTTGCTATGGGTATATCTAGTTTTTCGCACTAAGAACCCACGTGCATATTGCACACCTTCAACATGAGTGCATGAAGGCAAAGAAAGGATTTTTATAACATAGCCACCTTGCTACTTTTGTACTAAGCATAATGACGGGAAAGTGTCAGCTGTTTGAGGGTAGTGACGGTATTTGGTTTCTTATTGGAATTGGGGCGAGTTAGTTAGAAAAAATAGGGTAGAGATTTTGTCTTGCTAATTTGGAAGATAATCACCGGTCTTTTCTAGTTGTTATCAGGTAGATTAATGATGTAATGAGGATTGAGTACTGACATGACACCAGGGCTAGACAAATGAAGATTATGAAAAACATATAGAATCATACATCAGACTAAGAAGACTGCTGATAATCATCACACATCCTGATTTGAATGCTCCCTAATGTAATGAGTAATGCAACAGGAGCCTATAAGTTTATTCATAGAGCGAGTTAATCACTACGAGCTGTAAATGACATGGTTCAGGGCAAATAAAAGTTCATCCACTACCTTTCTCCTTTGTGATCTGTGGAAAGGTGGTTGCATCGGGGCAGGCTTTAAAGGTTTCCATTGATTAATATCTACAATTTGAGAATTTGCTTCTTCCTTAAAACTAACTCAATGACTTTCTTGGGGGTAAGGTGATGATGGCTCCCTTTAGTTTTCACTTGTGCTCACACATAAATCTCTAATGCTATGAAAAATTTATGCAACGTTACATTGCACGGTATTTAGAGGAGTTGTAATAATGGTTATTCAATCTATGCTTTTCTCATAGTTTTTATCTGCTTGTTTCCATATTTAGCTGACTAATTTCATACATGTTGTGTCTTATGATTTGGACATTTTTCTCTTTAGTATAGTTCAAGGCCTCAGACTAATAGCAATCGTGCTTTTTGAATAAGTACTTTTGAATAATATCAAGTTTTGTCTGACTAATTAATTTGAGTATGCTTGACAAATGTTCCTAAGGGGAAAAATACTTCTTTTGGCTTCTTAAGAAACAACTTCTGCTATTATTCAAAAACACTATTTCCTCCCCCCCAAGTGTTGGCCAAACACCTCGATTTTCTAAATAAGCACTTTTTGAAAAGAAGAAGAAGCACTTTTGGCTTTCCAAATGCTGGCTAAATAGGCTATTATCGTCTTCATATATTTTGACATTAAAACCTGAAACACTGTTACAATTAAATTCCATAGCTGCTCTTAATGAAGCCTGAACTTCCTGATAATTACCTCTTGCAGTTAGTTGAGCTAGTTTAACTTCATCCAAGTTCCAAATTATTGTGCTTGCACATAGGCTATTTATATTCTTTCTTTAGTACTACCACGTTCTTGTGTCAGCCTCAATTTTAATAAGACGTTAATATGGCTTAACATACTCTATGCCCTTGGCCGCGATTTGCCAGAAATAAGATAGTTCTGAAATTGCAACACCACCACCAAGTGAGACTGATGATCTCTCTGGTACTCTTAACAAAAATCTATTTGCAACACGATAACTTTTTGTTTGCTCAAGGGCCATGCTCAGAAATCACATTCTAAGATATCTTTACTACCATGACTGAGAGATGGCATGGAAATTATGTTTATGTTTGCTCTGTTGATAGTCGTGTTGTTGCATCAGAACAATGCCGTGTAGCATTTGAGCTGATATAGATGAAGTTTTATTAGTTTACCTGATTCTCCATTTTGCTGATTCAAATTCTTAATTTGTTTGCATGGTGCATGCAGGTATATGATGTTTCATCTTATTTAGACGAACATCCAGGAGGAGATGATGTTCTACTTGGTGTTACAGGTACCAATTCAATCGCGTTCTTTGCTTTAAAATTACTGCACGCTCAAAATAGTGAAATAAACAGGACTCACTTTTTATGATGCATTTTCTTGTAGGACAAGATGCCACTGATGAATTTGAAGATGCTGGACACAGCAAAAGTGCGAGAGAACTTATGGAGAAATTCTTCATTGGGGAGCTTGATACAACATCCTCTTCCATCCCCGAACTTGAGATTGTCAAGAAGGCGGGCAAAGATATTCCTCAGAAGTTTATGGAAGTTACTAAGCAATATTGGTTTGTTCCAGTAGCAGTTGTTGGCATGTCTGTGGTGGTTGGCTTCTTGTATACACGCAAGAAGTAAAATCAGTTCGATATTCCATCTTAGATGTTAGTAATATTGTGCAACATAGACTGAATTTTTTTTTCGTCGTATCTTTGGAGGTCCAGGAATTTGGGACATGATATTGCTGAATGCCCATTTTTGTTACTGTTTGAGATGACAGGAAATTTTCAACCACAAATTATCACAAATAGGCATTTCAATATACAGTTGCTATCATTTTGTAGTTGATAAAGAGTTTTCATTTATTACCTTTTTGAGGATATATAATAAAGCACTCAGAAAGGACATCTACTTTCTTCCCTTTTAATATCTTTTAGTACTGTCCTGGTCAGCTTGCATTTTCGAGTTTTATGATACCAATTGAAGGCAAAACCTTAGGGGTCGTTTGGTTGGGAACAAGTTATCTTGGGGGTTAGCTATCCTGAGATAACTTATCCCATCACTATAATATAAATGGTGGGATAAGTTATTCCAAACATGATAACCAAACAAGATAAGAAATTTTTTTCCAGCACTATTATTTTTTATCCCTCACACCAAATGATCCCTAAAAGACAGATAACATAGATTGGAAATATCTGTTCAGAGATGAAGATTTCTTAAGCAAATGATTCAAGAAACTGCTCAACTTTTCGAGTAAAATGGTAACTCATAAAACTTTGCTCTTTCTGGTTGTATCATTTCAGCTTTGAGTTCTTCTGCAAAGACACAAATCTTTGCACGAAATATGTTTTACAATGAGAAAGGAATGAGCCCAGAAAACAAAACGTAGCTTGCATTAACTGTTTTATCTCAGTTTTCTTTCCAATAATGCATCACACAGACGAAGGGCGTCTGCATTGTATTGAACATTATGTACTCTTACAACATTGGCACCATTCAGAACCCCTGTGGTCACAGCAGCAACAGTTGCTGGATCTCGTTTATCTGCAGCAGGACGAGCACAGACATCCCCTAGGAACCTCTTTCTTGATGGTCCAATCAATAAAGGGGCATGAGAAAAAGCCAAGCTCCTCCTAGCAATCTCAGCTCGAATGGTTGTCAAACCAGTTAGAATATCCAAATTATGTTCAGTGTTCTTGGAGAATCCGATTCCAGGGTCAATTATCAACCTCCAAGCAGGAATACCGGCTAACTCTGCTTCCTTGAGCCTCTCGTAAAGTTCAAATGCTACATCCTTACAAACATCGTTGTATTGCAAGTTCTCGGGGTTTTGCATTGAAGATGGATCACCTCTCATATGCATTGCTATGTAGGGAACTCGAAGTGCTGCAACAGCACTATACATGCTGGAATCCAAACGTCCACCAGATACATCATTTACAAGATGAACACCCTTTTTCACTGCTTCTGAAGCAACTTCTGAATAGAAGGTATCCACAGATAAAAGCTTCCCTTCAGCCTCGGGTATCTTTGTGACAGCCTCAATGACAGGAATTAGCCTATCTAGTTCTTCTTCAACGGATATCTTTGAAGCATTAGGGCGTGTGGATTGTGCACCAAAATCAATCATATCTGCACCTTCTGAAAGCATCAAACGAACCTGAGAAACTGCTGCTTCTACGGATATATACTTCCCTCCATCGCTAAAGCTATCGGGGGTCAAGTTAAGAATACCCATAAGGGAGGTTTTCAATGACCAGTCCTGTAGGTGGTTTCCTACTGGCAATACTCTTTTCATCCCATTTCTCCCCACGAGAGATTCACCTCCTAGTTTTTCCCACAACTCGAAAAAATCACTTGAATGTTTCGAAAATGAATGCCAACTTGCAACTGTATCGTTATCTATGTCTGAACCGAGTAGATCAATCAAAGGTGCTACCACAAATGGTCTCTCCCAGATTCTTTCATGTGGAACATCAAGTATCTCAGAATGAATCTTGAACTTCCCATAAAACAGAATATCCAAGTCAATAGGTCTAGGACCATATCTAATCCCATTTGTACGACCCATGTCCTTCTCAATCTTCTTGAGTGCTCTCAACAGCTCGTGAGGCCCTAGTTTCGTGACACCTCTAACAGCAGAATTTAGAAACTGAGGTTGATCAGTTACATAAGCAGGTGCTGTCTCATATAAGCAAGCATGCCTGGTAATCTGTATACCTGATTGCTTCATTAGGTGCAATGCTTCATCAAAATTATTAAGTCTGTTTCCAACATTACTTCCCAAAGCAATTATCACTTCCTGCTCTGGGGAATGAACTTCCACCACACAATCCGGGGATGAATGGATAGAGCAAATGCCCGGTGCTGCAAAACAAGATTGAAAAAGAATATCAATCAATCAATCACTACGTGTCTACGCCTTAATCCTAAAACTAGTTGAGTGTCAGCTCTATGAATCCTCTGTGTCACAGTCAAACCTCTCTATAACATCACCATTTGTCTAAATATTGTTTGGCTGCTATGTGAAATGCTACATAATGTTATTACAGAGGATGAATGACTGTATTAAGGTCCATTTTATCTCAATTTTTAATATTCAAAATGAATATTTTAGAGAAACGGCTTCTACATCCATCAAGATTCAACAAAACTCCTCAATCAAATGTTGAAATGGAAGCTTAAACCCATTAGAACAGCTCAACATCTCAAAGATAAACTTCAGACATTATCCAAAGTAAAATCAGAAACACGACTTCGTAATTTCTTTAGAAAAAGCAATAATTTTGTACAAAATGTAGCCACCTTACCCTTTCCCCCCGCAGAGGTAGAGAGACTGTTTCCGAAGGACAGCTCAACTCAAGTAACTCATAACAAAGCAACTTTAAAAAATAGCACAGATACACAAAGCAGACATGGTAAATAATAACAATATCATTACATAGCATTCAGAAAAAGAAACAGTAACAACAAATATTCCATTAATACCACTAATTGCAAATACCAATTACATCAGAACCTTATAAAGATTGAAACTTTATCACTGATAGAGCACAAAAAAGATTGGGAAAACGCAAAAAGAGGGGTAAAAGGGGCTTGAAGTTACCATAACACGATTTTTTGGATGTTTTGAACCCAAATTTTGTGGGCAGTAAACGCCTGAAGACATTCATTTTTTGGATGTTAATGGCTCTGTAGTATTCCAAGATTCACAAAAATGGAAGAAATCTTCAGAATTATCATATTATGAACATCAAAAAATACAGTAAAATGGGATCTTGGAAACAGATTAAGATACCCTTTTTGTTGAACAGAATATAATACAAATGCAAAGCCTAAAACATACCTAGTGGCAATTTGTTAAATTCTAATACACACTAGGGACATTCTAGTCATAAAAAAATGTCTTTAGGTATATAAATAATAATTATTCAGAAATAGTGAAATAATTATTCTATTAAATTTAAAAAGAAAAAAAAATAATTTTTTTGTTCCCTCAAAAACCCAAATCCCAAAACCCCTCTCCTCATCCAGTTTTTCTTTACTACTTCACAGTGACCTTGAAGGTGTAAAACCCCACTACCCATTTTTGGGTCTTCAGGGTTGTAAAGATTGAATCTTTAAGTTCTTTTTACTATGGCCGCTCTCTCTTTCAGCTTTTTTTCTACACTCTCCAGGTTCTTTTTACTCAATTCTTTAAGTTTTTTTGTCTTTCTCATATGTTCTTGCATTTATTGTTTAGTGTCATCTGGTTTACCTGTGAAAAGAATGATACAATAAACAGATAATTAGTATAAAACTTCTAAAGGTGTCACCTTTGTAACTATCCTGTGTGTGGATAACATTCTTTTGTGGTGAAATTTGGAAGTGAAGTTGAATTTTTGTGTCCATGCTTTCATATACTGTTAGTTTTGACAGCAAGTTGAATTTCATCCTTTTTTTAATTTGATTTTAGTTAATGCATAGAGTTGCTCTTTTGGTGAATATTTGCTGAAATGCAAAGGGATAGAGGACAGTAAATAAAGGATTCAAAAAATATAATAATAATCTTATGGCAAGAAAATTCAACAATTTTTATATATGTTTAAGTCTAAAAGAAATTCATTTTTCTCTAATTACATAGTATGATTTTCAATGAATTTATCTTTGTCTCGGTTATCGTATTTTTTTAATTTTTTGATGACAAGGGAAACCCGCTGCCGCTACCCTTTGGGTGCGCACAGGGTAAAACCCCCGCTCCTATGCAATAACTCGCAAACCACATAGGAGAGGTAACGGTTATCGTATTATCTTCTTTGTTGCTACTGCTCTCTTCTACATTATTTTCATCATGTCTTGCTTCACTACTGTATTTCCTTTCCGTACTTGTTTTGATATGCTTTTACTTGAACTGAGGGTGTATCGGAAACAACCTCTCTATCTTCACAAGGCAGGGGTAAGGCTGCGTACACACCGCCCTCCCTAGACCTCACTTGTGGGATACACAGGTTATCTTGTTGATGTAATATTTAACCCCCTTGCACTCCTCTGCCTCTAACCCCTGCCTGCACTCAGGGGCGGAGCCAGCATGTCTTTAGGGGGGTCATCCGACCCCCCTTCGGCAGAAAATATTACTATATATACATGGTTAAAATTATTTTTTAGATATATATAATAGATATCGAACCCCCTTAGACTAGTTCGTATGTTTACTCCTTCAAATTTTGAACCCCCTTATTGAAAATCCTGGCTCCGCCACTGCCTGCACTAGCCGAGTGCATGGGGTAATCCCTTTTCATTAGTGGATAGTTGGATTTGGAGCAAAGCCATTTCGTTCACCGGAAACCAGAACAAACTCATTGACTTTAAAGTTGCTAACTTTTAAATGAGAAGTCAATATGTATGCAAAGAGGATGTTTGTCTTGATTGTAATATGAGTGTCAAATGGAGGTTCAATTTCTTTGCTTTTCTGTATGCATCTTAGATTTTCTGACCTCAAACGTGGAGGAAATTTGAAGGATAATTACTGCTGAAACTAAAATATGTTTCAAACAGGAAGAGGATAATACTAAGATTCTATCTTTCTCTAATATGCAGGCAGCATCTGCATTGGAACTTTTACCCAACTATGAAAGTAATGCAACTTCAAGATCTTAAACTTAAAAATAAATGGGTTCTTATGGCAGTCTCGAAAGAAGGAACTCCAGAGGGTATAACTGAGGAATTATCGGAGACAGAGGTGGTTGGTGCTGGGAAAAAGACTGGCAGGACATCAAAACGAGCTCCAGTTTCATCTAGGCGAAAGAAAGTAGTTGAGCCTTCGGATGATGATCCTGTTAATGATGAGGAAGCGGAAAATACTTCAGGGTCAGTTGAAGAACCCAAAAAAATCCGGAGACGAACCCGAAAGAAAAAAGAAACAGTGGAGAGTTCATATGGTGATTCCATATCCGATGTGGAGGGTAATGTCACTGATGAAGAAGCTGTAACAGAACCAGAATCAAGTGGGAAACCAAAGAAAACCCGACGAACCCGGAAGAAAAAAGAGACAGTGGAGAGCTCATTTGAGGATTTCATGTTAGGTGTGGAAGGCAATGTGACAGATGAGGAAGGCTTACCAACTTCAGGGTCAAGTGAAGAGCCCATAGAAAAACGAAAACGAACTTCAAAGAAAGGTAAAACCTATTTGTCTTCCTCATCATTGAGCACTTGTGCTCTCTTTATATTTGGCAAGTTTCAGAAGTTTGAATCGCAAATCTCTCTCTGCATAATTTTGCAGCTGCTTCTAGCTCTAGAAGCCTGGAGAAAGAACCAATGCAGAAGGCCACAAGGGGGAGGAGGAAGAAGGTTAATAATTTAGAGGATGAAGGTAGCCAGACAGAACTTAGTGATATTGAAGAAGAGCTACATGTTGCAAATGTTGATGCCGATAATGAGGAAGAACTGGACTTCGATATAGATGTTGGAGAGGATATTAGCTTCACATATGGATGGCCACCCCTTGTATGTTGCTTTGGTGCAGCACAGCATGCATTTGTTCCTTCAGGGAGGCCATCCAATAGACTTGTAGACCATGAATGGCATGAAAGAATGAAAGATGTAATGTGGGATCCTGAAAAGTTTATCAGGGCTCCAGGGGGATGTTCAAGTAATGTTGCTGTGGCTCTTGCGAGCTTGGGAGGTAAAGTTGCCTTCATGGGGAAACTTGGTGATGACGATTTTGGTCAGTCCTTGGTATATTTTATGAACATCAACAAAGTTCAAACACGATCAGTTCGCCTTGACAGTAAAAGAGCAACTGCCATTACACATATGAAGATAGGTAAGAGAGGGGGCTTGAGGATGACTACCACCAAACCATGTGCTGAGGATTCTTTATTGAAGTCTGAGATCAATATAGATGTCCTTAAGGAGGTGAGAATCTGAAAGAACCTAGTTTTATTTGGAAATGTGAAAAGATTAATATTATAGTTTTCCTTTTGGGTGTGAAAGTTCCCCGACAGGTTTTTTTGTGGAGTTTACAAGTATGGAAGTCATTATTGACATAATTTTTAATATTGCATAATCTTAGTGGGATCATAAAATAAGTTACATGTTACTTTTTCTTTTTATTTTTGAATTCATTTTGTATGTTCTGTTAGTACTAAGTTGTTTCCATTTGTTCTAATATGTCACACAGGCAAAAATGTTTTACTTCAATACATTCTCATTGCTTGACCCAAATATGAGATTAACCACATTACGGGCAACAAAGATTTCGAAGAAGCTCGGAGGGGTTGTCTTTTATGATCTCAACCTTCCATCTCCACTATGGGAATCAGGTGAAAAAGCCAAAACATTCATACAAAAAGCATGGAATCTTGCAGATATCATAGAGGTGACGAAACAAGAATTGGAGTTTCTATGTGGAATAGAACCCTCCGAGAAGTTTGACACCAAGGATAATGACAGGTCTAAGTTCACTCACTATCCACCAGAAGTAATTGCTCCACTTTGGCATGAAAATTTAAAGATTTTGTTCGTGACTAATGGGACTTCTAAGATTCATTACTACACCAAGGAGCATAATGGTTCTGTTCTAGGGTTGGAAGATGTGCCTCTGAGCCCTTATACTTCTGATATGTCTGCATCTGGAGATGGCATTATTGCAGGTAAAAGAATGACCACCTTCTGTATATTCATAATTTGTTCCTTTAAAAGCTTCCTCATTAGAGACGATGGAGTCTGCTATGTGATGCATTTATGGCTTTTGACTAATACCTGCAATATTTATACCAATTGGTAACTAGGCATCTTTGCCATTTGTTTTGAGATATATTACGTAACTTTGGATCAATAGATAGCGGTAAGGTAATGACTTAACATTGAATGAAGTCATGTCACATCTGAACAGGTGATGTTTTCCTTCCAAGTTTTGGCAGGCCAACGGATATCTTTAGTAGTTCATTTAGATTCTCATTATTACTACTCAAATGTTGCTTACTTATCATGCTAGACATTTGCTGTATCTCTACCTATTAGATTGGATTGTTTCCTCAGAAGAATAAATAATTTTCGTTGGTGTTATAGGGTCTTCTCGACTTAAATTCTGTTAAAACTTTTGTTCAGGTATCATTAGAATGCTGACAGTTCAGCCTCATCTTATGACTGATAAAGGTTACTTGGAACGAACTTTGAAGTATGCTATTAGCTGTGGTGTAGTAGATCAATGGCTACAGGCGAGGAGATTAGGGTATCCTCCTAAAGAAGGTATGGAAGATGACGTGGTCCCAGACGACCATGGCATAAGGTCAGTAACAGAGAGGGAATACAGAACACTGGTGCCTGTAAGTTGATGGTTTATATGCTAGTAGCCCATTATGCTTGTGTTGCCATGAAATGCTAGATGCTGTCTCCCTTTGAAAGTTGAAAGTCTTGGTTGTTGGAAATGATTCTTTCTGGCATCACTGTGATTGTAGCTGTAACTGCTTGTACACGATTTTTTTCCGAGTTTTGGTACATCGTGGTATCGGAGAAATCATACAGAGGGAAATAACGTCAGTAATTCCATTTTCCCTAGGCTTTCTTGATGTAACATTTGTACTATTTTTTTGACATATTGGAGAAATTTAGATCATTTACCAGCATAAAAATGCATTGCATTTGTTGTGTATCACAGACCAATATCATATCATCTCCTTTTTGTTATTCCTGAATGCACTTGTTAGAGCTTGAGCCCTTTTTTTGACCCTCTGGTCTCTGGAGCCCGTTGGACCGACTACTCTGAATTCACGCCCGAGGAGGTCCACTATGGGGAGTGGGGTGGGGTGGGGCGGAGGGTTCTAGCGCTCCCTGTCAAGGATGACTCCATTTTCAAAGTTCTAATCTGAGTTCTCTGATTAGAAGTGAATGAGCTTCTATCATCCCACCACAATCAAAGTTTGAAGAATTCTCTTAATATCAGTTTCTCTGAAGGCACAGTACATAAATAAACACTCCAACTTTGAGAGTGTACACTATAACACCTTCGATGCTGGCGTGACACATAAATCTTGCAGCAATAAACATGTTAAATTCAACATTCCTCTTGTTGTACACAATGTAAATTGCTAGAGTTGACAAAGAAACTAGCAAGTTTAAAAATGAGATTCTAGTAAAGGATCCAATTTTATTGCCATCTTCCCCAATGAACACACTTCTCAAACCCCACCTCAGAAGAGAGGACTGCAGGTGGAAGATAACCTATCCAACAGAACAAAAAGTTCCATATTTTCTTCTCAAACAAGAAAAGGGTGTCAAAAATTTGAAAAAAAAGAGGGGAAGATCAAAAGAAAAAGACTTGATGAAAGATGAGAATGAACTAAGTTGCATATGCCTTTGCTACATACACCATCATACATTTTTGAAAGCCTGGCCCTACTCGGAAAATTTTGCGCTGTCAAGTTTTGAGGTAGCTGCCTTGTCCAGAAACCAAACCAAATTCCCTTTAGTTGGCTGGACCATTTTTGCAGGCAACGTCGGGCAGTCAGGTCCAACATCATCAATTGCCGAATGAACGGCCTCTGCTTTGCTGGTTCCAGTCACAACTATAGCCACATTGGACGCGGAGTTGATAACTGGCAAAGTGAAAGTAATCCTCTCTGGAGGGGGCTTTGGTGAGTCGGTGAGAAACGTTACCCACTCTTCTTTCTCATCAAGTATGGAGTGATTAGGGAAAAGAGATGCAACATGTCCATCTGGTCCCATTCCCAGAAGGATGAGGTCAAACTTGGGGCAGTCACTGATGTCTGAAACGCTGATTACACGAGTCCTCACAAGCTGTCGAATAACAAACTCATAGTCTTCAGCAGCTTTCTCTGCTGAGACCGTGTCGTTAATGGAATGTACATGGCTTGGAACGATAGGCACCTGAAACGTAAAAACACAATAGATATGAGAAATGCAAGAGAAGACAACTTTGGAAATTAAGATCAGAACCAAAAGATCACATTAGAATATCAAGATTTCGTTTTGTTTAATAAGTTGGTTATTAAGCTTTATAATTGCACTTATATTATGAAGCATCTGTATTACAGGTAATATGATCTCGAAAAACTTAAACAATTATCGTGTAAGGTTTTGATAAATATAGAAAAAACACGATAAAACAATAATAAGGTTTCAAGTAAAATAATTTTCCAGTCAGCAAACCTATAGGCCATGACAGCATGACAGATCTACAAAACATCAGTAAGCTTGAAGCAAATGAAACTGAAGAGAAGTGTTGCTTGTACTGCCGAGAAGTTGTAAATCAATCACTTCAGGTCAGCAGCCAGGTAGATGGTCTTAGTATGACCTCGAGTTAGTATTTCAACTACTTCGGGATCCTGAGAACCCATAGTGCGCGACTACAACTGAACATTGTAAGGAACTGAAGCCAGCATAAAATTATCTTGCATGACTGACAGTTTACTATGTTCACTGTGAATTCAGCTTTATATGCATCCTCAGTTAGTCGATGAGCTTAGTTAAAAGGAAATAGCTACAGATCCCCAAACATAAGCATTTACACCGTACATCCATTGATGTCAAAGCATCAACATATTACACATACCATAATATTTTGAACCTCCATATTATCTTGCCTCCGAAGAACCAAAAACGAAAAGAAGTCCATAGACTCTTGAGAATTTAACTGAACACAGCTATCTACCACATCTTAGAGAGTCCTGCTTTGTTTTCTTTTTGCCCGATCCCTGTCCATACGAACTCTGACCCCCCACCCCCACCTATTCCTCCAGTCACCCCTTCAAAGAAAATTACCACTGCTAAGTCACAAATTACATGTGGATGGATGAACACAAGCAACAATGCAACATACATAAAAGATAATATCAACAAGTACATTTGACTGGTCTTTAGCATAAGGATTAAGCCAAAATTAGTTTTACAACAGCCTGGATGCCTCCCTTCATATTTGAGATGTCACCATATACAGAGAGGAAACTATCTAATTCTTCCACCTCGACGTTGTACAATTCTGTATTATACAGCTGAAAGATAGTATCTTTATGATAAACTGAATCAACCGAAAAGAGGAAAACCTCATTAGAGGTTTATTTTAGAGAACACTTGACAAAAGTGCATGTTGTCATCAAGGATCATAACGCGAAATAGGGAGAGTCATCGTTACAACTAAGATTTGTATCAATAATCCCATTAATAGTGCATTAACATAAATATGACATGTAAATTAACAGTATGCAAGAAAATCATGTAAAAATTATCTACCTTGGACAAAAGTCCATCCTTAGCAAGCTTGTAATTACTGTCAGCATGATTTTTCGCCACCACACGTTCGTCCACCCAAAATATATACCACTTAGCCCAATCAACAGTTTTGCTATAAGGAGCTTCACATAGTTTTCTGCTTTCCATGGATTTTCAAACCAATTGACTACCTCATAGAGAAGGGAAACAAAAACATTTGAACAGGAAAATACAACACACTTACATACCCCATCAAACTGATGAGGGAGCCACCAGATAAAGCAATAGCAAATACCCCCCTCTCCTTCACAGAAGCCTCCGATAATTCTGCGATATAATCTGCCAAATCGGTGTTGAGTTCGTCCAAATACTCGTAAATCCTCACCTCTCTTCCATCTTTATTAGCCCCAGAAAGAGCCATCCTTATTTAGAGGATGTTAGATAACACTTCTCTACTGCACAAATCATAACATAGCAAAGTAACAAGTCAACTACAACTGAGAAAAGAAAGAAGTCTTAACAATTCCACAATGCTCATTTAGCATGAAATAAAACACAAATTCTACAATTGCACAATCTGAAGAAAAGTTAAGGGGAAAAATTATGGCTTCCTTTTGGTTAAACAACAACAACAAAACAGTGAAATCTCACAGGTAAGGCCTGGGAAAGGTAGAATGTACGCAGTAGGTAGAGAGGTTGTTTAGACCCTCGACTCAAGGAAAAGCATATCAAAGCAGATCGAAAATCATGACAAAATACTATAGAAAGCATTATGAGAAAAAAATAAAATAAAGGAACAGTAACTACATCAAAAATGAGAATTCAACAGCAACTGCACTACATGTACTCCTTGAACATCACATAGTAAAAAAAAAAACTGATCTTTGACATTTGCAAAAACCCCTTCCCCCCAGCCCCCCACACCAAAAAGAAAGAACAAGCAAAACCAGTAGTCAAATTCTGAAATTAGAAACTCAATAATCAAGAACAAATGAGACTAACCAATTCAAACTCATAATTCAAGGTTCAGAAATCAAACAGACTAGTGCATGATCACTTCTTCTTTATAATTGGGGTAAGGGAAGAGGATTACAGAGTAGAGAATCGAATCCTCGCCAACAAGGTAAAAGTTCAGACAGTCAACCAACTATCCTACTAAGAAGATCACTTACACAAACATCAAAAGGGGGAAAAGGGGACAAAAAAAAAAGAACTAAACTTGATCAACAACAAGATCAAAACTCCATATCATTAAATCAAGAACATGCACATGAATAAAATACTCAAACAAACAACACTAAACACAAAACCCCAAATCACAAAAATCATCATCCTCTTCCATTAACAATCTAGAATTTCAAAAAATCCACCAAGTAATCACCAAGAATGTCAAAACTAGAACCCAAAAGGAAAAAAACACAATCTTGGATTATTAATAACATACAATATAATATAGAGAAACATAAAAAAGAGGGGCTCTTACAAAGAAGAAAGAAAATAATGTGTTAGGCCAATAAAAGGGGAAAAATTGAAGAGGTGAGAAGAAGAGAAGATGGGTATCAGCAATTTCTAAAACATATATAAAGACAACACATACACACACATACAATAAAAATAAAAAACTAATCTTGAAACATTTTTTTTTTTACTGAATACAACATGAATTTTGCTACCATGAATCCATCAGAAGTCTCGATTTTGAGCTCGTTATACGAATTTAAATTAATCAAACTTTAATATATATATAAAAAAAAAAGGAAACTTTACCTGGTGGGATACCACTGATGGTGACAAAAATGTACACAAATTCTAATTTGTTTTGTTTCAATGGATAAAAATGAGAGAGAAAAAGATGAATCATGTTCCTTACCTACTTTTAAAAAAAAAACAGAGATACAAGAAAAAATAAACCATCTAATGTAAAACTTGTGTCAGGAAAAAAAATAAAATTCTAAGTAAAACAAAAACTTTTCCTAGATCTTCTGCTGTGTTTTTTTCTTGCAGTTAAATAAATTCTTAGGTAATTAATTAAGTAATTAATCTTAAGCTAATCGAAACATTATTAACATCCTTGCTCTCTTGACATTTTTCACTCGAGGTTTGATAATTACCTTTTTGTTGCTTAATTAATTCGAATTCAAATGCTCCATGTTAAAGGTGATTTCGTATCAATGCTCGAGTAGAAAACTTCTACTCATTCCATCGTAACTTTTGATGATATGTATATAAATCTATGAACACACATATTTAGCTGAATATACTAATTCGTAACTAATATGGTGGAATAATTTAAAATTTCTCCATTTTTAATTAAAAAAGTTAACATTTAAATTTTAACTTTCTAAGAAACAAGAAATTTCTTATAAAGAATACTTTTTTTAATGAATCTTATACCAGATATCGTGAATATCAAATATAAGATGATTATAGCAAAATAAAAAAATATTGCTTAACTATTTACTTTTTAAGGAAAACAGAAATTTTTTGTGATTATCCTTTTGTGGGAGAGAAAAAATAATTCTTGATAGGAAACACTTGTTCAATTTGTAATTTGGCAAGTGTATGATTTAAATTTTAGCTTTTTTTTAATCTTAGTTGGTGGGATTCTTTATATATTATTTTAATTTTATTTCTCATCTTAATTAACCTTATCTTTCCTTTTTAATTATCTCTAATCTCTCCATCTTTAACTTTATCTTTTTCTTAAATAAAAATAAAAATAAAATTAAAAAAAAATAAATTCAATCCAATTGGCTGTCTCCCTAAAACCAGCTATTTGTCTCTTTTTACTATATTAAGCCATCTGTATATATTGTACTTTCTCTCCATTAAATATTTGTGGTCCCAATCAGTTCATAAAATTAAATAAATCTCACATGTAATGCTTGATTACTTAAGAAGTTAGATGATAATACAGATTATCATATTGTTAATCCAAATAAATAATAGGCTAATTGAGTAACACCGCGTACCATTGAAGTATATTGTGAGATGAATCAGATCTTTCTTTATTTAGAACGATGAGTTTAAATGTTGATTAGATAATTGACTTTTAAATTTAATCATATATATATTTGATGGGGCTTTCAAACACAAATAATCGGTTTGAGCATAAAATATTAATTGCAAGTAGAATCGTTGTTGAATTTCTACATTCGTAACTACCTTCGTGGAGCATGAGAATATAGATTAATCAAATTAGTTAACTTTGAATATATATATATATATATATATAAAAGCATATTGGTTATCAAAAAGATTAGCTCATGGTGGGTAATACATATTCTCTAGTTTAGTCAAAGATAAATGTAAATACAACTAAATGAATCATTAAATAATGTATATTAAACCAATCATGCACCTTTTTAGATAGTTAGCATGCTTTTCTATAATGGGGTTTTGAATTTATCTCTTAGTCTCAATTTATCTGGCATTGTTTTGATTTAACACAAATTTTAAAAATAAAAGAAGACTTTTAAAACTTAGAGTCTAAATAAATTTTTAATATTTATATGAACAAATCATAAATCATTCCACTAAGAATAAAAAGAAAAAATTAAGATTAAATTCTGACATTTTTTTGAGACGTATTAACAAGAAAAGTGTGTCACAAAAGTTATGACAGAGAAAATAATATAAAAATGTATATATGTCTACATCAAATTAATACACTTTATCTTGATTAAGCTATAAAATAAGATGAGAATGCACATTTATTAACTATAGTTAGCCTATACTCCTTCAACGTCAAAATAATGAAAAGAGGAAAAAATAAAATGAAACATATACATAATGCCATTATTAATTTGATGTAACCATTTTACGATACAAGTAAATATTTATTATGTAAGAATCCACTTTGTTTTTTTTCTCTTGAATTATTCAATTTTCCTTAGAACCAAACTTCATGTCAACTTTTTTTTTTATGCTCTAATATTAAAGAAATTATTTCAGCCATCATTTTCTTCTCTAACCTCCACCATCATTAAAAAGAAAAAAAATAAGAGTGAGAAATAATGAACACATTATCAAAAAAGTTTTTGGAATCTACAAGCAATCATATTTTTTCAAACAACAATGGAAAGATAGTATAAAGTTTTTTCTCAACTAATTAGAAACCCCACAATATTACAAATCAACACTTCCTACTCCATTTCAAGAATCCTTTTTTTTTCTTTTTACTTTGATCATCGAAAAATAATCTATGGTCTATTAAAAACAATTTTTTAATTTCATAAATATAGAAGTATGATCTGCAATTCTGAGTACATCTAATCCTCTTCAAATTTTAATTGTGAGATTATACTATGTTATTATTATTGTTGATCATTCATATATAATTTTTTTCTAAATTTAATGTGATCCACGAATATCTAAGGTAGAAAATGAAAAAGAAAGGATGAAATTAAAATTTTACACCTAAGTAATATAAAATGATGTTGAAACGACAGTTTAAAGTAAATCTTGATATAGGATGACCTCAACTCCACTTTGGGGCGGAGCTAGAAGTTAATATATGAGTTCGATCGAACTTAGTACGCAATAGTTTAATTTTTGTATATATTTATATTAAGAACTCTGTGCATTGTCGGGTCTATTTCTGGAAGTGGCTCTTCAACGTGATTTTATTTTATTCCTAAAACTCAAATTCAAGCTTTTTAATTAAGAATAGGAGAATCTCAACCATCACACCACAATTCATATCGGTTAAATTCTCAATTTTAAGAATCTAACATTATCAATCCTATAGATTTTTTATTTTTATTTTTGGTTGGATGGGGCCTTTGGATTGTTTACTTCATTTGGAAAACAAAACATGAGACATGACCAAAATCTTTAGGCTTGTGATATGTTTCCTATTTGATTCTAAACATTGACAAGAAAATAATTGAACTTATACCATACACCTCATTATCATTATCTATTAATTTCATATCTCTATTGCATAATTCCATCAACAAATAATTATGAAACCCTTAAATTATAGGAATATTTTTTAAATATTTTTTCCCTTTAGTTGCCCCATTTACAAGTTTTCTACTATGACATCATTGTGAAGAAATTTTGTGTTCTTTAATGTCAACCTTTTGCTCAATTGATTTTGAACCATCAATTACTAGCAGTGAGAATAACCTAATTAATATTATTTTGGAAATTTTCTAGTGGTCCATATTTAAATTACTAGAACTTTAGGTATCACTTTCCATTTATTTATTAGTTAATGAAAAGGAAAAAAAAATACATTAGTTGATGGTTGACATATATTTGGCATTAAAAATGATTGAAATATATTTATTTGAAAATTTTAAATATGATAAATCAGTTAGAAATATATATTTTCTTTGTCTTTTTTTTTTTTAAAAAAACAAATTCTTTTTGAACCAATAATATTTCAAGAAGATGATATGTTGAATCCAAAATATAATTTGACTACTGATAAGGATGATGAAATCTCAAGTAAGACAATAAGAATAGTTTGAAAAAATAGAACCATTGATAGTGGTAGTTTGAACCAAGTTGCAAAAAATAAATATAATCAAGATAAGGCAAATTTTCTGATGAAAAAATCATTAACTTTTTGATATATATATATATATATATATAATTAATTTGGCATTTAAAATTTGTACTCAACAAATTTTAAGCATATGAAAAATAAATTAATCACACAAATAAATTATGAAAAAACATAAATATTTTATTGATAATAGTGCGGGTACAATTCTGTTCTCCCCTTTGATTCTTCTCTCATATGATGTATCCATGATTCAAGGGTCATTAGTCGCGTATTTCTCGAACTAGAATGATTTAGATTTGACCTCTATATAAATATTATATGATTTTGCGAAATATTTGAGATGTCTTTTCAAGGGAATATAATACCCTTTATATAGGCATAAGCTAGAGATTAGGGTTATAGTAACCTCCAAGAATTCTAACGGGAATCAATACATCTTGTAGAATCCCAACTAGAATTGAATACGTCTTTAAGAGTCCCACAAATTTTCAATGTCTACAAATATCCCCTGCTTCAAGGTTTGTCAGAGTGTAGACTTGATATCGAAACTCAAAGACGAGGCTTGAAGTACTAATTATTCTTCCACATTTGCAGCTTCAGATTTGTAAATTTGATTTATGAGAGAAGACATGAAGGGCAAATTTGGTTTCACTGGCGTGCCAATTTGTTTGCAACAAATTTTAAACATACGGAAAATAAATCAACCACACAAATAAAATCTGAAGAAACATGAATATTTTATTGATATTAGTGCGGGTACGATTCTGTTCCTCCCTTGATTCTTCCCTCATATGATTTATCCATGATTCAAGGGCCGTTAGTGGCGTATTTCTCGAACTAGGATGATTTTGATTTGACTTCTATATAAATATTACATGAATTTGCTAAATATTTGAGATGCCTTTTCAAGGAAATATAGTATCCTTTATATAGACATAGGCTAGGGTTTAGGGTTAGAGTAACCTCCAAGAATTCTAACGAGAATCAAATACATCTTGTAGAATCTCAACTAGAATTGAACACGTCTTTAAGAGTCCCACAAATCTTCAATGTCTACACTTATAGAAATTAAAATCCTTACCGATATTAACATTACTTATCCTTTGTTGCAACAAAGAATAAGTCATTACTACTATTTAGAGACGAATACATGATTTAAAATTTATAGATTATAGATCTATAATCATTTCTGCTTATAAAATTAGATAAAATGTTATTGGATAATTTTATAATGGATCACCCCTACATATAGTGATTTTTGAACTCGAATTTGGGAACTCAATCAATTGTAGGGGTCCATAAAAGGCCCCTTTTAATAGTTTTTTTTTCCTTATAAATTAGGCAAATATGCTTGTCTTCTTTTCGATCTTATCCAATCTAATCCATAATTGTCCTTTTCATTTCATTTATGAAACTATTGAGAATCCAAAGCTTATTAGTCGGACTAATTCAGATTTGTTTTCATAAATTCTTTATTTTTATAAATTGAGTTTGATATTGAGGTCACTTATTAAATTTCAAGAGATCCTAACTATTGTATTGTTTAGTCTCTAGTCAAAAACCTCCTAATCTTGTATCAAAGAGTGACATTTTTTTTATTTTTTGTTGGCATTAATATTCAGAAATATAAATCGGATCAGTATTTTAAAAAACTATATTGGGACTCGCCTCGGGGCTCGCCCTAGGGCAGGGCTCTAGCAAAACGCTCTGAGACTCAAGTGTGGGGCTTAGTTCTGTAAGACTTACGCCCTAAGCGCCCGACTGTACTCCTTAAGTACGCCCAACGCCCAACGCTCGAGGCTCGCCTAACAGATCTTACACAATTTATGTGTTAAAATCTTTAGTTAACATTGTTAACCCTCATAATTCTTGAATAATTGAATGATACTTAATAATTTTTAATCTATAGAGCTAAGAAGATTGCAAATAACTCAAATAACAAGTTTTAGTATCGCATCTTTCCTATATGGTAACACTGTGAAAGTAATTATATATTACGTAACATTTCTTTTAAAAATATGTCGTGAAATTTTACTTTTTTCACTTATCATTGGTCTTCATGGTTTTGTCATGTCTCAAAATTATTATATTTTATTTAGCTATTTGAAAGTAATTTTATTTTTATTCATGATGGAGTGATGTTTTTATTATAATACTAGTAAGGTTATTAATTAGTTTCTTTTAGGGGGTAAATCGTATAGTATGATAAAAAAAATATTTTTGAAAAATAATGATTCTTTTATTATTAGAAAGTTAAGATATTAGATTATTTATACTTATATAATCATGTTAGAACTTTTATTTTCTATTAGTTTATTTAATCATATTTGTAATTATTTCAAATTATTGATTTATTTTTATAATTTTGTGTTATTATATTATTATACTATATTATAAATTAAAAATTTAAATATCCATAGGGCTTACACCCTACATCTCGAGGCTTACGCCTCTCCCTATACTAAGTAAAACGCCTCGCCTCACGCCCCCGCCTTTTAAAACACTGAATCGAACTAATTCAGATTTATTACCTATGAAGTTTATAGCTAGAAAATGCTCCTTATCAAGAATTTTTTCATTTCAAAAACTCGAACTTGAAACTTCTTAATTTAAATTAAAAGTAAGAGTAGTGGAAACATAATCATTCCATGACACCCTTAATTCAATATATGTTTGATTTATTTTTCTATTTTATCATCAACATGCTGCTAGCATAGTCGATGAAATTTCATGTTTTAATGTATTTATCTCAGTTAGGATAACCACAACCTTTTTATCCATTTTGTTTTTCTTTTTACACAATATTCACGTTTAATTATTGTGATTTTTTAAATTTTTTTATTTGATGTTCGATATTTGTACTGGAAGCTTAACTGAATTTTCTTGATGCATTATAAGGTTCATTTCTAAGAGCAATACTCATAGTATAATTATTTTTCGATGTTTAATATGAGATATTTAATTAATCATTTCATAACAACTTATATTGGTAAAAATAATAAATGAAGAAATAATTGAATTAGAATGGTGGACAAGTCCAAGAAATAGGTACTGGTGGTTGAGCATTTTTGAGTTATTTTGGATCAAATACGGCTCAACAATCAAAATTATGTGGTCCATCTAATAAGTTTTATTTGTCTACCTTGTATATAATAATAATAATAATAATAATAATATTGTGAGGTTATACGTACCGCACTCCCAACTAATTAAGGAAGGTTTTCGTAATTTTATTTTATTTTAAAAAAAAAATCGATCGAAAGCCATATTATTAAAATATTCATGGGATATCACAAACGAAAAACTAAGAAAACCGCTTAAGTCTTGTAAAATGGTGGAGCTTCACATATTGCTCTCCTAACTCCCTACAGAGGGTTCCGTAAAAGTTTTGTAAAAAATCGTCTAAAAGCCATATCAACAAAATATTCACGGGCAAACACATTGGTTTCACGCCAAAATATTCATGGGTTAACACACACGAAAAATTAAGAAAATCGCCTAATTCCTGTAAATTGAACCCTAAATGCCCAAGATTGACTCTAAAAATGGTGAGACTGTACAAATTGTTCCCCCAACTTCCTACGGAGGGTTCCGTAATGGTTTTGCAAAGAATTTGTCCGAAAGTCATATCACCAAAATATTCATGGGTTCACACATGAAGAACTTAGAAAATCACCTAATTCCTGTAAATTGACCTCTAAATGCCCAAAATGGATTCTAAAAATGGTGAGACTGTATGTACTTTCTCCCCAACTTCCTACAAACGGTCCCGTAATGATTTCTCAATAAAATCGTTCGAAAGTCATATCACCAAATTAATCATGGGTTAACACACAAAAAATTGAGAAAATCACCTAATTCCTGTAAATTGGTCCCTAAATGCCCAAAATGAACTCTAAAAATGGGGAGACTGTACGTAATGTTCCTCCAACTCCCTACGGAGGGTTACATAATGGTTTCGCAAATAAATCATCCGAAAGTCATTTTACAAAAATATTCATAGACTAACACACATGAAAAATTGAGCAAATATTGCATAACTCCTGTAAATTAGCCCTAAATACCCAAAATAAACTCTAAAAATAGTGGGATAGTACGTACTGCTTCCCTAACTCCCTACGGAGGTTTCATAATGATTTCTCAAAGAATTCGACCGAAAGTCATCTCACCAAAATATTCATGGCTAACACACACGAAAAGAGTGAGAAGATTGCCTAATTCCTGTAAATAGGCCCCTAAATGTCCAAAATGAACTCTGAAAATGGTGGGACTATGCTTACTGCTCCCCTAACTACCTACAGAGGTTCCATAATGGTTTCACAAAGAATTTGTTCGGAAGCCACCAAAATATTCATTGACTAACATACACGAAAAATTGCGAAAATCGTCTAATTCCTGTAAATTGGCCTTTAAATGCCCAAAATGGATTCTAAAAATGGTGTTAGCCCATGAATATTTTGGTGGTATGACTTCTAATTGATATTTTTGCAAACTTTTACGGAACCCTCCATAGGTAGTTGAGGAGCAGTGCGTACAATCTCTCTATATTTTACGACATATTTTGGCATTTAGGGGCTGATTTACAAGAATATGTAATTTTCTCAGTTTTTCGTATTTGTTAGCACAAAAATATTTTGGTGATATAACTTCATCCTTAATCATCGGATTCGAGTACTGAATATTGAAAAATTGAATAATTACGACTAAAACACTTTAGTCAGCCAGATTATAAAACATATATACAACATAAGATACATAGACTATACATACTTATACATAACATATACACTTATTCAGTCATATTAGTAAACTAGTTGATCAAACACTATGTATCTGTAACTTTTCCTCGAAAATAATGATAGTAGAATGAATTCAGATTAGTCGATACCCCCAACTAAAAAATAAAAAAGAATGTCCTAAGAAGAATTGAGATAACTTTATTTTTTTGTTTTTTCTCTTTAAATTTGAGTGATAGGGTTGGGTAGCTAATAAATGACTAAAGGAGTGGTCAATTAATGAAGGAAAAGGAGGTCTATTTTTATTTGAAAATATTGAGAATAAATAACTTGTTGTACGCAGACCTTACCTCGATTCTTATGTAGGTAGAGTGATTGTTTCTAATAGAAACTGAGAGATGTTTGGTCTCAACATATCATCCATGGGCACAAATTTATCATTGGACCCAATACAACATTCTAATTGGGCAAATATTGTAGATGGTGCATTATGGAAGATTTTGCACTTAAGGATAATTCAATCAATGCCATTGTTTATATTTTGACCTCATCAAAAAAAAGTTTTGTAAAAATAGCCTCCTCACAAGAAAATTGTAAGCACTCATGGTGGTTTCCAAGACGACTGACGGTGATTCGTCATAATTTTTAAGCAAAAATTCCGATGATCGACATGATTTCTTACTTGATATTGACCAAGACTTACCTTAAAATCAAGTTATAAAGCAATGGAACAAGAAAAGATGAAAAGAAGATGGAGGAGAAATTCTAGTGGAAGACCTTTTCCAAAGAAGAGATACAAATATATAATAAGATTCATATAGCTAAGTGGTCAAAGTAAGGCCGTGTACAATAGACTTTTGTGGTAACCCTTTACCACATCCCACATATAACGAGAGTTTAGTGCAACAGAGTGCCATTCTTATATAGCTAACCTCAAAAACTTATTTGAGATTTGACGCATAGTTAAAAAATTATGACAAATAATTCTTTAGAAGCTTCAATATCATCAAAATTTTATGTCAAAATCTTTAAGTGTGTATAAAGTAACAACAGAGGTCTATACATCAGTACCTTGAGTCCTACAACAATGAGACGGAATTCAGTAATTGAGGTACAAGGTTACCTTCTTAACCATTGCATAAGGCAGTTTTAACCTCCAATCTTTCTGTTTACGGCTTAGCGGCCTTCCTTTGGATGTTGGATCTCTATTCTCCTTCACATCCGCCAACTTCCAGATACAGCTTCCTGATTCTGCATCGATTGATTCCATGAAGAATATTCCATTCTTTTCAACCTTTCTAGAGTTCATTTCTTCTATATAGCTAACTCTCATAGGCCTATCCTTGAAGCGGGATAAGTCGTCCGGTACTTTTATTAGCCGCTCAGCACCAGGAGACGATACCTTAACATCACATGAAATAGAGAGCGTTTGCTTCAAAAAGTTAGAAATCATTTCTGTTTATAACAACAGAGAGAATACAACATTGTTTCTACAGTTACCTCAAGGGCCAGATCCTCAGGAATTTTCCCTAGTGCACCAGCTTCGTCTAACCTTTTCTTGTATTGGCGGCTAAATTCTTCCATCTCATCCATACTTGGACAGCCAAAACTAATGTAACGAATATGTCACACTACCTCACAGTAAACAGGATATCAAAAGAATGCGCTTACTAGAACCAAGTGAAAATTGCTACAAGATATGAACTCCAATTTCAGTTCATTAGAGATTGTTTAACTTGACCAGAAATCATGGTTAAAAGAGGAAAGAAGGACAGAGGAAAAGTCTTGGTAGGCAAATGTTTACATATATATAGCTGTCTATATACATGACCTATAAATACCCCTAGTTAAGAGGTCTAGTCCAGTTATTCATCCATCACAAGTTATATAATACACATTCAATTTTGGAACATCCAAAATGTTGACTAGCCTTCACAAATAATGCTACTATTTTACACTACTCTCACTTATCGGCATCTTTGTTCTTCCATTGGAATTAGAATTTTAAAGACCGGTTACAACAAGAGATTTCAGGTACAACATACTCTAGATCATTTATGAAAGAGAGAGATGTAGAAGTTGTTTTTCATGTAGACAGGAAGCCAGTGTTGCAATCAACAACTTACTTATTTGGAAGTTTGTCTAATCTGACATAGATGTACCCATGAGGACTAGTTTTAAATGAATAGAGCTCCATGTCATCACCAAATGGTAGCAGCACATCACGAGCAATTGATAATGCCTGCTCACCCCAAGAGCAACTTTGGAAAACTATTCCTCCTCCATCACCTCCATCGCCAATCTGAATGTTTGAACTGCTAAAATCAAATGGAACATATATATATCCAAATAAAAAATAAAAATAAAATGTTACTAACACTCCAAAAGTTCATGTACCTCAGGCTCAACTTCCTCTTCTTCTTCCCATAAATCTATTGGTTCTACGTCCTCAATCGTTTCATCTTCAAACATAAACACATAGTGTGACTCTTTGACAGAATATAAATTGATGAATTTGATTAAAAAAATCACTAAATTTAATTCAATGAGAATGTGAAACATGTAAAGAGAGAACGCTCTTATAATTCTCAGAATAAATGAACATTTCCAATTCTTTTTCTTCCATCAGGGAGGATCAATAATGTTCCCAATCAACTTCACCACAAGTCAAACTCAATGGGCAATTTACCAGTTGGTGGTGGAGGTACTTTACCAATACTGCTAGCCTCAATGCTAGAGCTAGGTGGAGGGAACAGGGTTCGATTTAATCTCCTTTGTCGAAAAATTATACCCGCATAAATAGGGCGAATATTTCAACGTAAAGAAAAATTCTACTGCAATAATGGGGTTCAAAAGTAGCTTTAAGTCACAAGTTCAAATCCTAGCTGTCACATTCTAGTGTTTTTCTTGCATCTCCTAATATAAATATCTGGCTCAACCATTGGCCCAACCTCACTCTTCAACATTTTTATTTGTTGCTTCACCAAATAACAATACAAGACTAAGGGTGTGGCCTAGTGGAAGTGTGAGAGAACCATGAGGTCTCAAGTTCAAATCCTAGCCAAAGGCAAAACTATACAAGCACAACTAGCCTTGTTGGTTAGAGTTAACGACCTGTGTGTGTTGTAGGTAGCAGGTACCGGGTGGAATAGTCAAGCTACACAAGTTGGCCCGAACACCACCCGTATTAAAAACATAACAATATAAGCCTAACAAAATTAATGCATTTTTCAAAACCCCTATCATGGAAAGATATTAACTTTCATATGGGTAAGTCAAAACTTAGTTTTCTTGAAAACAAAATTCAAGCACAAGTAAGGCTGACTTGGCATATATATACGAATATACGACATCTTCATCATTGTTTCTATAATAAAACAATACACAAGGATCATCTAAGCATAAAAAAATGAGCGAACAGAATTTAAAGCACGACAGAAACAAAACATCAAACACCTAGTAAGCAAATCAACAGAAACACAAAAAAATAGCATAGTCGAGATGCCTGCAAGCAGGCTCGGGCACCATTGGTACTAAAGAAAACATAACAACATAAGCCTTACAAAATAGATGCATTTTTTTTTCAAAATCCCTACCAAGGAAAGATGTTAGCTTTCATAGGGGTAAGTCATAACTTAGTTTTCTTGAAAACAAAATTCAAGCACAACTAAGGCTGGCTTGGTCTATATATATATTTGTATACAATAACTTCATCATTGTTTCTACATAACACGGAAGGATCACCCCAGCATAAAAAATGAGCTACCACAATTTAAAGCACTACACAAACAAAACATCAAACACCTAATAAGAGAAATGTGATTCTTGAAAGCAAGGCCATTTTGTAAACCATTTACATTGAAATAACACGTAAGGCTCGACTAAGCATAAAAAATGAGCTACTACAATTTAAAAGCACCACACAAACAAAACATCAAACACCTACTATGCAATTCAACAGAAACACAAAAACAAAATGAAACAAACAGAGCATACAGTGAAGTGGGTCGTTTTCATTTCTCTCTGGGGTGATTTCTTCAGAAGAATTGCTGCTCAAACACCGAAGAGGTAAAACTGAAATGTGATTCTTGGAAAAAGGACCATTTTTAAACCATTAGGAAGATTGTGTAGAGCTTGTTTTTGTTGTATAATTGTAAGGAAACGATGGTTATGGTGATAGAGAGGTGTAGGGAAAAATGGGTTTCGCAAAAAAAAGTTGAATTTGCTACTAAGCCTACTTATCATCATCTTCTTCGTCTGAGCTGTGGGCTTTGTTATGGCTACCAATTATCTTTCAGTTGCCCTTTTGTCTCCTATTTATGACTTGCCAAATTTTCAAAATATCTATTGTGCATTTTTTTTTTATTTACATGTCTTTTTTAAGAAAAATTTCTAAAAAGGATTTTGACTATTAGAAACAAAATTGGATGATATGAGCATGTGAAGAGAAGTATTGGAGAGAGGTGAATTAGACAAGATATGACACAACGTTGTATTACCGAAGACATCACTCTAGATAAGGAGTGAAGGTCGCCTATTAGGAATAGAGCATTGTCTTGCCTTACGATGGTTTAGACTTGTTAAGCACCAACTAGTCATTTGCATCTTGTAGTTTTTGCCATATGTTAGAGTACTCCCATATGTTGTGCATTGTGTTTTAAGTATCACAATATTTTGTTGTTATTGTTTCTCTCTTGCAGACTCCACTACTTTTCTTGTTAATTAATATGATTTATTCATTGTTTTTTTCTTGAGTCAAGGGTCTTTCGTTCATCTTGGAATAGTTGGTTTGGAGGTGAGCTATGTTGCATCAAAGAAGGTTTAAATAGCCTAGTTCGAATTTGCAGAATATATTATAAGAGCTCAAAGAATACACAATATGGATCCAAAACTGGTGGTAAAAAATGTAAGAAAATATGCTAAATTATCCATCATATTATCAGGTAAGTGCAAAACATCCTTGAATTCATTTTCTGCTTGCTACAGAATAATTTGAAGACGAAAAATCGCCACAAAAAATAAAACGAAACAGAAATGTAAAGGAAGCAACATTTATGCATGCTTGTTCTGGAGCTGAAGACAGAATATTACCCTAAAGGTACAGAAGAAAAAGAAATGATCATATAACTAGATTTACATGGCGAAGAAAAACATTACAGATTCAACTATGAAGAATAATTTACAGTCGTAAAATAGTTCTGAGAGTATCACAGAGGTTTTGAATCGTTTGTTGTTCCTGAGATGCTTGCATTTCCTGAAGAGGCATCTCTTCGTAGCACCTACATTCAAAAGTTCGCATCATCAATTCATTTGGACATTACCAAGTCTCCCGAATGATGAAACACAACCATGTTTTGATAGAGCTAAGGGCATGGGACATAGTAGTGAGTCGAATGGAAGGAAAATATTTGAATTAATTCATATTCAAGTATAATGTTATCAACGTACATCTTATGATATGCTAAGGCTTGAGCAAGATTCATTAGTGTAGGACTCGAGTTTAGTCTTTGGTATACACTTGAAGGAAGGGGAACCTGCAATCAATCAATTAAAGGTTATAAAAGGAGAGAAGATTGAAAGAAATAAAGGAAAGTTAAAGTTTTCGTAAGGAGGTGGTAGAGAGGACCTCATTTTGTCTGCTGCGGCCTTTCTTTGATTGAGAATCACCGGAGAAGAGTTCCTGCATTGCTTCTACAGCAGTCTTTCCACTATTATCCCTTTGCCAGTCCCCGAGTACATCCTCAGACAAGAGTGCAATCGGTGATATGTCAGTTGCTCTTAGAAATGGAATTGGCACTGTGTTACCAGCCGAGTATATGGACCAAAGCTGATACGCGCACAAATTAGTAGAAGTCAGAATCATACTTGCACCCAGAACAAGCACGAACAAGGAAAAATGAAATATAGTGACATCCAGAAGCAAGATCTTATAACAAGGTAAAATAGAAATTAACCTCAACAGAAAGGCAGTTTCAGCCCCGTAGTGAAACCGCAATGCAAGACATGGATGCATATAAATAAATTTCAACCACAGAGCTAGAAATATAGCTAGTGTCTAAAGAAAATCTAGAATAATCTTGAGTGATTTACAGTATTGACAAACCTAACCCAGAAGTATGCCCAGCATAACAGAAGCTTGCTTTCTTTATAAATATTATATAGTGACAACCAAAACCGATTGATTGAGAAATTAAGGAGAAATAAGAATAAAGGGCTATGATTAATGTACTCCATGGATAGAGCTCGATAAAGTAAAGAGTGTGTTTTAGATGCAATGTGTTACTTTTTTCAGGAGATATGGCTCAATGAATAATGGAAATGACTAATACTATTGCAAACTACAACTTAAAGAGTGAAACTTCAAAGTTGCAGCTATAAGTTTATCATGTGTCTTCTTCCTTCTCTGCTTAAGTAATAAAGAATTTACAGATGTCATATCAGTTGTGATGAAACTTGTGAACACTAATGTAGGATCAGGATTTTATGTTAGATGCTTTGGGAGAATTACTACGATTACTGATGGTTTAGATAGTTTTTCCATGAAATTAAACTACTACAGTAAGTTGACAATTCGGGTAACATAAGAGTAAAGCACAGAACACATATTCCTTATATTATGGAATAGGGTAGAAAAAGAAAGAGCTCATAAAAGAGGTGAGATGCAGAGCTCATGCTTGAGCACTTATGAGTACCTTGTCCAATGCTCTCCGACTGACAGTTTCACTTGGCAAGGTTCCAGTATTATAGCCACCGCCACCACTACTAACAGTTGCTTGAGATGTAGTACTCCCCTTAAGGCCCAGATCAGGAGAAGGTAAGGTTCCAGGAGAAGATACTTGCATGCTCTGTCTCTGGGAAATACCAACGGGTGAACTGACATCAATATCATTAAGCAACCTGACAAGAAATGTTCAATTTATTTAGGCAACGGACTAACTGCATGGATTACTGCTAAAAAGATACTCTCTCTCCGCACATATTTTACATTTCTACTTTACTACTGATCGTACTTTGAAGTTAGTGGGGTAAGATCATGGGGGCAATCTGATTTATAAACAGTTGGAATGGCATAATCACTTAGAGACCAAGCTAGTTACTCAAGAAATGGGGCTTTATCTAGTAGTATAGGTTAAGAAAGAAGACGGTCATAGACAAGAGAGTCGAGATTCACGGCTCAAAGTAATGCCAAAGATCAAACTGTACATAAAATTCACACTTAATAGAGCACATCACTCTGCTATTTAGTACAAAGATCTTCTCCGGGAGAAGACATGCCAAGCAACAAAGTTTTTAATGCTGATATTATTTGGTAAGGATGAATTACTTTCCTGATTTAATAGGTTTCACCTCCGCACTAAATGATAATCAGATTAAGGAAACAAAATACCAGGGATCATTTGATTTGCCAGCAACGGTGGGGATGGAAGGAATTCCAGTATGCCGGAGAGTAGATGACGCTTCCGCAGTTGCTGTTTTATCAATATCAGGTCCATCTCGGACTATCATAGTCCCAAAATCACCTGGTATAACAGATCCAGCAGAATTTATTTTCAGACTAATTACTGTCTCAAATCAACATTCATCGTTCAGGACAAACTAGCATATTATAGTCTTATTTTCAGTAATAGAGTTCAATATTTTCACCAATATTACAGAGTAAGCTCTACAAAAAAAATACAGGGTTTGCCTGTCACCATGTTCCACTGAGATCATTGATCTGCAAATGATGTATGAATCTTTCCAAGTAACTCCCGATTGCCTGAATTAAGATGACTCCCTCGACTAGCATAGAGATGAGATACTCTAACAGTTTGCTACACTAGAGTTACGCAGGGGCAAAGCCAGGATTTTTACTAAAGGGAGTCCAAATATAAAGAAGTAAACACACAAAGAAGCCACGGGGATTCAACATATCATGCATATATATTTTTTTTAAAACAATACCTATCTACACAGTGTAATTTTCCAACAAAGGAGTGTCAAGTGCCCTAGGATTAGGGTGGCTCTACCACCGGAATTGAGTAGAGAGATATGTAAGAATTAAAGATTGAAAATACAAAAGATGTAGTTTAAAGATATCATGCCAAGACAATGTAGCAACATACTCCCTCCATCTTGGAACATATACTTTGACCATTGCAGATATTAAGAGTACAACATTCAAACTACTTTGGTAGAGATACTTTTAAAAGAAGTTTGAAATGGGAGAAAGCAGAGAAGCTGAAAAAATGTCACCTTAATTTATTTATTTTTGAAATTGGTAACTGTAATTGTCACCTCAAATTTGAAATGATGTAAACCAACATTTAATAATATTAGTGTATATAGTTGAAGGAAAGAAAATTCCATTTAAGGAACTAAGTCAAGTCTTTCGGGACGAGCCAAAGATATCGTGTAGATGGCATCAGTAGTCATATTATTGGTTGAATATTCGGCCTTAAAACTTCTCCAATTGGAAGGAAGTTAAGTAATTGAGGAGGGTCTCAAAACAGAGTGTGAGGGTAATTTGGAGGTGAGCCACAAGGTGAAGGTAACATGGCACTGAGAAAAATGTAACAGCTTTCATATCGATTATACAAGACAGCAATCTAAAAGTCAAACTTAGCTATAACATATGGTTAAAAAATGAGATGTCTGATAAAATATAAAATTGGTCTTGCATTTTATGTTTGGGCAAACAACAACATCAGAACTAGAAATAAATCAATTTTAACTTGACGATGAGAAACAATAATGAGATATGTACTATTGTTGATATATACTTCTCCAAATTGTCCATAAAATGAGATAATTGAACATCCATAATATATTCAGATACAACTCGTTATCAATTGTACCATTGCTTCCTCTCTCACAACGAACTGAAGCTCCTACAGAATCTCAGTCAAATATATAATGCAAGATGAAACTGAAGATTACCTTCTCCCACAGGCTCCAACCTTGTAGAAGGGGCATCATCATTTTTCAGCTTAGAGGGAACAGTATCGCCAAATTCATCATTCACTTTTGGACCTCCAATTATCTGATGTTGCAGCACAAGGCTTTGAGAAACAGAATCTCACTTTCTCGGGGGTGGGGGTTCAGAGAGGAAATGCCAAACAAAGTTCATTATGAGGGATGTAAATTAATCAGGCATACCTCGGGAGTCTCGGAAACAATATTTTGCGCTTCCAAGGCCATTGATGCCCTAATTTGTTTGGCCTTCTCAATCTTCGGCATCATTACAGAAGCTCCTGCTTTGAATTTTTCGATGAATTTGTGCTTTGCAAGGTAAATGGAAGAAAACTTAGTATATGCCAAACACCACACAGCTCTGGAGGTAAACAAATAAAACAATTCGCCAAGTGACAGCAGACTTATACAATACCTTTAGCATCTCGGAGGCAGTTGGACGAAGTCGGGTGTCTTTTGTAAGGCACTTGGCAACAAAATCATGGAATACAAGAGACCTGAAATAATACCCATTTCCGAATTCCTCAACAGATTACCAAATGATTCTCTCCAAAGAGAGGACCAGGAGGACCAGACATGATTTTACTATACTGACAAAGGATTCATAAATTTGGACAAAACAGTGATGTATGTTGATTGATTGATATATGAAACAAATTACTCTTAAGACTATTACAACTGATAGTAATTAAGGAGTTTTAAGAGGAATTCTTGCTCAAAAGGAGAGTCGATACAACAACAACATGCCCAGTGAAATCCCACTAGGTGGGGTCTGGGGAGGGTAAAGTGTACGCAGACCTTGCCACTACCTCGTGGAGGTAGAGAGGCTGTTTCCGGGAGACCCTCAGCTCAAGAACAACAAATCTAAGTGACAGGAGAGATATATATAAAACATAACAGCCAATACAAAAGATAGCGTATAATCAACAAATGAGACAATAACAACAAGAAAGTAATGTGATGCATGAAACGCAGTAAACAACATAAGGCTAGGTCTACTCCAAACGCTAACAACCCATACCCTTGCAAGGGAAGACAACACGCTAACCCTACTAACCTTCAACCTTAATACGCGACCTCCACTCCTTCCTATCTAGAGTCATGTCCTCGGTAATGTGAAGCATAGCCAAGTCTTGTCTAATCACCTCTTCCCAATACTTCTTGGGCCTGCCTCTACCCCTCCGCGTACCCTCTACCACCATTACCTCACACCTCCTCACTGGGGCGTCTGCGCTCCGTCTCTTCACATGTCCAAACCATCTCAGTCTCGCTTCCCTCAACTTGTCCACCACAGAGGCCACTCCCACCTTCTCCCGGATAACCTCATTCCTAATCTTGTCGCTTCTAGTGTGCCCACACATCCATCTCAGCATCCTCATCTCCGCAACATGCATTTTATGAACGTGTGCGTTCTTGACTGGCCAACACTCCGCTCCATACAACAAGGCCGGTCTAACTACCACTCTGTAAAACTTACCTTTAAGTTTCGGTGGAATTTTCTTATCACACAATACTCCAGAGGCAAGCCTCCATTTCATCCAAGCAGCCCCAATGCGATGTGTGACATCATTGTTGATGTCACCACTCCCTTGGATTACAGCCCCAAGATACTTAAAACTTTCCTTCTTAGGAATGATTTGTGCGGCAAGTCTCACTTCCACATCTGTCTCATCCACCACATCACTGAATTTGCACCCCAAATATTCTGTTTTGGTCCTACTCAACCTGAACCCTTTGGACTCCAGCGTTTGTCTCCACTTCTCCTGAATAGACCGCGTCAACTCGTCCATCACCAAAGCAAATAGGAAAGGGCTTAGGACTGATCCCTGATGCAGCCCCATCTCAACTGGGAAATGGACCTTCTCCTGAATAGACCGCGTCAACTCGTCCATCACCAAAGCAAATAGGAAAGGGCTTAGGACTGATCCCTGATGCAGCCCCATCTCAACTGGGAAATGTTCTGAGTCTCCTCCAACTGTTCTAACCCGAGTCTTGGCTCCACCGTACATGTCCTTTATCGCCCTAATATAAATCATCGGGACTCCTTTAGACTCCAAGCACCTCCAGAGGACATTCCTCGGTACTTTGTCATAGGCCTTTTCAAGGTCAATGAACACCATATGTAGGTCTCTCTTCCTTTCTCTATATTTTTCTACCAGTCTACACATAAGATGAATGGCTTCGGTAGTCGAACGTCCCGGCATGAATCCAAACTGATTCTCAGAGATGGACACCCCTCTTCTCAAAAAGGAGAGTCGATACAAACCAAAAAACAGTTGATTAAAGACAACCATAAAGTATAGAGAGCAAACCATTTCTCTTTATCCTCAAGCATTGGAGCTGGTTCAATGGATATCATAAATAGCACCTATCAAAAGTTACAGATATAGGTCAACTTTGATCGTCATGTCAATTTGTTGTGGAAGTGAAATCTATCAAAATGAGATAAACATGCAATGCATGTCCCTGTTAATTAGTTAAGTAAGGGCTAACCCTCATTGGATGCACTGTTGCCCTAGGAGGAAGACCCTGAAAAAAGGAAATAAGAAGGAAAGTTCAGTTCCAGCAGTATCGGTGTATCGCAACAATGGCAGAAAAGTGAAGTGGGTTGAGAACCATGAGATCTCAGGTTCAATTCCCAGTGAACCTAGGCAAAAATACATCTAGTCTCGATTTGAACTAGAGCTGCACCAGTAGAGGTACATCTAGTTCAGCTCCAGCAGTATGGCAACAATACATCTAGTCTTGGATGCAATTACAAACACAAAAAGAGTATCAAAGAGAAACACAGTTCATAGATTCAACTAGACATACCTCCGCCATTTCAATAGCAGACACTCCGAGAGCCCAAACATCTACCTGGAAAATATCAGAAAAATGAAAAGAATGAGTTCCGCACAACGCCAGCATACTTTACACAAGTTATTGGGATTAGATTAACTACATTAAGCACCAGCTTGAAAAGATGGAAATCAAAGCAGATGCAATACCTTCCCATCATAACGACTTTCTTGAATAACTTCTGGTGCCATCCAATGGGGAGTGCCGATAAACTGAAAATATATGTACCAACATCAGGAATTTGAACAGATAAACCAAGTCAGAAACTACTTGGCATGTTGAATATAACCAAACTGAGAAATGTGATCCCAACGCAGCCAGAAAAATAGAGAGCAAGCTGGCTGGATTGAAAACAGAGGGAAAACACTCAAATATCTGATAAATCTTAGAGTCTACACTCATGGAATAGAAATAGAAGTCTACTGACCCATTTTTCAGTAATAACTTTGAATTGGGCAACTATGAGAATATCAAAGAAATAGATAGACACTTAAATTTTTGAGCTCCTAGGAAGTACAACAAGATGTACACTTACACAGCAGTTCCTTAGGCCGCCTTCGTGAATAAAATACCTTCCTTATCGAGAAAGATAAGGCATTACCATATCTCTGTGTACTTAACAACCTGGTCTAGTTGAATATAGTTTATCGTTGTACTTTTGACCCTTTGGAAATCTCATCAATGTTTAAACCAGAGAAAAGTGCCATACAGAAGGTATTAGTGAGTGATGGCAAGCCAAATCATAAAAGCAGAAAAGGAATAATACACAATGGATTCTTTAAAATTAATGGAGGACGCGGAACATCAATTAGCCATCTGTAAAGCAACAGTTTCTTGTTTCTATTTTTGTTTTTCTGACTTTAAATAATTGCAAGAAGCACCTAAACACTGCCAATAGATTGAGGCTAATGGCATAATACATACCGTGTTACGTTTGGACATGGTTCTAGTCAGCTGCGCAGCAACACCAAAATCACCTGCTCATTTAATGAGAAATTATTCCAGCTTTCCAGATTATGTAAAATCCAAAGACCTTTTTTCTTTTTTGAGAAGTAAAAAAAAAATTTAAAAAAATTAGAAGATTGCTGTCCGTCTTGATTCGTACTCAAAAAAAGGGTTTATGGATTTTTTTGGATTTTACACAACCCAAAAACCTTTTCCTTCAAAACTAGCAAACAAGATTCTGACAGAGGTGTTCTAATATGTGGCTATATGCAAAGAGCATAATTTGGATGGAAACATGATGCCTAGTCTAAAGTTGTAACATCTAATTAGTTGAAGTTCTTTAGGTATACAAACATTTTTTCCATTCAATTTTCTGAAACACCAAACAAGAAACTAACCACACTTTCAAGATCTGGTATAATTAATAACTAATATAAAACAATTCAAAATTGATACTAAAGACAAAGAATTAAAGAGATAAAGAACACTCACCTAACTTAACCTCTCCTTGATCAGTCAGTAAGATATTGCCACCTTTGATATCTCTGTGTACTTTAAAAATAGAGTGCAGATAGGAGAGGCCCTACATCACATCTAACATTACTTCAGATGCAAATACAAAGAGCTGAAAAGCTTTTTCAAAGAGAGCCATTTAGTAAGTAGACAATTCCACAGAAATAGAAAAGACGTGTTCAAAATGATTCAATATGGGAAGCAGCATCTTGTCTCTGCGCCATATTTTTGAGATAGTAACAGTTGTGTGTATTTAAGCAAAACACCACATAGGTTGTGCTGAAACCTTGTTTCAGGCCCCATGGACATCGTCTCTTTGGTGCTTTCGCTTTGAGAAACACCAAAACAGAGGCGACCTTAGAACTAGAATATTGCTTCCATGGCAGCACCAAACTCTAAACGTGCAATGCAACAATATAGGGTCACCCAAAATTGTTTCGCTTCCAAGAAATTGATTACCATGGGGTGGCATATGCAAACAAAAGGAAGAAATCATTTTCTGACTATGTTTTATCAATATTTTAAGGCAATGTTTTGCCCACGCAATTAGGCATTTAGGCTAAACTTGGAAAGGTAATATCTCAAGTAGAGTCATGGGTTACGAGTTACAAATGTAGGAGGAACATAGAACAAGCCTAAGGACCATATGGTTAAACATAGTGTTATTATGCTTTTAAACTTGAGCGTTTTCAAAGCTTTAACTATGTTTTAGTTGGGAGCTAAATTGAAAGAACCCAGCAGAAGCAAAATATAATGAAAAGGAGCATTAATATTGGTAGCAAAGGTAAGAGAAATTGAGTGGAGGATTCTATAAACCATCTAAGGTAGCTTTTGTGAACCCTCTAAATTTGAATAGAATGAAGGAGAACAGAATTCCTAGACAAAAGGTCAAGACGTCAAGTGCATGACCTTGTATCAAAAGTATCATACAAGCACACTCCAAAACAATGTTTGATATCAAGCATACCTTCAATGCCTCTCGACAAATAAATGCTATTTGATACTCCTCTAAAGCCTCATCTGTGACATTCATTAAGTCAGCAACACTTCCACCCCCACAATACTCCATTACTATCTGCCAAAAAATTATTTTTCCTCATAAATAAAATAAACTGAAAAATTCTAGAATAGGTTGCAGACATTATGAAAGGGAAGAAACGGAAACGGAAACATAAACACTTGAACAAATCAGTCAGAGCATGATTTAATTTTTGAAGTCCAAAGAAATGATGACCCTTCATACCCAAAGGTACTCTTCTCCTTGGTAGCTCCCAAGATAGCGAACAACATTTGGATGACTGCACTGCTGCAACATCTCAATTTCACCTCGAATTTCTTCATAGCCTTCCTCCTAGAAGGAAGCAATATATCTATAAATATACAAAGAGACAAACTGAACCATTTCTGAAGTCGAGAGCACAGAGAAAGCATACCCCTTCAGATAATGATATGACTTTGATGGCAACCATTTCTGAAGTCCTCAAGTCTCGAGCTTTATAAACAGCCCCATATGAACCCTTCCCTGTGTTTATCAAAGTTTTCCACTTTCAGCCACTTCGGTCAATAACACTATGGTTGGATAACACAAAAAAAGGACAAATGCACCACCAATGTTTTCTCAGTCACACAGATTAGCACCAACATCCAATTCTTCTAATATTACAGTCAATATTGCACTTTGTATAACAGAACCAATGTCATACTCATTCATAAGATAAGACAAAATTGCTTCACATGAGATTCACCATTCACAATTGTAGGAATTTTTGAAGGATTCTGATCAAAATCAAAAGTATCTCAAAACAAGTCGACACTGTGCAATACTTTAACCTCTCTTAATAAAGAAAATGTTTCATCAAGCACAAAACCACAAAGCTCTGCTCAATAATGTGATTTGACAAAAAAAGTTAGGTACATAAATACTCATTATTCTCCATGAGTCAAATAATAGTAACTACTACATCTACGCCTCAGTACCAAACAATGGTCACAGGCTCACAGCTATATGAATTAATAGTATCCTTTCTGCTCTACTCGAACCTGTTTCATTCAATGCTCAATAATATCTCTTTTAAGACAATGGTCTATGCCAAATCCAACAGCAGACCAACTCCTATGCTGGAAGATAAAGGGATTCCCCAAGCACCTGAACCGGAGGAAAGCTTGGAACTCCATACTTGCTGCAAAATGGTGGATTATTTGAAAGAGAGAAACAGAAGATGTTTTGATGGATAAAGGAATTTGATAAAGATTATATCTTTGGTACTTTTGGTTTCTTTCTGGTGTAAGCTGAATATAGTTGAAGATGCAGACACTATGTTACAGTCCATAGAATCTTTTGTGTAGATAGCCTGGATTTACTTTTTTCCTTTTTTGCTCCTTTTGGATTTACCTACAGCACTTTCTTAGTGCTTGTTTTGACAACAATAAAACTTACCCCTTCCAAAAAGAAATTCTTTTAGGACTAATTGAGGTTCACAGATAACAAGTTGCATTAACTATATCTAGTGATTGGTTAAAGCATAACAAGAACAGATAATTTTCACTATTGAAATCATCTCAAAGCACATAAAGATGGAAACCAAACTTTACCTAGCTCGTGGAGCAATTCATACTTAGTACAAGGATCTTCCCTAGTCACACTGTCCGGTATTGAACTCGACGACACCTTACTGCCCTGTGGCCTCAATGTACCACCACCACCTTCCTCATCAGAGGGCGCTCTACTGCTACGATTCCTCTGCCTCCCAATTCCAATCTCCCCTGCTGCCTGCATACTAGCCACTGCTCTGCTCATAGTTGATCCAACACCTTCATTACTTCCACTTCTAACAGTTCTCGTCACCATCGTCCCCGAATCAAACTCATTATCCTTCACTACAAACGTCGAAAACCTACCTTCCTCATCGTCATCCTCATCCTCATCCTCATCTTCCTCATATCTCCTTCTCACAGGGCTTTTCTCATCCCGATCCCAATACGACATATAACGAGCAGTCTGCTGCTGTGGTTGTTTAGGAGTGGTGAATTTCGAACTTCGATCGGTTTTCACAATCATCGTGCCGGAGATTGATGCCATATCATCGTCAGAAACTGAATCTATAGCTCCACCTCCTCCGCCGAAGTCCTTAGGTAGACGTTTGAGTAAAGGAGGAAGTGATTCGTCGTCGTTTAAGTCATCTACAACGTCGTCATCGTCATCGTCTTTGCAAACCATAGTAGCATAGAGGTCTGAATTGTCTTTCTCATCGGTTTTCCGGTCGTTGTCGTGGATGACGAAGGTGGAGTAAATATCGGATTGCTTCGCCGGCGGCGGCGGCTTCCGGGATCGCCACGACGACGGACGAAATTCCATTTCTGACCTCAGACTGTGAAGTGGCTGACGAGCTGTGTAAGATGGAAGTTGTACTATTAATTATTTTCTTTTAAATTTTATTATCCTTAGATAAGTGAGCTATAAATATAATTTTATAAAAATTGACTAGTCAATAATAATAATAATTAGTTATTATTCAATATAATCTTTTCACGAAACAACAATCTCTTTACTCGAAATGTAATTGTTATAATTGAAATTAGAAATTATAATCTCAAATCACATATTCAAACCTTGATTTGAAATTATGATTTCATTTGCTGATTTGTTTCTTTAATCCCTTTTTTTATTTGGTGTTCGGCATTTATATTATTTCCGTGCAAGTTAGTATTGGGTAATATCAACATCCTACCTATGGTAAGGTCCACAAGGGGCTGTATAGCTCGGATTTGAATCATGATCGAACATGATGCTTGACTTAGTTAAGAAATAAAACTACGTCTTTGCTATCAGCTATAGTTTTTGACATGATGGTAAACGTTTGATCAAATTATATAGTTTGGCAATGAGAAGCAATAATGAGATATGTACTATTGTTTGATATATTCTTCTCCAAATTGTCCATAAAGATGAGATAATTGAACATGTTGAGATACAACTCATTATCAATTGTATCTTTGCTTCCTACAGAATCTCAATCAAATATATAATGCAAGATGAAACTGAAGGTCATCTTCTCCCACAGGCTCCACCAAGCATCATCATTTTTGGGCTTAGAGGGAACAGAATCATCAAATTCATCGTTTTCGTTCACCTTTGGACCTCCCATTACCTGAAGTTGCAGCACAAGGCTTCAAGAAACAGAATCCCACTTTCTCGGGAGTCTATGAAGCAATATTTTGCGCTTCCCTAATTTACTTGGCCTTCTCAATCTTTGGCATCATTACAGAAGCTCCATCTTTGAATTTTTTGATGAATTCGTGCTTTCCAAGGTAAATGGAAGAAAAATTAGTATACTCCACATAGCTTTGCCAAGTGATAGTAAACTTATACAATACCTTTAGCATCTCTGAGGTATTTTGATTGATTGATATACAAAACAAGTTGCTCTAAGACTATTTAAAACTGATAGGAATTGAGGAGTTTTAATAGGAATTCTTGCTCAAAAGGAGAGTGGATACAAACCAAAAAACAGTTGACTGAGAGCAAACCATTTCTCTTTATCCTCAAGCATTGGAGCTGGTTCATTGGATGTCATAAATAGCACCTATACAAAGTTAAGATATACATCAATTTTCTGAAGTTGTTACAGATATATTGATATTGATTACCAATAGATAAAATGTCATCCTTGGAAAGCACTCATCAGAAGATCATATACTCGAAGTACGGGCAATCACTTAAATGTTTACACTCTCAGATATGTGATAACCTTTTTTTCTCTTGACAAGTGAATGTGGATAATTATAAGTGAACAAAGAGCTATACTCTAGGTAAGACAGAGGATGAGAGCTCACTGAAAAAAGGTGGGTAGACAAGGTCTCAACCTAACGACTTGCTTGAATAACTTCTGGTGCCATCCAATGGGGAGTGCCAATAAACTAAATATAAATGAACCAACATCAGGAACTTTAACAGATAAAACAAATCAGAATCTACTTGGCATGTTGAATATAACCAATCTGAGTAAAATGCGAACCCAACGCAGCCAGACAAATAGAGAGCAAGCTGGCTGGATTGAAACAGCGGAAAACCTTCAAATACCTGATAAAATCTTAGAGTCTACACTCATTGATTGAGTTGACCATCCATAAGCATATAAAAAGGGCATCAGTTATAAGATAGGGGCTGGGGTTGAATCTCCAATATAATTTACTTTCCAAATGGTTATGTAGATTTAACAAAAGAGAAAAGGGACGTTGGAGAGATGTAATCATGGCTATCTATATATGGGACCATGAAGGATTCGTGGTGACAATCACATCATCTTCAGGATCGATTCCTATATCAACCCCCTTTTTCGGATAATGATTGTCAGCACCAACTTGTGCACACCTCAACTGTTTCACCAGTTATCTACTACCTACCACCAACACAAGTATGCAACTTATACACCAAGGTTAGGTAAATGCATAGAAATCACATAATGGATTCAAACCTTGGTCTCTAAGGCTTGCATCCACTTCATTAACTACTAGGCCACACCCTTGGGTCCACCATCATTACTAGCCACTAACGTCAATCATTACTACCATCATTATGACAAATCATTTCTATCATCACTAACCAATGTAAATATTATTTTAATAAAATAATAGTGTAAATTTGTTGAATTTTTATTTTTTTAATAGTTAACTACTTTTTTTATTTGAGTTATATATTTGTTACATTTATAAATAAATAAATAAATTATGCATACTTATATCTTAGAAAAAATAATTCAATGCTCAAATCTAAAACAACATCTTAATCATTCAAATATATATTCAAATTCACACGTCTTCATTTTTAATAAAAACAAGGAAAGTAACTCAAATTTATCTCAACCCTTTTATTGGCCACCTTAATTTACATTCTTTATAATAATTGATCTTTTTTAATTGGTTATGATGATAGAACATATTTATATTCAACTACGTACTACCATAATTATTTTAATCAACAAAGTTATAACACACTACTCATGTCAAATGTACCCGTTATATTTAATTTAAAAAATCATCCAATATATTCTATATGAATATAAAAGTTGGATATGAATTAAAACGACACATCAACGCGATGAGACGTAATTAGACTTATAAAGTTTTTAATTAGCAACATTCCTAAAATATAATCATCGGCCACAATATAAGTACATCCTTAAAATAAGTATGTAATATGAATAAAAAGTCAATAGAATTTATTTATTGTACTTAATTGCTAGTTGATGACACATTAGAGCAAGTCAATCCTTTTGACTATACAATAAGTTTGTGGTGGTATGATCGAGACCTCTTCATCCTTAATTAGAGATATTGAATGCACTAGAATAATCTTGTTGGGAGCGTCTTCCTCAGAAATCCTTAATAAAGTTTTAATATCATTAATATATGTAATTTTCACCCTTTCTATCCGCAATTATCAACGATATATAATCACTTATCATCTCTGTCATCACAATCACCATCACTATTATCAACTATCACTATAATCGTCAACCACCAATCACCTCTATCATCACAACTAGTACTGCTACTAATAATGATCACTACTATACTTACCACCTCCATCATTATAATTATGTCCAATGCCGCCGCCGCCGCCTAAGTCATCACTACCACGTCCACCATCAGGCACTACGACTTCTACCAACCACCTCCACCATTACAATTAGCACTGCCGCCAATTACCACAGACACATTTTCAACCACCACAAATTCTTCAATCATCACAATAAACACCACCAACTACTAACAACAATCAACTTAATCATCACAATCATCTCTGTCAACCGCCATCATTACACCAACTATCTCCACCATTACAACTATCCCCACTAGTCATCACTATTACTAATCTACAACACCAACTATTACTATCACCATTACTACAAATCATCTCCGCCATCACTGGTGAATATAAATATTTTAAAAATCAAATAACCAACTTTGGTATTTCAATTTGCAATTGTTAATTTACGCTTGCTAAAGTAATAGTATTGTAAGTAAAAAATAGTTAATGATCAAATACATCATCTCGCTTTTTCACATTTTAACTATCAATTGTTCTCTTTTTCTTTTTGAACTATCATTATTTATGTATTAAAACACACTTCAACTATCTTGTGACTAGTAGGGATTCTTTTAAAGCTCATTTTGTAACATCAACACACATAAAATTTGAATTATTTGGTTGCTTGTAATTATTTTTTTTCATTTTTTTTCCAAAATCTAATTTCCACAAAGGAGCTATGAAGTTGGTAGTTGATATTCCAAAACAAGTTGAAATTTCATTTTCAAAGGAATGTATTTGTGATAAAAAATAACAGTCAATTGGACTTATTTATTGTTCTTGTATGTAATTGATGACATGCTAGAACAAAGTCAATCCTTTTTTAGAGGAAATTTACAAGAAGTGCATAGAAGTAAAAGTTGGAATACATCTAAGACTTTATAATTCATCCCTTTGCAATATTTTATCTTCCCTTTCCTTTTCTTTGCTGTTACGTATTAATTATTATTCTTCCACTTGTGTCATAGTTTATAAATAATAATGAAGGGTTGAATTTGAATGTTCAAATCTTAGGTATTTTTATATTTTTGTGTGAATAATTTTCATCCATCACTTTATATACAATCATTAGCTATCATTATTAACCACCTCAGTCATTATAGTCACTATCATTATTACCATCGTCAACCATCATCAACCATCTCTATCATCACAACTATCATTGACAACTAGTATTGCTGCCAACTCTAATATCAATCGCTACCACACCTACTATCTTCATCATTATATAATTATTTGTCCCATCACTACCGTACAATGTCGTCATTGTCACATCCGCCACCACTATCATCCACTACCACAACCATAACCAATATCTACTACCAATCATTTCCACCACCAACTACTAATATCAATCAACTTTACCATCACAACCACCACTATATCAGTCATCATTACTCTAATCACCATAACATCAACTCCATCTTAAAACAACATCCAATCATTCAAATGCACATTCAAATTCAGACCTCTTTATTTTAATAAAAACAAACAATGCCACACAAATTTATTTTAACCCTTTTGTTGACCATCTACATTGTTTATAGTAATTGATCTTATGTCATTGATTGTGATTAAACAAATCTATATTCAACTACGTACTACTAAAAAAATTTTAATCAACAAAGTTATAACACGCTATTTATGTCAAAATAAAAAATTAATTTACATGTACCTACTATAACTTTTTAATAAAAAGCATTCCTAAAATATAATCACCGGCCACAATATAAGTACATCCTTAAAATAAGTATGTAATACGAATATTTTTGTGAACAGAAAGCAACCTCAATATTTTTTTCAAAAAAAGAAGAAGCAAGTTTCATCTTTTAGCTAACCACACCTTTTCTAAATATTTGTTACATATCAATATTAAAATCTGTTATATTATTTTAATAAATATAATATTTAAATAGACAGCAACTTTTTTGGTTGTTACGTCGTTAATAATCTAAAGAATAAATCTTATATATTCTATAAACTATAAAGCAAAGTAGAGTACACGGATAAACTTAATATAAGAAATAAAATATAATTAAGTAATAAATAAATTCAAAATAAGAAAAAAAGAAAAGAGGAGAGTAATAATATGATCATACCAAATCAATAGTTATATAAAAGTATAAGATATTTTAGGTGAATATTTGACCATGTTTTATTGGGAAATTGTAAAAGTACTTTTTATTTTCAAAGTGAAATACTATGTGAAAATAGAAGTTGTGTTCAGTCAAAATACTAATGAGAGAAATATTAAAAAATACCCCTAAACTCGATATAAATAGGAGTGTTTTTAACATATCTTTCGCCTTTTAATTAAGAGTCATGTACCCCTACAAGAATTTGAGACCACTAGCTATGTCATATGACAACTCAAAGGTGTATCTAAATGTAGTCAAGTAGATGAGTGTTTTTAAGACCGTCAATAGTTCACGAACACAAACTATTCACGCCAAGTTTATGGTGTTTTCAATACTTCTCTCAACACAAATTAAAGTTATTTTAGACTTTTTATGAGTGATTTAGAGTGAAAACAATGAAAACACATTTTTATTTGTTTTTCAAATTGTTGAAAATTGCATTTACCTTTCTGACTTTTGTTTCTTGATGACTCGAACTCATGAACTTAAGCCTTTTTATCTCCCTTCAAGCTTTTACCTTTTTGACTTTTATTTCTTAATGACTCAAACTCATAATCGTAAATTTTATTATTTTAACAAAAATACTTATCATCCGAGCAATTTCCTGTCTTAACAAAATAACTCCATACTACACTATCAAAATAAATACTCGTTTTTGTACTACTATATATATAATATGAATAATTATAAGGTAACAATCATTCAAACAAAGCCATTAGAAATCTAATGGCACTTGCTTAAAACATCATCTTCTTTGTTAGCCTCACTTTCCTTTTTCATTCACCGGCAACACCGCCGTCCACCGCCGTGTTTCATCCTTCCTCACTTTCCATTTTAAACATCCTTCAGGGTTCAGCTCACTAAAAGCTCTTTTTTTTTTTGCTATAATTTTCACATCTGAATTCTGTTTCAACCGATTATCATCTGTTTGAGCAAAGTTAGCTTTTCCTTGAAAAGACTGAGATATATGGCTACTGTTAACGAAATTGCATCTCTTACCTATCTGGGGTTAAGTAAAGTTGTTTTTCCTAAACGGTGTCGTTTGGGTAACCCTCAAACTTGGCTGAAATGGAGGAGTAGCTGGGTTTTGGGTGGGGTGGGTTGTAGTAGTCGAAACCCTAGTTTTGTTAATCCAAGGAGGAATGGGTTTAAGTTGTTTAATTCGGTTGAATTGGGTAGTTTTGTGACGAGTGATGATGAGGAGAAGAATGAGATGAGTGATTGTTTTTTCGAGGCGATTGAGGAACTAGAAAGAATGACGAGAGAGCCATCGGATGTACTTGAGGAAATGAATGAGAGGTTATCTGATAGAGAATTGCAGTTGGTGTTAGTGTATTTTGCGCAGGAAGGGAGGGATTCGTGGTGTGCGTTGGAGGTGTTTGAGTGGTTAAGGAAAGAGAATAGAGTCGATAAGGAGACGATGGAGCTTATGGTTTCGATAATGTGTGGATGGGTGCAGAAGTTGATTGGGTCTAAGAGTGAAGCAGGAGATGTAGTGGACTTGTTGGTTGATATGGACTGTGTAGGATTGAACCCGAGTTTTAGTATGGTTGAAAAGGTTATATCTTTGTATTGGGACGCGGGTGAGAGGGAGGGAGCTGTGTCGTTCGTGAAGGAGGTGTTGAGGAGGCAGATTGCTTACTCAGATGGTAATGTAGATGGGCAGAAGGCTGGTCCTGCTGGTTATCTTGCTTGGAAGATGATGGTAATCTTTATATACTCATTGAATTTTATGCTATGTACTCCTTCCGTTTCAATTTGTTTGTCGTTTTGACTTAACACATAGTTTAAGAAAGTAAATATTGAATCTTGTGGTCTTAAACTAAAGATAGGTAGAATTTGGTTACCTTGCCTGGAAAATGATGGTAATCCTTGTATACTTGTCAAGTTTAATGCTTAGTACTCCACTTGTTAGCTGTAAATATTTGGTGTATTTCTCCCATTAAAAAGGTGATGTCACCGAGTATTGTTTTCTCTCCCCAGCTTTGAGTAATATGGTATTGGATTGAAGCAAATACACCCCCCCCCCAGTGATATTAGGACAGTTGTGTATATATTCTATTTTCCCATCCTTATTGTGAGAAACATGTGTGCCTCGTTGTGCCACTTGAATACGATTACTTGTAGAATGTTTATAGATGGTTGTTGGCGAAATATTTTTAGTCGGTCAGGTTGGATAGGTTGTGGCAACCAAATTCACAAACTATGATTCCCAAATAAAGTAGTGTTAGACAATTAACCTTGATAAGGAAACTCTTTTGCTATGACATCTAGGATCACTTCACCATGAATTTATCGCTGCAAACTCTCTGTCCTCCGGTTAAACTGCTCTGTACTTTGGTTTTGAGAAAGTGATATGGTCCAATGTTTTGTTATGTAGTAGAAAGAAAGGGGGTTAATACCAAGTAGAGAGGAAAAAGGTCTGGTAGTAACTTCTTCATGTTTTATATAGCCTTATCAAAAATAGTTGTATGTATGTATTGTATGTACGATTTTCCTGCTTCTAGGATTTGGTTTGCAAAATTATATCCATGTCTTAAAGCTTTATTCTTTCCGTCAGGAGGAGGGTAATTACAAGGATGCAGTCAAACTAGTTATTGACATTCGAGAGTGTGGGTTGAAGCCAGAGTTATACAGCTATTTAATTGCAATGACAGCTGTGGTAAAAGAGCTGAATGAATTTGGGAAAGCTCTACGCAAATTAAAAGGTTTTGCCAGAACTGGTCTTGTTGCTGAGCTTGATTTAGAAAATCTTAGGCTCATTGAAGAATATCAAGCAGATCTATTGGCTGAGGGTGTACAGTTGTCCGATTGGTTGATTCAAGAGGGTGGCCCTTCTCTTTTTGGGGTGGTTCATGAGAGGCTTCTTGCAATGTATGTCTGTGCTGGCCGCGGAATAGAAGCTGAGAGACATTTGTGGCAAATGAAGTTGTCTGGCAAGGAAGTCACCGGAGATCTTCAAGACATTGTCTTAGCAATATGTGCTTCCCAAAAGGAGCTAGGCCCCATCTCAAGGCTGCTTACCGGGATGGAGGCTTCAAGCTCGTTACAGAAAAAGAAAACATTGTCATGGCTGTTAAGAGGTTACATTAAAGGCGGACACTTAGAGAATGCTGCAGAAACAGTAATTAAGATGCTTGACTTGGGTTTGTATCCAGATTTTCTGGACAGAGCAGCTGTGCTGCAGAGACTAAGACGACGAATTCAACAATCTGGAAGCTTGGAAACATACCTTAACCTTTGCAAACACCTTTCAGATGCGAGTTTGATTGGTCCATGTCTTGTATATCTGTATATAAAGAGATATAGACTGTGGATAATAAGGACTCTTTGAGCAACCTTGAAGAAGCTGTTGCCTGTTCTGAAGATATAAGAAGACGGTGCTCGTCTGTTGCAGGCTTTGATATGTATAGTTTTAGATGATTCGAGAAAACGTACAGTGAGCGAGAGAGAGAGCAAGATGTTGGCTGCTGGTCTAATTTAGATGTCCAGAATTGCAACATTCAGCATCTTGTTCTCAAGTTCAGTTCGTATATATTAATGTACATGTAAAACAGCGTGAGGTAGGAGATAAGGTCTGCGTACATCCAGACTTCACTTGTGAGATTACACTTGTTATACTGTTGTTGTAAAAGTATGCCATTACCTCCCACATCGCGAGAATGAATAATAAACTATGCCCTGTATTTCAGGTATATTGTCCTGGCATTACTATCGAGCTAGCCATTAGTAATAAACTATGCTCTTGTATCTATTATTGGAGACCATTAGTGCTATTATTCTGAGTATATGTATGTAACTGTTGTTTGTATGAGAGATTAGAAAAAGACGGTTATTTTGCTGACATATTTGAAGTGGTTAATTTTTTCCTTCGAGGAATTATCAATATATTAAGCCTTATAGTTTGGAATTGAAATTTCAATGAGAAACTTTGGAATCTATTTTCGAAGAGCTAACAAAATCGAAATCTCAATAGATTCAGAAATCACACGTTTCTCTTAATCATCTAACCTACTTTTACGTATCTACTCAAAGACTAATCTACTCTTACGTATCTACTCAAAACTAACCTACTTTTACGTATCTACTCAAAGAAAGGTACTTCCATAATCATCTCTTAATCATCCCGCCTACTTTTACATATCTACTCAAAGAAAGGTACTTTCGTAATGAATGATGCTAAAAATCATGATTTGTTAATATTCAACATTGATCTGAATAATTAACGGAAGAAACACCAAACGTATCCCGAACTTCTAACAAATATTTCTTATTTTTAAAAGATAAAGGTCCTTCGTGGACATTAATTAAAAAAGAGGCAAAAGAAAAAACAAAACAAAACAAGAACGCCATTTCAGCTTTGCTCTTTTTTCTCTGTATCTCTCCCTTAAACTAATCGGTATAAACTCTTAATTATGGTGTTTTTGCATACTTTTTAAAAAACCCTTAATGTATAGCAACCAATCAATGGATTATATAACCTTTAATTAATCTCGATTCCTTTTAAGATTTGCAATTTCATTTTGCCCACTAATTGCTTGTGAAAATGCCTCAACCAATTTATTCTATCATTTGGCGAATCATGTTGATATATGTTGGTGGGTTTTGAAGTTTATGTAATTGGTTTGAGGAAAGTATGGATTTTGATTTCAAATTTTTGTTTTCCTGATTCAGTTTTTTTGTTTTTCAGAATTGGGTTGTCATGATACGAGGTAGTCGTTTTCGGTTGAAAGGGTGGCAACAGGCTGCTGTTGCAGTTGGTTCTGCAGTTGGTGCATTGTTAGATCCTCGAAGAGCAGATCTTATTGCTGCTTTGGGCGAGACGACGGGGAAACCAGCTTTTGATAGGGTTCTTGAAAGGATGAAGAAGAGTCCTGAAGGCAGAGTAAGGCCTTTTACTTGATTTTCTCTTCATTTATATATTTGATTTGCTAGTCCATCACATTGGCTGATTATCTTGAAGAAATACTCCTGTAATATTTTGTGAAAAAGGTTCTTTGCAGTGCAATTAGAAGGGGTTTGTTCGTTTGGTTCAAACGTCCATGGGCTACTGCATCGAATCTAAATATGCAAACTGTTTAACTACAAAGTGGATGTCACTTGCAGTTATTTCTATTCTTGTATTAGAACGAAAAACACTTCCTTTGATACTTGTTAGAATGTTCTAATGTAACCTACATAGGATGGATCCTCCATTTGTGTTTATGTACCTTGAACATATGAAGAGGGTATAGGCACTGAATGTTGATCCTTCGAATATTTTATAGCAACTTAAAATTGAAATGCACCTTTACTATGTGGGCTGTGGCTATGGTCACTTGTGAACCTTTCTGACGACTGAAGTTATTGTGAACTCACAAAAGCTCCAGTTTTGAGGATCATTCACTTCCTCCTAACTCTATACTTGTAGCAACATATGAATTGCCAGTATTCGATGAAATAGAACAAACTAGTTTTTGATACAAGAAGACAGTTTCTTCGTACTCCTACCCTTAGCAAGCAGCCCATTGAATCCAAATTCCTAGCATTATGAGAAGAATGATCATCCAGTTCTTCAAATGCCAATTTAGGAATGTCTACTTGCCTCAACTGACTGAGAAGTTGCTGCAGTTTGTAGTCCGTACTTTTTGGTGCAATTTCCTGAGCTATTTGTAGCAGGTTTAGGTTGTCTCATGCATTACTTGTTCTCAATGACATCCAATTTGATTGTGCATTTGGTAACCATACTCATCATGACTAGTACTGTCTTGAAAGAACATCAAAATTTAAAATGCAATTAGATTAATAATGATAGTTAAATCAATAATGTTAGTCAATGTTGTGGACTCATGACAAGGTACTGTCTTGAAAGACCCTCAATTTCTTTTTCAATTTTCCTCAGATGGATTCCAATATCTTTACTTCCTTTCAGCTTCAATGTTTCATCACTTGACACAAAGCAGCAGCAATTATATCCTGTTCAACATCATTGTTATGCGGCAATAACACCGGCCATCTTTCCTCTTTTTGCTCTGATGGAATTGAGTTCGTACACATCATGTTTTCTGGCTCTCTTAGCGTTCCGTCAGAGTCTCCCATAATTCATCTCATTGGTCAGCGGCATTTTCGAATCTTGTTCCAAGAAGCCTTCAAACGGCTTGCTTTATTGAAACCTATCACCACCTTTATTCATCATTTCAGACTCGAAGTCCCAGATCATCTGCTGTGTTCTCTCGTATGCCTTGAGGTGGGAATCTCCCACTGCTGGTTTAACTCAGGGTTTCTTTTGCCTCACCAACTCTGCCTTGTTTCATCAAGCAAAATACCCAAATTGCACATCTTGTTGTTTTCTGGTGCAATCACTAGTGCCCTCCTGTTAGCATCCCTTGCTTCAATGTAGTTATTTTGCTGTCACCCTAAGATTTCAGCATCTTTTAGGATCTTTGTATTGCTTACACCATGTACCTAACTGGAAGCATTGTGAACTTGTCCATAGCTGTTACCTGGCATGTGCTGGTGGTGTTGACTGTTGAAGTACAGCTAAGTGTTACTTTAGTGCCTTGATAGCTTGATGTAAGGTGCAGTTAGGGGCTCACTTATGCAGTGAACAAAGTGGCTCAAGCAAATGCTTGGAAACTCTTAGCTGTGTCGTTCTTCTCTTTTGCTTTCCTAATGAGTTCTCTGTTTGTTCTAGCTGGAACAGATAAGCCAGTATCGATTATGCTTCTGACCTTCTTTCTTGTCTTATAAAGTTTGGGGTGCTTTGTATGCTGGCAACCTGTACTAAACTTTGAAAGATGAAAGATCTAGCAGTTATAAGGCAGATAGTACTAACATAAAGCTTGTGATATATGTTCATTTGCCGTTTTATTAGAGTACTCATCATCTCATTTTACTCCTCATTCTATCCGTTTTTAAGTTTCCTACAACTAGTTTGAAGTAATTTTCGTCTATTGATTGTAGTTTTGGATGTATTTATACTTATACCTCAGGAAATACTGTTGGAGCGACCTCGTGTGATCTCTACAAATGTGGGGCATGCATGGGACCTGCCTGACAACACTTTTGGTGCTGCATACGCAAGGTTCATGGGATCTAGGAACTTTTCACCAGATGATCGCCCACCAGTGCGATTCATGGAAACTGAAGAGTTAGCATATGTAGCTATGCGTGCTCGCGAGGTGCATGACTTCTGGCACACCCTTTTTGACCTTCCAACAAACCTGATCGGAGAAACAGCACTAAAAGTGATCGAGTTTGAACAGATGCTACTCCCCATGTGTTTGATGTCTGTGCTAGGGGGTACAGCAAGGTTCAGTGACAAGCAAAGGAGCTTGTTTTACCAGCATTACTTCCCATGGGCGCTTAAGGCTGGAGCTCGTAGCACAGATCTTATGTGTGTTTACTATGAAAAACATTTTCATGAGGATTTGGAAGATGTTCGTCGTAAATGGGGAATAATTCCAGCTCCACTTCCTCCAAGACCAAATGCAACAATAGCTGTACCTCTTTGAAGAGGAATTGAAACTATTAGACTTTCCTGCAATTTGCTCTATACGAACAAATGTAGATATCTACTATATATGAGTGCAGTAACACAAACCTTTTAAGGTTTTTGTGTGTTATTTTCTTTTGTTCTCATTTTCATTTGCTCAAGTCATTTGTACTTGTTATTTTGTGGGATGGAATGCTCTTTTTATCGCACCATTGTTATAGAACCAACCAAATACTTGCTATGAAACCATCAATTTTAAACCATTTGTAGTTTTTGTAGTGATGAAAAGACAATAATCTGCAATGATATAATTCGTGCATGTGAAGAAGTGATGCACGAATAGGGAGATGTATGGTTTATCCAGGCAAAGGTGGAGGTAGGTCGAAGAAGTATTGGAGAGAGGTAATTAGGCATGACATGACACACCTGCTACTTACCATGGACAAGGTATGAAAGTCGAGAACTATGGCAGAAAATTAGTAAGTAGTCAACAATATCTTGTTTCCCTTAACAATCACAGATATGAAGTTTAGGCAAGAAAAGCTGTTCAATCAAATGATCAATTAACAAAGGTGGCATATTACATTGAAAGTAACTTTAGTTTCATGGGTGTCAACTGGGACTTTGGATCAAAGCCTTATGCAACTAACCCTTCACAACAACCTGAAGTACTCACAATTACAATTACAACATAGTGTCGAAACACAAAAGGTAAAGAAGTGATAAAACAATTATCCAACTGTAGATTGGAGAATTGCTTAGTTGCTACCACCACCGAAGAGATAACCCAAAGAAGATCCACCTCCAGGAGCAGCATGGACTTTGGTAGATGGCCGGTCCTACATCAAGGTAAATCAACGATACATTATACAGGACAAGAATTAATAAGATCGACTCTATTGTAAGAGGCCAAAATTATTTCATCATAATTCAATGACAAACTGACAATTATAGATTCCGAGTAGGAACTAAAGCATATTTATCTGAATGGGATTCTAACTGGCAAGCAAATGCCACAGGATCAATCTCAAAATCCACAACAATATGTTAGAAGTCGGTCAGGAAGTCAGCAGTCCCCCAAAAACGCAGGATTACAAATTATTCTCACTCCACAATAGGAGAGTTTACATCAATAGAATGTGCTAGCACTTATCCTAATCTGAAACACACAGCCAGTGAGACCACCTATGGTTGCAGCAACAAAGATGCACGCACACTCATAGACTGGTGCAAATGTACCATTTGAGCAAAAATGCTATCAAGAAATTCATGACAGGAAAGCTAATAAAACAAGTTCAATACCTGATAGATGTAAATCCAACAATCGGTCCCTATTCAATAATATGGATGGCAGAATTGTGGTTAAGATAAGAGAGATTAAGCCTGGAGATTAGTGTTATTAAAAGCCATCGCTTTTGTCGCTTAAAGCGATGAAGAAATATGAAACAAGGGATCATTGCTTCATGGGTGAAACCATTAAGCTTTTGAGAAGTGCGCAATTCAACTAATGAGTGCAAAGAAATCCCAATAAGAAGCAATCAGTTCTTTAAATCTCAACTTTGAGAAATTAGTTATCTAATTGCAATTTGATTATTATACTATTAATCCACATGAGTTGGTGGTTTTTAATTTTCCGCAACATGTATGCCTAGAAGTGTGTGCAACTTCTCGTGTTTTGCTTCAAGCCTCATTGACCTTGTTGCTTTTTTATTTCAACTTATAAAACACTGCTGGAGATGAGGTTCCAGCCTGCAAGCTATCTATTACTCTACCTCGGAAGTCGGAACAATCAAAATATTTTTCCAGCAAAGCATGAAAATGAACTAAACAAGCATTTCAAAAGACATCATACTAATTGACACAAGGGCAATACCGTGATAAAGTTGCCTGTGTTTTGACCATCTCCCCCAAAATGGTTTCTCGAAGCAGTGCTCTGAATACCAGCAGGAATCTGCTTAGTAGCATCAACTGTAGCAGAAACGGTAGGCTTTGAAGCTGGCTCCTTATTTATTGCCTGCCCTTCACTTTGAACAGCTGGGGCATTTCCCGTGGTTGGTTTTGGCGCCTCACCGTTTCCAAATAAGTATCCCAGTGAACTTTGCCCTCCTCCATAGCTGACTCCACGACCCATTTCTGTAATTCTCTCTTGTTAAAGAATCCCAGGAACAACCTGATTCAAGAAACCAGCAAGATGTAGAGGCAGGCCATATACATTAAAGATAAGAGAAACTTTCAAATATGTTAGCGAAGATTTCATGCACCAAGCAACAACATAAAAGAAGAAGCACAGCTGATAATCAAGCGACAGAAATGAGGAAATCCATTATACTTTGAGCATTAGTGGAGACTGTGACGCTCCTACTAGTCTAATTATAATTCAGAAAAGAAACATCAGTACAACACTGAAGTTGATTAGAATCTTCTTATAACCATATGAATCCACTATAACAGTGCTGGTAGAAACCATGAAGAACCACGAAAATATTAATGTAGCTTTAAAAGTTTCAAAGTCTGCATTCTCTTTGCAGTTCAACGAGGGAAACTTGGTGAGTGACATTTATGATTCAACCACATATCAGAAGAAGAATACAACTCTTTTGCCAAGACTAGGCATCCTTAAGCATGCAGGGAGAATGAAAAGAAACACAAGAAACAGAGATATCATCTTCGTCACAACAGGAAGAGAAATACTCACAAGTCACATACCAATAATCTTTCCCTCCTTTGAATTAAAACCAAAATCACCATTATTTTTTATGATCTAAAACAAATAAAGAGCTCTCATCTCTGAGACAATTTCAGACTTGCATATTCTAAACCTATGGATAAAAGGGACCTTTCCACTCTCCCTTCTTTAGTGAGTTCCTTTTTAGTTAATTGAGCTTTTCCTAGGCTCCACATTTTCTATTTTTCCTTTATGAACTTGGCGCCTAATTGTTCCGACCTCGGGGATGTAGTTGGTGATTGGTAAAAGTGGCGAGAAAGTCTCTTTCTTCTCCTCTTACCTCTAACGGCTAGAGGTGAGTGGAGAAACATGTCGATTCTCCTATGCTCCACATTTTCTCCTAAACTATCACTAAATTTCTTACCACCTTTCCCATTAAAAATGAATGAGGAGTCCCCTAGTGCTGACCAAAGTACTCATCACTCCTCCAATCCTTGCCTCACTAATTCATCAACGCCTTTCCTAAACATACACCATGTCTAAGTTCTCTTCCACCAGCCCCAAACAACTGTAGGAAGTTCATCTCCCACTCAAACAGAGACTCCCTGAAGTCCTAATACCCCAGATCCCTTGTAAAAAACAATAGCATCCCATCACCCACACTCTCCCTTCCTGAATCAATAACATCTTACTTTCGAAACCTCGAATCAAGCCTTAATAACTAAGAATTAACACCTAATATTACTATTTTCATCAACCAATGCTTCTGAATTGTTAAACACAACTAAATTGCTTCTTAAAGCAAACCTCATAACAATGACAGAACAACCAAACAACAACAAATTAACAAGCACACAAACCCAAACTCAACTTCATCAAAAAAATCAAACTTTCAACAAAAAAGAATCAACCCCAGATCTCTCATCAAAACAAATAGCATCCCCATCACTCACACTCTCACACTTTGAATCAGTAATCTCTTTACTTTCAAAACTCAGAATCAAGCCTTAATCACCAAGAATCAACACCCACTATCACTATTTTCATCAACCACTAGTTCTCAATTGAAAAAGACAACAAATTTGCTTCTTCAAGCAAAACCCAACAATGAATTTAACAACCCAACAAACCCAAACTCAACTTTATCACATAAAAATCCAAACTTTCAACAAAAAATCACCAAAAAAAGCTCAGATTCCCATAACTTTGAATCAAAATCATACATACACACAAATTGAAACAACCCCATATACATAAATCTGATTTTTTTCTAGGAGATCTGAGAGTTAAAACTTTTCTGATTACCTTTGATTATTTTGGATCAGATCAGTATTTGGATGTGAAGAAGAAATGGAAGTACAGTATATTGCCTCTCTTGTTCACCTATAATTATTAGTATTACTTTTGTTTCAAAAATAAAAATAAAAATAATGATGGAGCTTTGCTAGAGAAAATATACAATATGGTCCCCCATTGTTTTTATTTTTCACGTTCGATATTCGATATTCGATATTCGATATTCATATTGAAAATTATGTTATTTTGGTATGTAATATTTGAATTAAAGTCCTAATTGAATTTGAATAGTGTAGTACCGAGTCCATTTTAAAGGAGAAGCTCTCAACATGATTTTCTCGATACTCACCGCTCGAATTCGAGACTTTTGATTAAGGGTGAACTCTAGTACGCGTACCAAACACCAAATAGAAAAGAAAAAAAAAACTCATATTTAGAATCATGTACATCTTTTTTGGTAATTTTTGTTATCTTTTTATTTTATTTCTATTATATTTGATGTAGTTTTGCATTTTGGAATTTTTAGAATATTTTTTATGTTTTTGATTAAATCTTTTTTTTATATATAATTCTCGTTATATCTAACCTTAAAATTTTGTTAAATATCTTATGAAATTCAAAATTACTCATTTTTGACAAATTCAAAAGATCAAAACTACTAGAGTATATTTAATGGATTATTTAAATCAACTTCAAATCTGAATTGAAAGGTAATTTGATACGAAATAATTTTATTGTTTAAATAAAAATAAATTAAAAGATAATTTGATACGACATGATTGATTTTTCATGTGGGGGAGGTTTAGAAAATGGAGATGCTTTTCTTTGAAAAAGAAACAAAAGTAAGGGAAATTTTTTTTGCAAGAAAATAAAGAAAAAGGAATAAGCATATTTTCTTTACTATAAATTATTGTTGTTAATCAAGAAAAAAAGTGTCAAATTCAAGTTTGATGGTAGTTGGTGGAAATAATTTATTCTAATATAAATATCAGTAATTATTTTTGCAATTTAAACTCATAGCTTATAAATCAAACAAAATCACGAAGGGCTTAATTTAATAAATTGAAGATTTATTGTGTACATTAACTTGTATAGATAAGTTTATGAGATAATTTCAACAATACATGTAGTTTGATATTGGATATTATTGAAGACCAAAATAAATCTTATCAATAATTGAAGGTTAAAGAAGGTAAATATCCCTATCAATACATAGGGCATATGGTGTAAAATGTTTTCTTGAAAAATATTTTTTAGAAAATAAGTTGATTTTTGTAAATAAACAAAAATTATTACTCTAAAATTATTTGTGATAAATACAAAGGTAAGGGCGTAAGCTTTTTTTTTTCTTCTAGAGAATATATTTTCAAAATATTTGATCAAGAAAAAATATTCTCAAAATATTTGTTTGACCAATTGAATATGAAAAAATTTAAAAAATATTTGACCAATCATAATGTCTATTAATTATTGTAACAGAAAAGAAAAAATATTCTCAAAATATTTGTTTGACCAATCGAATATGAAAAAATTTAAAAAATATTTGACCAATCATAATGTCTATTAATTATTGTAACAGAAAAGTTAATATCTTAATAAAACATATTAGATAAAAGAATAAAAAAAATCAAGTCTCATATTATTCATTTTAACAAGAACATTAATATTTTTTCACAATAAGATATGCCAAGTCAAAGAAGGTACAAATCTAGCAAATCACTTAATATGTCTTTTCAATTAATTAGATTTTAGACTTTCTACACATTTTCTACCTTTAAATATTCATATTCCAAAATAATTTTTGCATATATTTTTTTCATCACAAGCAAATGGCTAAACTCTCATCAACTTTGTACTTTTTCCTCCTCCTTGTTTGTGTACTAGGTACATTTTTTCAATTCTCACTATTTCTTTTTGTTCTTGTATTCATTGTAAATCTATTGCTAAATAGTTCGTTGACATACTTTTTTTGCTATAAAATATCTCATTTATCTATGAAATTTCATTGGATATGTTATTATTGATAACGCGGGTTATGTTATGTTCTTGAACAGGTACTAATGGAATTCGTGATACGGCTAGCAATGTGATAGTACCAAATGATCAATGCTTAACAGCTTTGGGTGTATGCAGTTCTAAACTTTGTGACGAACAGTGTTGTGAGAAAAACTGTTTTGATAATTTCAAATCACAAAATCCAAGTGGTGGTTGTGAGACGATTCCTGGCTCTGCATTGAGAATTTGCAATTGTCACCATGATTGTGATAATTAGAAAACACACACACAAAAAAAAGAATCAAAACTTTTAATTCAATATTATATGTGATACATTTATGTATACTTATTTAGAATTCGATTTTATGGGAAGAACTATAGCCTAATTTATCTTGCCTTTACAATATTATGGTCTCCTATTATTATTTTTCCACTGAATGTTTGATATCCATATGAAATATATGTTATTTCAATATTTGATGTCCGTATTAAAGTCCTGATTAAATTCGAATCATGCACCACATGACTTATTTTGAGAGTGATGTTATCGACAAGATTTTCTCCATATCGTTCGAATTTGAGACCTTTAGTTAAGGATGAACTTGAAGCAATGTGTATTGTCCTCTAAAAATAAGTATCAATCGAATTTTCTCCAAATCTAAAGCTTGAATTTGAGACCTTTGATTAAGGGTGAACGTGGAACAATATGTGTTGTCCTCTAAAAATAAGTATGGCTTATTTTTTGTAAATGCTTATTAATAAATTCTAATTGTTTTGTTTAAGGAGAATCCTATGAAAGATGAAGATTTAACATAAATTCATATTACCATCAACAACAAATTTGGTACAGTGGATGAGATTGCTCATTTCTTAATTGAAGGTTTTAAACTCGAATCGTGGGTATATAAATTTTTTTGATAGGGAGCACTTCTCTCCGAATAGACCTTATGCGATGTAAATTCGAAATAATCGGACTCTAATACGAGCGTCAAGCATCAGATAGAAAATAAAAATAAAAAAGGAGAGAGAGAAACTCTAATTTAGAATCATGTACATTTTTTGGTAATTTTCGTTATCTTTTTATTGTGCAGCTTCTTTTTTTTTTTTTTTATAATGTGCAACTAATTATGTTGTGTTTGGTTATTTCTATTATATTTGATGCACTTTTGGATCTTGCAATTTTTAGAACATTTTTTGTGTTTTTGATTAAACATTCTTTTTTAATAATTCTTGTTATATCTAACCTTAAAAGTTTGTTAAATATCTGATGAATAACAATATTGCTCATTTTTTTACAAATTCAAAAGATCAAAACTATTCAAGAATATATTTAAATGATTATTTTAAATCTACTTCAAACATAATAATTTTATTGTATAAATAAAAAATAAATTAAATGATAATTTGATACGACATGATTTATTTTTCATGTGGGGGAGGTTTAGAAAATGGAAGTGCTTTTCTTTGAAAAAGAAACAAAAGTAAGGAAAAAAATTGCAAGAAAATAAAGAAAAAGGAATAAGCATATTTTCTTTACTATAAATTATTGTTGTTAATCAAGAAAAAAGTGTCAAATTCAAGTTTGATGGTAGTTGGTGGAAATAATTTATTCTAATATAAATATCAGTAATTTTTTTTGCAATTTAAACTCATAGCTCATAAATCAAACAAAATCACGAAGGACTTAATTTAATAAATTGAAGATTTATTGTGTACATTAACTTGTATACACAAGTTTATGAAAGAATTTCAACAATACATGTAGTTTGATAATGGATATTATGAAGACCAAAATAAATCTTATCAATAATTGAAGGATAATGAAGGTAATATCTCTATCAATACATATAGACCATATGGTGGAAAATGTTTTTTTGAAAAATATTTTCTAGAAAATAAGTTGAGTTTTGTAAGTAAACAAAAATTATTATTCTAAAATTATTTGTATATAATTTAGATAAATACAAAGGTAAGGGCGTAAGCTTTTTTTTTTTCTTCTAGAGAATATATTTTCAAAATATTTGATCAAGAAAAAATATTCTCAAAATATTTGTTTGACCAATCGAATATGAAAAAATTTAAAAAATATTTGACCAATCATAATGTCTATTAATTATTGTAACAGAAAAGTTAATATCTTAATAAAACATATTAGATAAAAGAATAAAAAAAATCAAGTCTCATATAATTCATTTTAACAAGAACATTAATATTTTTTCACAATAAGATATGCCAAGTCAAAGAATGTACAAATCTAGCAAATCAATAATTAATCCATTTATAGTTTTACTTAATATGTCTTTTCAATTAATTAGATTTTAGACTTTCTACACATTTTCTACCTTTAAATATTCATATTCCAAAATAATTTTTGCATATATTTTTTTTCATCACAAGCAAATGGCTAAACTCTCATCAACTTTGTGTTTTTTCCTCCTTGTTTGTGTACTAGGTACATTTTTTCAATTCTCACTATTTCTTTTTATTCTTGTATTCATTGTAAATCTATTGCTAAATAATTCGTTGACATAATCTTTTGCTAATTAATCATTAAATTTGATTTATGATGAATTTTTTCTTATGTTTAGCTATAAAATATCTCATCTATTTGTGAAATTTCACTGAATATGTTGTTATTGATAACGTTGATTATGTTATGGTCTTGAACAGGTACTAATGGAATTCGTGATATAGCTAGCAATGTGATAGTACCAAATGATAAATGCTTAACGGCTCTGGGTGTATGCAGTTTTAAACTTTGTGACGAACACTGTTGTGAGGAGAAATGTCTTAATAATTTCAAGTCACAAAATCCAAGTGGTGATTGTGAGATGATCCATGGCTCAGGATTGATAGTTTGCAATTGTTACCATGATTGTGATAATTAGAACACACACACAAAAAAAAAGAATAAAAAAATTTAATTCAATATTATATGTGATACATTTATGTATACTTATTTAGAATTCGATTTTATGGAAAGAACTATAGCTTAATTTATCTTGCCTTATCTTTTTCTTGTATTGTATGTTATTTTTGGTATTTAATTCGGATATCAAGCCTTATGAATGGAGAAACTTCTGACATGAAATGTTTTTCTTTATGTATAAAGTACATAAACTTCAATAGTTTGGGCGTTAATTATATCTTATTGTGAAAGTTTTCCGTGGCGGAGCGAAAAAAATTGCTACTAGTGAGATTTGAACTCACAAACACTTTAAGTTTGTACCTTTACTCTTTCAAGGCGTTTGAAACCACTAGACTACATCATATTGTTGTGTCAAGGGTGTCCAAAATATTTTATTTAACAACTTTGATTATCATTTTACTTATATATACGGTATAATTTTTCGACAAAGGGTATCCAATTGGACACCTTGACATAAGGGTAGCTACGCCACTACACCCAATATATAGCAAACGATACATAAGTTATGTATCATATACAAATAACTATAAACCAGATTCATATTGATTTAAGTTTGATATAATTGAGGTTCTGTATTAACAATAACATTTGTACCAAATACATTATACACAAACAAAGTTGTAATATATCTGATAGAAGTGGAGTCATGTATCGAAATATTAAGAGAGAAGGAAAAATGAGATTTTGTAATTAATTCAAAAGGTACAAGTCATGTAATTACGTAATTTTTTCTTTCGCGATATGGATCTAGATTAATCGGGCCATTAGATTTCAAATACTAGATATTTAATTAAACAAGAAAAAGTATGATCTTCTAAAAGAAATAGAGTTTATAAACTCTTAATGAAAATGAATAAAATATTGGAATTACATGAATAATATTGACATATTTATTTATATATATGTGTGGAAGTAAGTTGTTTCCTTATGAGTTACGACAATTAAGCTTACTTTTATGATCTTATATAATCAATTCTAACTTATTTAAATTTGACGCATAATTGTTCTTATTATTATTGGATAGTTACTTTGTCCTTTAAAAAAAACTATGTAGCAAAATGGGAGAACAAAAATATAATACAAACTACATTTTCTATTATCTTGTTATAACTCATTTTGTTCGCTTGAATTTTATATTATTATATTCACATTTTTACTAACACTTAGACAATATTATCAATATGTAATACTCAAATATTCATTACAAGCCGATTTATTAACATTATTTTCAATTTTTAACGATCATCTTCTTTAACAAAATATTTTTCACTCGCCACAAAACATTGGAAAAAAATGACTTGTATCTCTAAAATACTTTTAAGAAAAATCATTCTCGTCATACTAAATAGACATACATATGCTAACAAATAAATAATAATAGATATATTTTAGACTAAATTATATACGATAACAACATCATATATCAGTGTCTTCTCGCAGTATTAGAGTGATGTTGAAAGAAATAAAAACAAAATCTCCCTTTTATCTCTAAGTTTTTTTCTTTTAGTAAAAATTATTCTGAATTGTTTGTAATTGAATAATATTATACTTTTATTTATTTATTATATTGAGAAGCATAACTATCGAAGTTGCAACTCTATTTTTGAAAAATTGCAAATTAAACCACTACACTTATTATCATTTAAAAGGCGAAGAGTCAAGTTTATAAAGGAAGAGATTAGAGTTTCATTATTTCTTTTCACTTCAATTTTGAAAACTTTTAAATTATCAGTGTATATAATTTAAATCTATTAGTAATTTTTTATTCAAGAAAAGACATTGTGAAGTCAATTATCCTTTGTCCTATCAACATGGCTTGTAGTGCAGTAGTAAGACTACTTCACCCTTAATCAGAGGTCTCAGGTTCAAGTCCTCGGTATAGAGAAAATCTTGTTGGGATGCCACCCTCGAATGGGCCCTGCAGAGCACGATCTGAATTTAGTCGGAGCTTCAATATGGGCTCCAGACACCGAATGGAAAACCAAAAAAAAAAAAATTTTTATCCTTTGTCCTACCACAAAATATATCCAATCATTCACCAAAATATATTAAGGAAAAAGAACATCACATATTCTTTCCATTTTACTAAAGATGAAAAAATAATTCAAACCTCATAGATTGTGCACTCTATTTATAGCCCTAGATAAACAATTTGTGAAACACACCTTGATAATCCAATATTTTAGCACATCTCCACTTAAGCAAAATGGCTAATTGCTCATCCACTTTATTCATGTTGCTCCTCCTTGTTCTTGCATCAGGTACTTTAGACCTATAATTTTTCTCAAGTCGTTTAATTCTAACAAACACTCGATATAATAACAGTAATAAGACAACTATAAAATTCTCGCGTCATAATTATTTTAATATTTAAGATTATTTTTTCCTATGTATATGTATAGGTTCTATGGTGCTAGCAAGCAAATATCCAATACTAGATGATCCCCTATGCTTGACTTATTTGGGTCCATGTGGAAGCAAAGATTGTGATGATCTATGTTGTAGAAAGAAATGTATAGACATGTTCTATGTAAGAAGACCAAATCCAGTTTGTGAGATAGTTCCTGGTTTTGCAGGTCGATTATGCAATTGTTACCATGATTGTCCTTAATTAATTAAAGTTTATTAAGATTAATGTTGTTCATATTTTAAAAATATGAACACTTTTAATTGTTATTATAAGTTTTGATGTCATTGTACTTTGAACCAAATGTTATCTTAATAAAATATAATATAGTAGTGCACATCTTTCATTTGCTTTTATTTTCTTCATTATATATAGAGATTTGTGAGAAAAAAATATATTAAGGGAGTTGTCTGTTACTGATGAATGTCGTTCTCTGTAATGTATGAATCAGAATTAAGTCGAATTTTAATACAGACATCAAAAATCAGATGAATTTTTGTTCTTAAGAAAAAAACTCTGTTTTGCATAAGATGGCTATAAGTTTTGTTTTTTTCCATTCTAACTCCTTTGGTTAAACTCTGAGTAGTTTATGGATCGGAATGTCAAATCGGAACAAGTATAAGAGTAGCTAGTACTATTGTATCAAACAAAATTTAATCTTTGACTAAAATAAATTAGTAAGAAAATCATATTCTTGTCTAATTAATTCAAACTTTACAAATTATGTGCTCTATATAATATTTATACATACTCCTAGATGAACAAATTGCAACGTACTTTGATTATTCGATTTATTAGAAGAATGACCAATTCCTCAATTACTTTGTGCATTTTGCTCTATTAGTAGAGACTATTATAGGTATTAGCAGCGATTAGGTTTGCAACTAAAACAAATTATTAGTGGCGGCTTTAATAGATATTAGCAATGATTAAATTTGCCAATAACATATATTATTAGTGGCAACTATTATAGGTATTAGCGGTGATTAGTTTTGCCACTAAAGCATGCTATTAGTGGTGACAAATTTGTAACCAAAATAGACTATTAGTCGCGACTTTTTTAGGTATTAGCGGCGATAAGTGTTGCCCTAAAACATACTATTAGTGGCGACTTTTTTAGGTATTGCGGCGCCTAGTGTTGTCACTAGAACATACTATTAGTGGCGACTTTTAATGGTATTAGCGGCGACCGTGTTGCCACTAAAACCTACTAATAGTGGCGACTTTTATTAGTATTAGCGGCGATCAGTGTTGCCACTAAAAACATACTATTAGTGGCGACTTTTATTAGTATTTGCGGCGACTAGTGTTGCCACTAATAAAATACCATAGTGGCGACTTTTATTAGTATTTGCGGCGACTAGAGTTGCCACTTAAACATACTATTAGTGGCGACTAGTGTTGCCACTAATCTATTAGTGGCAACTTTTATTAGTATTAGCGGCGACTTGTTTTGCCACTAAAACATACTATTAGTGGCGACTTTTATTAGTATTTGCGGCGACTAGTGTTGCCACTAAAACATTCTATTAGTGACGACTTTTATAGGTATTTGCGGCGACTAGTGTTGCCACTAAAACATACTATTAGTTGTGACTTTTATTGGTATTTGTGGCGACTAATGGGGATTCTTGTGACCTTAATTCATCTCCAAATATACTCTCACACTAAAGAATTGATCTTAACACCTAAGAATAATTTAATAATTATTGGTGTAATATACTACAAATATAATACAGTACAGTTGAAAATAAAATAACAAAAAGTCAATAAATAATTATTTAGGCCGAGTCGCGAATATCTTTCTTTTTTTAAGTAGATTCAAACTCGCTGCAATATAATCTACACCGATCCAACAATATCACTCTTGACTTATCCCCTCCAGGATACAACAGTCCAACAATGTCGTACAACTCAAACAACTCCGATCCGGATTAGTTGAAGATTTCAAAGCTCCACATAAAAACACCTCCTTCAACATATAAATATTCTCTTTTGTATATTGAATATAGTTGAAAGACTTGAAATATTTTCTTTGTCTCAACTCTCTCTTTCACTAAACTTACCTCACTACACACTACAATATTTTTCCACATTTCTCATCTTAGTTTGACATACACTACACAAAGGAAGAAACGCCACTATTTATAAGTGAGGAATTCTTCTTTGTATTGAATAAGAATAATGTGGATAATATTGTAGATAAATGAATGACTCAAAGATTACATAAGTTATAGTGTATAATAAGGTAGAATAATGGATGGAATTAGTGGTAGATCTTGGCAATAGTGATTATTCGAGTTACACCAAAATAATGACTACATATTTGTCAACTTATACCACTAACATATGCACTTAATATTCTAATTTTGAAATTAAAATGCATAAATACCAACAAGAATCATCTAATACAACCTTATATGCAAATAAAGAATGATTCAACCTTATATGCAAATAAAAAATGATTCGCATCTTAACTTAGAAATTTTAGGGATGTTACTCTATATGTATCCTTCAATATTATTTTTCTTGAGTCGGTATAATATTATACTTTTATATTGAGAAACGTAACTATTGAAGTTGCAACTCTATTTTTGAAAAATGCAAAGTAGGCAACTACATTCGTTATCATTTAAGAGGCCAAAAATCAAGTTAATAAAGAAAGAGATTAAAGTGTCATTACTTCTTTTTACTTCAATTTTGAAAACTTTTAAATTATGCGATAAGGACAAGTAAACTTAGATTATAACCGATATTTCAAAGATATGTTTTAACTAAATTAAGGTCTTATCCTCTCTGAACTCATTTTTTTGTAATTTTATACACATTTTTTACTTACGTGACATCCAAACATCTCCCACGCACCTCAACTACGTGAAGTCATGGAGTGTGCCACGTAAGCCAAAAGATGTACAAAATTACAAAAAAAAATGAGTCCAGGAGGGTAATAGTACCTTGGTGTCTCTGGATTTCGGTCATAGCGTAGGGGATACTTGTGTCTTATCCCTTAAATTATCAGTATATATAACTTAAATCTATTAGTATTTTTATATTCAAAGGAAAGACATAGTGAAGTCAATTATCCTTTATCCTAGCACAAAGTTTATCTAACAAAATCCAATCATTCACCAAAATATATTAAGGAAAAAGATCATTACATATTCTCTCCATTTTATTGAATTTACATAACCTAAAGATGAAAAAATAATAGATTGTGCACTCTATTTATAGTCCTAGATGAATAATATAATCCAACATTTTAACATATCTCCTCTTAGGCAAAATGGCTAATTGCTCATCCACTTTATTCATGTTGCTCCTCCTTGTTGTTGCATCAGGTACTTTAGACCTATAATTTCTCTCGAATCGATTAATTTTTTAAACATAAGATCTCATAAATAATCGTTCAATTCTAACAAATGCTCATATAATTCTCACGTCATGATTTTTTTTTATGTATATGTATAGGTACAATGGTCCTAGCAAGCAAACCAAAAGAACCAGACACATGCATGACTTATTTAGGTCCATGTGGAAGCAAAGATTGTGATGCTAATTGTTGTAGAGATAATTGTTTGGAACAGTTCAAACACAGAAAGCCAGAACCAGTTTGTGAGCTCATACCTGGAGATGCAACTCGTTTATGCAATTGTTACCATTGGTGTCCTTAATTAATTAAAATTTACTAAGATTAATGTTGTTCATGTTTTAGAAATATGAACACTTTAATTCTTATTATTGGTTTGGATGTCATTGTACTTTGAACCAAATGTTATCTTAATAATATATTACTAACGAATGTTGTTCTAAAAAATGAATCCTGCAATGTATGAGTCAGAACTAAATCAGATTTTAATGCAGACATCAAATATTTGGTGAAATTAAGATGGTCATAAGCTGCATTTTTTGCATTATAACCCCTTCGGTTAAACTCTGAGAAGTATAGGGATCAGAATGTCAAATTGGAACAAGTACAATTGTATCAAACAAAATTTAATCTTTGACTAAAATAAATTGAGATAGGTGTCAAAAGCACACTTAAATTTTTTATTTTTTTTGAGTTTCATACCTAAACTATTGAGAGTGTGAATTTCATACCTAAACTATCACTTATTAGTTTGAGAAACACACCTAAGTGGTGTATGTAATGCACTCTCTTTTATTTGAAAAAACCTTGGCACGTGACATTTCACGTGGATAAAATATTCCACCTTAACAAAAAATAAATAATAAATTATTAATATTAATCAAAAATTAAAGATTAATCAAAGTATTACTATATCCAAAAAAATGCTTTTTTAAAAAATAAAATTTAAATTATTTTTCTTACCCCACTCCACCACCTCCCCCCCCCCCTCCCAAAAAAACCAACCATTCATTCCCAAAAAAATTGATATTATTTTATTTTAAAAAAATAAAAATTCTACCCCACCCTATTTAAATCTCCACTCCTAATATTTTATTTTATTTTTACATTTTTCTCGTTTTGTGTTAGATATGTACATATCTTTTTTTCTACTTGTGTACCGAATATAACATAAAAAAAAATTATTTTAGAAAAAGTCTTACAGCGACAAGTAAAAAGTATTTTTGATATGTATATATCTAACACAAAACGAGTAAAAAATGGAAGCGGAGGGTTAGACATACATTCGTTCTCATCATACTAAATAGACATACATGTGCTAACAAATATATAATAATAGATATATTTGAGACTCAATTATATACAATAACAACATCATATTCAGTGTCTTCTTGCAGTATCGAGTGATGTTAAAAGAAATAAAAATAAAATCCCCATTTTATCTCTGATATTTATTGAGTAACATTATTCTGAATTGTTTGTAATTAAATACTATTATACTTTTATTTATATTGAGAAATATAACTATTGAAGTTGCAACTCTATTTTTGAAAAATGCAAATTAAATCACTTCATTTATTGTCATTTAAGAGGAAAAAAGTCAAGTTTATAAAGGAAGAGATTAGATTGTCATTATTTCTTTTTACTTCAATTTTGAAAACTTTTAAATTATCAGTATATATAACTTAAGTCCTAGATGAACAATTTGTGAAACACACCTAGATAATTCAATATTTCAACATATCTCCTCTTGGGCAAAAATGTCTAATTGCTCATCCACTTTATTCATGTTGCTCCTCCTTGTTGTTGCATCAGGTACTTTAGACCTATAATTTCTCTCGAGTGGATCTATAAACAATTGTTTAATTCTAACAAACGTTCGATATAATTCATGATTATTTTTTATGTATAGGTTCAATGGTGATAGGAAGCAATCCAAAAGACACATGCATGACTTATTTAGGTCCATCTACAAGCACAAATCCATGTGGTGCTGATTGTTGTAGAGATAAATGTTTGGAACAATTCAAAGACAAAAAGCCAAATCCATTTTATGAGGAAGTACCTGGTGGAGATCCAACTCATAACTGCAGATGTTACCATGCTTGTCCTTGATTAATTAAAATTTACTAAGATTAATGTTGTTTATGTTTTAGAAATATGAACACTTTAATTAATTGTTATTATTGGTTTGAACCAAATGTTATCTTAATGATATATTATAATACTATATAGTAGTGTGCCCATCTTTCATTTGCTTTTATTTTCTCCTTATTATATAAAGATTGCGTGGAAAAAAAATAATCAAGGTAGTTGTTTGTTGCTGGTGAATGTTGTTCTCAAAAATGAATTTTGTAATGTATGAGTCAGAACTAAATCGAAGTTTAATGCATACATCAAACATTAGGTGAAATATTCTATTTTGCATAAGATGTCCATAAGTTTTGCTTTTTGCATTTTAACCCCTTCGGTAAAATTCTGAGAAGTATAGGGATCAGAATGTCAAATTAGAACAAGTATAAGAGTAGCTAGTATAATTGTATCAAACAAAATTTAATCTTTGACTAAAATAAATTAGTAAGAAAATCATATTCTTGTCTAATTAAATCAAACTTCAGAGATTATGTACTCTGATCTATATAATATTTAGGGAAAAATACTCTAACTTTGGCCGAAATTGTTGTTACAATATCAAACTTTATGTAGGACATTTTACCCCCCCTCCCCCCTCCCGCACTATTTAATAGTGTATTTTAAAGGTATATATGTGCCCACGTGGACATGTTACTATTTATAATGATGCAATATTTATGATGTCCACGTGGACACATATATACCTTTAAAATACACTATCAAATAGTTCGGGAGGGGGGGGGGGGAGCGAAAGGTCCTTTCAGAAGTTCGGTATTGTTACAAAATTTCGGTCAAAGTTCGAATATATTTCAGACATTTTTCCCGAATATTTATATCACTAGATGAACAAATTACAACATACTTTGATTATTCAATTTATTAGAAGAATGACCAATTCCTCAACCACTTTGTGCATTTTGCTCCTCCTTATTATATATTGCATCAGGTATGCTATATGTATCCTTTAATATTATTTTTCTTTGAATCGGTTTAAAATTTTAACATGACATTTCGTAGAACAATAATTCAATTCAGATAAGCGCTTGATATATTAATCGTAAGATGACTATAATATTAATTGGAGATTTGTGTAATCTTGTACCTATACATATATCGTAAAAATAGGTGAGATAATTACTTTTCAGATCTACAATGAGTTTTAGCTACCATTTGAAAAGTAATAGAAAATAGCCACACTTTATGCAACAAATAAAATTCGGATTAAAATAACTCTTTTCAAAACAACGAAAGAACTCATAAAGATTTGCAATTTATGATACGTTTTTCGATTGTACTTATAATGATTTCAACCGCATGAATTATTTCTTGATTTTAAACCCCATTAATAATCTATTTTATAAAATATGTACACAAAAACATATCTATACATAATATATATACAATCGAAATATATCAATAGTGTATGCTTCAGTCATGTTGATAAACCAGATGATCGAAGAATACATTTACGTAAGTATCTCATTTTAATGTATATTTTATTTTCTTAATAGGTTTAGTGGTGCTAGCAAGAAAAAATGGTATACCAAATGAAAAGTGTATGACTAATTTGGGCCTCTGTGCTGGGGAGTGATGTAGCTCACAATTATCTATGAAATTGTTATCATAATTGTGCTAAATTAAACTTTAAGATTAATGTTCATGTTTTTAACAAAATATTTTTTACTCGCCAACAAAACATTGAAAAAACTTGACTTGTATCTCCAAAATACTTTTTTTTAAAATCGTTCTCATCATACTAAATAGACATACATGTGCTAACAAATATATAATAATAGATATATTTGAGATTCGATTTTATACAATAACAACAACATCATATTCAGTGTCTTCTCACATTATCAAGTGATGTTGAAAGAAATAAAAACACCATTTTATCTCTTATATTATATTCTTAATTGTTTGTAATTGAATACTATTATACTTTTCTTTATATTGAGAAATATAACTATTGAAGTTGCAACTCTATTTTTGAAAAATGCAAATTAAATTAAATCACTACACTTATTATCATTTAAGAGGCAAAAAGTCAAGTTTATAAAGGAAGAGATTAGAGTGTCATTATTTCTTTTTACTTCAATTTTGAAAACTCTTAAATTATCAGTATATATAACTTAAGTCCAAAACGAACAATTTGTGAAACACACCTTGATAATCCAATATTACAACATATCTCCTCTTAGGCAAAAATGTCTCATTGCTCATCCACTTTATTCATGTTGCTCCTCCTTGTTGTTGCATCAGGTACTTTAGACCTATAATTTTTCTCAAGTCGATCTATAAACAATCGTTTAATTCTAACAAACGTTTTGATATAATTTATAATTATTTTTTATGTATATATATAGGTTCAATGGTGGTAGGAAGCAATCCAAAAGACACATGTATGACTTATTTAGGTCCATGTGCAGACACAGATCCATGTGATGCTAATTGTTGTAGAGATAAATGTTTGGAACAATTCAAAGACAAAAAGCCAAATCCATTTTGTGAGGAAGCAACTGGTGGAGATCCTCGTTACTGCAATTGTTACCATTCTTGTCCTTAATTAATTAAAATTTACTAAGATTAATTAATGTTGTTTATGTTTTAGAAATATGAACACTTTAATTGTTATTATTGGTTTGGATGTCATTGTACTTTGAAGAGTAACAAGTGTTATCTTAATAATAATATCTTAGTGTCCATCTTTCATTTGCTTTTATTTTTTCCTTTTTATATAAAGATTGTGCGCAAAAAAAAATATATCAAGGGAGTTGTCTGTTAGACTGTTACTGATGAATGTCGTTCTAAAATATATATGAATCTTGAAATTCAGTGGTGGACCTAGGATTTTAAGGTTATGGGTGATGTGAAAGTGGCGGAATAAAAAACTTTAAAAAGACATGTTAATAGTGAGATTCAAACCTGAGCTCAACAACACTAAAGAGCCTTAAGCACCCACCCAAGAGCCAAAGGACCAATCAAATCATTTGTTTATAGGGTGCTCTATGTTAATTTTATACAAATACCTCCTAATTTCTACATATATATATATATATATATATATCCATATTTCGAGATGAGGCTAATGGGTGCTCGAGCACTCGGCCGACTCTATGTGGATTCGTCCCTGCCTGCAATGTATGAGTCAGAACTAAATTGGATTTTAATGTAAACGTGAAATACTCTATTTTGCATACAATGGCCATAAGTTTCATTTTTTGCATTCTAACCCCTTCGGTTAAACTCTGAGAAGTATAGGGATCAGAATGTCAAATCAAAACAAGTATAAGAGTAGTTAGTACAATTGTATCAAACAAAATATATTCTTTGACTAAAATACATTAAATTAGTGAGAAAATCATATTCTTAACTAATTAATTCAAACTTCACATATTATGTACTATATATAATATTTATATCACTAGATGAACAAATTATAACATACTTTGATTATTCAATTTATTAGAAGAATGACCAATTCCTCAACCATTTTGTGCATTTTGCACCTTATTATTGCATCAGGTATGCTATATGTATCCCTTAATAATGTTTTTCTTGAGTCGATTTAATTTTTAACATGATATCTCGTAGAACAGTAATTCAATTCATACAACCGCTTGATATATTAATAGTAAGATGATTGTGATTAATTAATGTTCATGTTTTAGAAATATGAAATGTGATAACTCACATAATTATTATATCGTTTATATTTTGTTGTAACTCATATTGTTCGCCTGAATTTTATATCACTATTCACTATTTCTAGTTTTTTTTACTAATATTTGGACAATATTATCAATATGTAATACGTAAATATTCATTAAAATTCATTTTTTTAACATTATTATCAATCTTTAACAAACATTTTTTTTTTAACAAAATGCTTCTCACTCACCAATAAAATACTGAAAAATGTTTCCAAAAAAGTTGTTTTAAACTTTTTTGTTACTTGTATACATTATTATATAGAATATTTTTTTGAAATATCATTCTCGCCACGCTAAATAGATATCCGTGTGTGCTAACAAATATATTTGAGATTGAATTATATATACACAACAACATATCGCGTGTTGATGTTGAAATTATAAATAGAAACAAAATTCCTCTTTTATCTTTGATTTTCCGTTTCTTTTAGTAAATTATTCTAGATCGTTTGTAATTGAAAAATACTAGACTTTTATATATTAGGATTGTTTGTAATTGAATAATACTATACTTTTATATATTAGGATTGTTTGTAATTGAATAATACTATATTTTTATATATTAGGATTGTTTGTCATTGAATAATACTATACTTTTATATATATTAGGATTGTTTGTAATTGTAACGACATGTTCCCATCGTTATAGAAAAACCAACGGGGAAAAAATTTGGACCAGAAAACTTTTTCGTAGTAGCTTGAAATTTTTCAACTCAGTCCAGATTTGGACGAAATCAGAGTCAATAAGGTCTAGGGAAATCTAGTAACGATTAGGTGATCTAATTATGATTTTGATCACATGAGTAGATATCTAAGACGTTAAGGAACCCATACGACTTTACGAAATTGAATTCAAGCGAGTAGAACTTTCGAAACTGATCTTAGCGTGAACGGGTAGTTCTGCGTGTCATGGGTTGAAGGTGTGTTGTGAAATGGAGGTTTGGAATTCTTAAGTCGACTCACTGTTTCCGTGCAAGCTGTTGTGGCAGGGTTATTTCCGCTAGAGCGAGGCTCCTGTAGCGGGATAAGGTCCGTTGTGGCGGAACAGTCACTATTTAAGTCAGAAATAAACCCCAAAAATCATTTTATTCTGTAAGTTTCGACTTTGAGAGCTAGGAGACGACCTCAGGCATGTTCTTGATCGTGTTTCATCATTCTTGAGGCTAAAGGCAAGGTTTTTACTCCCCGAATCCATGTTTCGATCCATAGAATGTAAATTCATGGGTGATTATCGATGGGGGGTGGTTTTGATCTGAAAATTATGGTAGAAAAACCCTAATTTGGGTATGGGGATCAAGGGTTTTATCTAGGATTGATATTATTGATTAGAATCCGGGTAATTAAGTCTTGATTATCGATCCTAGCATTATATTGATTGTTTGTAGACCAAAAACAAGCGGAAAGAATCCAGAAGGGGAAGAATCAAGTTTATTAGGGGATTCAATTAGATGATGGTTGTGATTTCATGTTGTGTGATATATGTTTATTATTGCTTCATTATAATGCATGCGTGCATGCGAATGTTGCATGGTTGATTTCACTAATCGTAAATGATGATAATTGAATAATTGTCTACCATGAATCATGACTCGATTGTATGATTATGAGAATATACATTGTGATTGTGATTGTGGCTTGTTGAATGGATCGGGTGTTGCGTTCTAGCACACTAACTGTGATCGGTTGCCACATATCGGTATAAACATTGGAACGGGTGTCACGATTCGACACACTAACTTGGAGCGGGTACCACATACCGGTACACTAACAGTTTGGGTGTGGGTTCCGTGAGACGACCAATGACTTGACATAACTGTATATCTTGAGAATTGTGAATTGTACATTGTTTGTAAGTGATAATTGATATTGTATATGTTCGGTGTAAGCATGTTTATTATGTTGTAATGGCTTCTGTAAGTTGCACTTAATGGGATAGTCGTGTGATCCTACCAGTACATTGTGGTTGTGTACTAATACTACACTTGCTCTTTCCTTTTGAGTACAGGGCAACTTCCGGCGGCTATTGACAAACCTCGCTTAGAAGATCAGTGATCGTCATCGAATTCAAGGGTGAGCCAGTTCTTTCAGGCTGCCATGAGTTCTCTTTCGTTTGTGTCCTCATTTCGGACTTAGACTAGTGCATTAGGATTTCTTATGTTTAATTGGGTTGTACCCATATTCTTAGACTTGTTGAACTTTAGATGTTTTGATACATTGACTTTCAGGTTCTAGTTATTACTTCCGCATTTGTTTTGATTAGACTTTTGTTTGGAGTTTATAGGAACTCCCTATTTCTTTCCTTAACATTTAAACCTGCTTCCGTATCTTTAAATGCCTTAGTTTTTGGTTGAGTTTATTAGTTTGAGTTGTAGTAATGGTTCTCCCACCGGAGGGTTAGTGTGGGTGTCAATCACGATGGTCTGGGTCGTGACAGTAATTGAATAATAATATACTTTTATATATTATAATTAGAAACATAACATTGAAGTTGTAACTCTATTTTTGAAAAAAAATGTAAATTAAACCATTACACTCATTATTATCTAAGAAGTAAAAAAGTCACGTTTTTAGAGAAAGAGATTAGAGTGCCATAAAAAAAATTGACTTTTGAAACCTTAAATAAGAATTTATTTTTTAAAATTTATATATGTAGAAGAACTCTCCTATAGTTTTGCCATTGCTTCAGTTTAATAGTTCAAAATATTTTGGTACTCAAAAGGAAAATGTCTCTCATCTCACAAACTCTTTTGATTTTTCTATTTCTCATTTTTGGATCAGGTAATTTACATTTTTAAATTATTTTATTTATTTTAATTTGTTTGGCCTATTTTGATCTATACGGAATTTTAAAAGTGAAAAGAATTTTTGAATCTTATGGTCTAAAATTAAAAATATATCAAAATTCAAATGTACCGAAGTATTATTTTATCTTGTGGTTTTAAATTTCATCTGTAAAATTAAAATTAAAAAAAGTTGCTTAAAAAAAGAAAAGAATCATTTTTTTTAAAACAGACTAATATAAATACTGAACAATTAAATGTAACTTTTCCTTGAAAACAGAAGCATAACCAATTTTTTTATTTTTTTTTACAAATTTGAAATAATAAATCTTTCAACATAGAGTATAAAAACTCTTCTAGGCAAACTGATGTGACTTATTTATGTGTTTGATAAATACTCGTAAAATCAACCAAAAGTCATAAATTGGTTATTCTCAAGTATATCGATGTAAAAAAAAATCGCGTTACGTTATAATTATATTAACACTTATCATTTATTTTTCTTGTGTATATATATAGGTTCAATGGTGGTAGCAAGCAAAAATGCAACACCTTGCTTGACATATTTGGGCATATGTGGTGGAAGTTGTGACAAAAAATGTTGTGATGACAAATGTATTAATAGTTTCCAGGGTAAAAATCCATATTCAATTTGTCAGTTAATACCTGGAAATCCAGGTCGTTTATGTAATTGTTACCATGATTGTTAATTAATTAGAGTTTAAGATTAATGAAATGAAATGAAATGGGATTAATCATATATGATTATGTCATTTATGTTTAATTGTTGTTGGTGGTTTTTGATGTTATGGCTTAAATATGTTGTCGAGTTTTGAGAAAATGTTCATTTATGTTATTCGTTAAAAGTTTGGCTCGTTTATGTTATTTCTATTTGAGAAAAGATTCATCTATACCATTGTTTGTTGACTGAAACGGCATAGATCAGCCAAATGTTTAATGGATGATATAAATGAGTCTTTTCTCAAACGGAAATGGCATATTTGAGCCTTTTTCTTTTATTAAAAAAATAATTTAATTAATGACGTGGCCGAATCATAATTGACCAAGTGTAGAAAACGGTTTTGTGAAATCAGAATTGTTTTCAATTAACAAATAATGGCATGGATGAATCTTTTCTCAAACGAAAAATGCATAGATGAGTCAAACTTTTAAAGGATGGTATAGATGAGCATTTTCTCAAAGCTAGTCCGATCGCATATTTGAGCATTTTCTCTTGTTTCAAATTAATACGACAATAAATAAGATTAGAAGGAAATATAAACAATTGATGCTGGTGTTTTCAACGTGATTTTTTTCGTTGCTTGAATCTGAAATCTTTAATTAAGAATAAAGAAATTTCAATCATCACACTACAATTCATATTGATTTCTCCGCTTTTAATTAATAAAGGTCAATTTTGTTTAAATATTTTGGACATGTAGTACTTTGAGTCTTTTTAAGCTCCCGTCTATTTCTAAAGTGTACACGGACCCTATTTCTATCTCATAGAAATAAAAATATTATTTCGAATAAACCTTCGACTCGTATAAACCATCTCAACTAAATATAAAGCACGACAAAAGGAAAAAAGATCCATGCCTAATTAAGTACTAAAAATTTTGCTTAAATTCAAGGTTTATATCAAATTATATCAATTTACCACGTTAATTACAAATGTAAAATGAAAAGTAATCTTTATTATTCTTTTTTTTTTTTTTTAATTTTTATTATTCGAATTGAGTAATTATTGTTTTTTCTACCACCTTTATTAAGGATATTTTATTTTTCAATTTTGGACTACGATTGATATTTTCCTTAATGAATAAAATAACAATTAAAACAAATCATTAATGGAGTCCAACAATTTGTGAATTATATAAAGCAAAGTGAAATTGTATTTTCTCAAACATCAAAAGCATTTTTACATATTTATACTCAAAAGTTAAAAAGAAGATGGCAATGATCACATCAACTTTTTTCATTTTCCTATTTCTCATTTTACCAACAGGTGATTATTTACTTTTTAAAATTGTATTTCTAGCTTTTATTCTTTGTTTTTGTGATTTATATATTCCAATTGACAATTGTAGCAACGATTAATTCATATAATATATACAAATGGTTCTTTGTTTCTTTTAATCATTTATATACATAACTCATATTCACCCTTAGAATCTAGTGTAACATCAAAACTCAGAGGTTCGTGAATCTCATCGTACAAAGACATTTTTAATAGAGTCTTGCGAAATGGTACGGAGACATTTGTACTACTCTTCGAGAGAGACTATAAGACAATAGGAAAACTCAATTCTTTCTTTCCTTTGAAAAGCTTTTTTTGCTTCTAGAAATTCGGTCCATTAGCACTTAACTCATTGTACTTATACAATTATGGGTTTAGATGTACTATTTGGTGAAAGTTTTTATGAGTTTTCACATAATAATCAATAGTAATTATTCATCTTTTGAGTGGCTAATGATTTATATATATATATATATAAAAACTTTATATAGCCAAAGTGGCAACTAGCAACATGGCATTGGCACCCAAGAAAGTGGATAATATATTGGTAGAAGTTGAAAGAAGGCAACAATATCAATGTTTGGCTCAATAGGGGCCATGTAACACTAGATATTGTGATGAAGCATGTTGTACTAGAGCATGCTTTAATGATTATAATGGACTTAATTCTTTGCCTAATTGTGATCAAATTCCTGGTCTTGTTGTTAGACTTTGTTCTTGTTACCATGATTGTCATCAACATTAGAACATTGCTCATACTAATAATGTAAATAAGATGGTATCCTTTAATTTCTTCCAAAAATTATCTTCCTCCTTTTCTTTTTCTTTTTTAAATTAACCGTCTTGTATTCAAAATTTACTAATCTAACTAATTCAAAAATCACATCGCATATAGCTAATAAAATGTTTTTCATAGTTACATAAGAACAACTTTCACTTTTCCATTCTTGATAAGTAGTGACAGAGTCAGAATTTTTACTAAGAGAGTTCAAAATATAAAGTAGTAAACACACGAAGAACTCAGAAGGATTCAACATCTATTAATCATGTATAAACAGTATAATTTTCTGTCGAAAGAATTCAGATGAACCCCTTGACCCTATCTGGCTAAAGTCAAATTACAAAAAAAATACAAACAAAGTGAATTATGAAGTTTTCAAAAATATTTCATGTTATATAAGTGTGTGATGATCATGTATTTGGTATGTACATATATAGGAACATGTCTTGGGGGAAAAAAATTGTGATCTTTGCTAATATTCATCTATTTTTTTAGATGGTTTTGAGATTCATTTTTGGAGAAATATTTGAAATTTCTACCAAAATCTTGTGTAGAGCTTGAGGTTTCGATAAAAAAGGCGAATGATCGGAGCCTTTAATCTGGAAAACTTGTTCTGGTTGATTTGAATCTATCATAACTTCTTGAAGAGATGCAGGAATTGCAAAATCATCTTGTGTTTTGACATAAAATCTTGGAATTGAACCATAATTTGTTGAAGAAAGTGAAAGTTTCTCTGTTAATGGTCCAAATGGAACTTGTCTCATTGATACTGATGCTAATTCAACATCCTGAAAATGTCAAAAAAATGTTGTTACACTCGTGTCAGATCCTCCACGACACATATCTATTTACATTTTTAAAGAGTCTAAATAACATAGATAAACACGATCAATACCTTAGTAGGAGTTTGATTGAATAATACTTCCTTGATCAATGACTTGTCATAATCTATTGATGTTGGAGGTTGATCCTTCCCATTTGCATAACGAAATATTTGAGCGCGTTGACATAAATTGTTCAATCCAAGCTACAAATTTAACAAATTCAATCTCCGTATAAGATTCTGTATCACTCATATAGTCAGTAGCAGAGCTATAAATTCAAACCAGGAGAGTCAAAAAGTAACTTTTTTTTATTCAAAAGCATGTATCTTTACTCCATTGACTATTTCCATAGTATACTTTTTCGACAAAGGGTTCAGTTAGACCCCCTTGCACCTCCTCTGCCTCCGCCCCTGCATACAACGAATTAAATGATGCATAACTAAGTATAATCTCCGTACCTGTACAGAGAACATATCGAGAGTACTCTGTCCACTCTTCAACATTGCTGCAGCAACGAAAATTGCTGCAGACACTTTTGAAGGATACAATTCCATTACATAAGAAATGCAAGCTCCCCCTATATCATGTCCGACTAATATAACCTGCATCGAAAAAATGTCAAATTCTTTTACATCGAATTTGCAAGTATTTGCTAGTGAATTCATGATATTAGTACCTTTTTATCATCGTCGAATTTCTCAAGGAAATCAGTGAGGGGTTTTACATATTGTGAGAGAGTAGAAATGTTATTGGAATCAAAAAAATGTGCACCAGAACCAGTTAAGTCTATTGCATCAACATGATATCCAGATTCTTTGAGAAGTGTTGTAGTTTTGTACCAACACCAAGCACCAAATCCACCTCCATGTACTAGAACAAAATGTTTATGATTCAAATCTTCAACATTTGTAGTACCCTACAAAAAAAAAAGGTTTAAAACATGTTATTATACTGTTCGTAACAGAGTTACCTGAGATTTATTGCTGATCAGATAGAGGAATTACTTAGGTATTAAAATTTGCATAACTTTATACATTGTTTGGTTTCAAAAATGGGGGAAAACAATCTTTGCGTACAATCCAACATAAGTTATACCATGTTTGGTTGGTTTTTTCTCCTTTCCGCATAAGGCATAACATTGGTTATATAATATTTGGTTTAAGTTTTTCTTTTCTACGTATTAAATACATGTATAAGTTATATGGAAATCTATGTATTATTTCAAGTAAAGTACAATATAACATGAATAACTAACTCGTGCATAACTAAATTATGTATTACTAGTACCGGCATATTAACTCTACTCAGCAACCAAACGACACCTAAATGATAATTAATTGCTGAAAGAATACAAATTTTCGAAAATGACAAATTTTTGGCTCAAAACAATACAAAGGACAAAAGATTTTTATATTTATCAATTATTGTAAAAGTTTTGAGTTTTGACTACGTACCCTATTTTATAACAAAACGACAATTAAGAAAATTAATTGAAACAAAACAAAAATTGATTACTTCGAAACCAGAAAATTGATTAATAATGTTCTCAATTACCCTTCAAAAGTTACTCGAACTCTAAATCTGCGATGAAGATGCTTAACCACTTAAATAAACTTTATTGTCGATTACTTTAATGTGACCAAAAAAAACAGTTACCAATAATTTGAAGCAAGTAGTATAGAAAGAGAAACCTGATGAAGAAGTGAATCAGACATTGATCTAGCACGTCGAGAACTTGAACTTCTTGGCATAATATTATTATTATAATTTCTCTTTTGCTTCCTTGAAGAACAATTTAAAGGATCTCTAAGAGAAACGGAACGTTCAAATTGATTGAACGTTCCGTTTTGATGATGATGTTGCAGCAACAAAGTTGCTGCAACTCGAGCTTGTTCTCGAATATAATCATGATCAATATCATGATCAATTATTCTAGAAGAATTCGGATAGATTATTCTATCCGATTTTCGACTAGTTGATCTGGAGATACATGGAGGAGGAGGAATATGACGACCATTAGATGATGATCTTCTAGTATTAGGAATATTATTTTTGTTGATTTTTTTTCTAATTTTTGTAGTTTGATTTTTCTTAGAAAAACATGCTAATGAATTTCCCATTTTTTGTTAGCATGTGAATGAGAAAGAAAAAATTGTGAACATGAATGTTCATAATATGTGTTTTGTTAGAAGAAATGGAAAGTTGTTAAAGAAAGTGAAATTTCCAAGAATTTGTGGAGTCAATGAGAAAATTGATTTAAAATGGTCAATTATGTTTGGGGGTAGGTACAAATAGTCCCTTAAGTATGTACTCTGAACAATTTTGATCCTTTAAGTTTGTCAGATGTGAACACCTTTAATCTCCGTCAAATATTTAAAGAACTTTGTTAGATTTGATGAGAAGTTCAATTAAAAAAAGGATGTAGCGTGCATGAACTCAAATTTGGCGATATACATTTTGAAGTTAATTGATATTTTTAGTCTATTTTCTAGAGTCTGGTATAGTTTTTTAGGTGCAATTTTAGTCGATCTTTTATGTCGTAGTTTTTAGAGTTTGATGCGACCTTCCTAGTGCTTTTGGTTACAAAGAAATTTACATAATTCCTTATGAATTCATTAAATATTACGATATAGAAATCAAAAGTGTTCGCTTTTAGTAAATTTAAAGAACCACAACTATTCAAACAATACTTGAGGGACTACTATAAACATGTCCCAAATATAAGGGACCATTTTTGTCATTTCTGAAATAAATAGAAACTTTGGTTTTTGGAAAGTAGTGTAGAAGAGAAAAAAATATATATATTTATATCATGCAGTAGTACAATTTTGACCTTTGAATTTGAAAAGAATATAATGTTTTGCATTAGGTTCAACACCTACACATCTTTACTTTGGAATCTAGTGGAATATTTCTTACATCTTTTTTTTTAAAAGCACCTACTTGGACCAATAGAATGATTATATTATCGGAATATAATATATTCAATATTTTGAGAAATATATTAAAAATAAAATCTACATTTATATGTAGCATAGTAATAAATATCACTTTTTATGAACAACTATTTGTAATTATTACTTAGGTGATTAATAGTGTAAATTTTTTAGTGTTGTTAAGTATACATAAGTTAAACTCGTTAGTGAAATGTTGTTTTAAAAATGCACAAAATATTATAGAAAATGAATAATAGGTAATAATAATGTATTATAATTATTGGCTAAGACAAAAAACTCCTTTGACAATTGTTTTCCTCCATCTTATTATAAAAATAAAAAGTTGTTAAAAGTTGTGCTTTTGTATATTTTGGTGATTGACTTCCACTAAAGGCAACTTTTTGGTCCATCTTTGATGTTCCCATTTCCAATTTAGAAAAAAGAAAAACTCCAAAGGAAAAAGGTTGAGTTAAAAAAAAATACAATCTTTACATTTTGCATATAACTATTTTTCTAATGAATGACCTTGGTGTTTGAGCACAGCTCGACTAATTTCATGCTAACTTCCACCGACACAAATGCCGAGTGATTCTGTCCACCCAAGACTTGACATATGAGAAGAAATCACTGAATGTTTGTTTACCCTTGCTAGGATTGAGTCACTCTAATGAATTAGAATCAGTGTATACGAAACCTACTAGCCCGTCTAATCCAATCCGAATCACGAGGGGAGAAGCACTCTCTATCTGAAAAAGATCAATGATAAATGATCCCTCTACATCAATAGAAGTGGAAAATCTGCTAAAGATTATGCAAGAGGACTGTACCGATTATAGAGTAGCATTCTTCTCCTTCATATCGTCGTTCAACTCTGCAGACAGTGGATAGAGCTCGTAAACAGTTTCAACACCATACCTGTCAAGATAAAAAGTGTGCTTACATCTATGCATTCAACAATTTCAATCCTGTTTTGGGCACGTTTGGACAACGTCAACCCAGAGAGAAGCAAAAATCATATAGTGACTAATGATTTCACAATGTATAAACGAGGAACACTCGTATGGAATGCCACAGATGGATCTCATCAGGTTGTTGGAACTGAGAAATTGGTAAAACCAAAGTAGGCACACATTTAGTCTTGCACGGCATACAAGTGAGGAGCCAGCTCAACTAGGCACAAGTAATCGATTCTAGAAACATTATGGACATAACGATGGACTAGTTCATTAAAACTATACACACTGGCTTGGTGCGGAACAAGACAGAAGAAGTGTATATTTGGACTATCAAACTACTTAATGTAACCCTGCCAGTACAGATTAACTTTGTTATTGCAAAGTTGAGTCGAAATAAAAATCCTATCAAATCTTTACCTGTATTCACCGTCAGGCTGCTTCATAGCTAGTTTAAGGAAAAACGAGGAGAAGTGTGTCATCTTCACAGGAAGTGACACGAAGACCCATTTTTTCAACATTCCTCAGAATTTGACAAGCACGGACATAAGAATATAACATACTTGGACAATCAGTGCAAATGAGAAGAAGCAAATTCGTCGTATAACAGTGAAATATGACAAGCACGGACATAAGAATATAACATTTTATCAAAAGAACTGTGGAAGTGGAGAAAATCATATAGCAGAATAGATTTTCAATAATTTTTCCTTGAAGTTGAAGTACATATGCCCACCTGTGGATATTACAAGCATGTTTTAGAGAGTGACTGCCTTCTCTTCACTATTTATCATCTTGTTCTTCGGAAACCAAGTATTAGATACAGATCCAAGAAATATAAATCTTCAAATCATAAGTACATCCCCGTAAATATTCTTAGCTTATACTACATATGCACTGTGCTTATGTAAAAGTGGATTACCAATTAAAGCATATTAAAGTCACATGAAGTGGAGTGCATAAACCTTGTTATCCAGCATTTGTTTCAATTGAGTTATGTATGTAATTCGGCAAGTGGATTATCCCTTTAGAACTGCGACTCGATATTGAGTTTTCAGACAGATAGATGTAAGATGATATCAAGTTCAAATTATTTAATTTTTTCCAAATGAGGATATCAACCTCAATTCTTAAATTATCTACTGAACAATTCAATAAAAGTTCATTTAAGTAATATTTTCACACAGCTACCTAGTTGCACCCCTGGATATAGACAAAGCAGTGAATTCATCCATCTCAAACTTCAAAAGATAAACCATTCAAAGAAACAAATCAACCTTACGATATCCTGCGGGTGAAGGGATGAAAACCTCCATTTGCTTCTGAGAGGGAAGTGATTCGAATATGGGAAATCAATAGCTTGTACGAAATACATGCACGTATATTTATGCAAACTTGGTCAACCATGGGTACAAACCCTCCTTCAATTCATCCACATAGCTGCATAGCCTTTTACAAGCTATACCTTCTCCTCTAGCACACTTGTTTCTATACAATCCTTAGACCCCCGAGTGTTATAGTCTCCATTCTCGAGAATGGAGACTATAACACGGGGATTTAAGGATTGGTATAAAAACAAGTATCCTCCAGTAGAAGGCAATAGCTTGTAAACTGCTATACGAATATGTTGATGAGTTGAAGGAGAATTTATACCCCGGATGGACCAGGTTTGCACAAATATATAAGCATGTAATTCACGCTTTCACCAGTCCAGGATCAATAACATACTTAATTCCAGGTGTCACCGATATCTCGAAAATATGTGTGTCCAGTATCACCTAAACACCACATGAATGAATTAAAATCTGGTTTCAAATGGACATAGCTTGCAGACTCAGAAAAAATACCAAAAATTTTCAGCCTTGAAATTTTTGTCAAAACATACAAGAGAAAGTGGATAAAGAACTTGTCAGTATTATTATTACACACAGCAAAACAATAAACAGATGCACATTCTTAAAATAGAACAGCCAATACTAAAAAGGGGTTCAAATTCATCACTAAAATTATACCTGCAGCAATTGGTCAAATATTTTCTCTGTTACTCAATCTTTTGCTTCCTGCAAAATTTTACAAACACAAAACAAAAAAAGATCAGATTTTTTGAACAAAAACCCTTCATTCATAGTTACACCCCCCCCCCCACCCCCACCCATCACCAAAGGAAGCATTTTTAGCTTTTTACACACCTAAAACAAAAAAAGATCAAATCTTTGAACAAAAATCCTTCATTCATAGTTACTCCCCCCCCCCCCCCCCACACCACACCCCATACCCACCCATCACCAAAGGAAACATTTTTAGCTTTTTACACACAAAACAAAAAAAAGATCAAATCTTTGAACAAAAATCCTTCATTCATAGTTACACCCCCCACCCCCATCCATCACCAAAGGAAGCATTTTTAGCTTCTGGGACTGAACTAACAAGAGATTAAAGTAAATCAAACATGTGGGGTATGCTTTAAACTAAGAACCTGACAAAAAATCCCCTTTTCTTGAAAAATTATTAGCAGCCATAGAAGGACATGTTTGAAGATTTGTTCCAACACCTTTAGCAAGCAAAAGGTGGAAACAAAACTGTTTACACTATTTTGAACAATTCTGTAGATGAAGATCTCTTGAAATCATGAAAAGCCTTGTGTAAATGTGATCTAGAAAGTCCCAAATCTTTATTATTAGAGTATTATTTTACTATTTTTCTAAAAAAGAAAATTTTAAATGTGACCTAAAAAGTCCATAAATTACTTGACAAATAGAAACATGTCATTAGTAAAAAGTTGTGCTAAAAAGAGAGAATTGACTTACGATATATATATCCTATGAATGAAGGCATGAAAACCTTCATTTGCTTATGGGAGAGCAGAGTCAAGATTAAGAGTTTGGGGGTTCACATGTTAATATATATATACAAATATAGGGCTACGAAAAAGCTAGTGGGTTCGTCTGAACCCATGAACCCCCACCTAGCTCCGCCTCTGGAGGGAAGTGATTTGAAAATGAGAAATCACCAGCTTGTACAATATATATGGACGTATATTTACGTAAACTTGATCAATCCACGGGAAAAAACCCTCATTCAATTCATCCACATACGTAAGTAGCATTTTACAATCTATAGCCTCTTCTTTAGCACATTTATTTTTATATTAATCAAAAAAGCCCCAAATGTTACAATCTCCACTCTGGAGACGAAAATTTTATCTAATCTTTCGTCTTTCAGAATAGAGACAACAACGCTTGGGGATTTCAGGTTTTATATAAAGCAAGTGTTCTGGGAGAAAAGGTTATAAACTCGCAAAATACTATACGACTATGTTGATAAGTTGAAGGAGGGTTTCGGACCAGGTTTGCACAAATATAGAGTTGAATCCATAAAAGTCCCTATATATATAACTATAGGCCTCATGGCTTTTTTGCACAAAAAAGGGAAAAAAAAATAGTCGATTTCTGAAAGAAAAAAATATATTAGCATTTTTCCAAAAAGGTTGAATTTTCTTATAAAAAGTGATTAAATTTAATTTAGAAACTACATAAATTACTTGACAAATAAAAGTATATCATTACTAAAGTTTTTTCTTAAAATGAGACAATTTTGACCAGATTTCACCAAGTATGATTACTAAATTATAAAAAGAGACAATTGACTAGATTTCACCAAGTATGACAACTAAATTATAACATGTGTATGAGCTTAATTAGATACACAAAAAATGTAAGTGTATATAACTATAGGCCCCAAGGCTTTTTTGCACAAAAAAGGGAAAAAAATAATGGTGATTTCTGAAAGAAAAAAATCTATTAGTATTTTTCCAAAAAGGTTTGATTTTCTTATAAAAAGTTATTAAATTTAATTTAGAAATATCATAAATTACTTGACAAATAAAAATATATCATTACTAAAGTTTTTTTTCTAAAACGAGACAACTTTGACCAGATTTCACCAAGTATGACTACGAAATTATATAAAGAGACAATTGACTAGATTTCACCAAGTATGGCAACTAAATTTTAACATCCGTATGAGCTTAATTAGATACATAAAAAATGCAAGTATAACTAAAACGAGCTATGAATTTAATAATAATTTATTAACTTTAAATTTTTACTTTGTCTTTGTTGGAGTATTTGTGCGTGTTTGCTTTGGTGAATATCGCTACTATAATTATAATTGGAGTTGAAAATACTAATTTTGTTAGATTAAGACCTTTGTTGAACAACTTAGCATTCAAATGCTTTAATTTAGTGATAGCAACATGATTATTTTGAAGTTCGTTATCTTTAATATTTAAAAAAAAAAAAAACATCATTTCCCCCCCTTTCCCATGCATACGAGCTTAATTAGATATACACATCAGAGCAAAAAATGCAAGCATAATTAAGATGAATTATAAGTATAGTAACAATTTAAAAATTATCTTAAATCCCTATTCCACCTTTATGGAGTATTTATGTGAATTCGATATATATGAGGTTATTGTTACTTCATATGACTTCCACACAAACGATGTAATAAAAACTCTTAATGCAAAATTTGATGATGAAAATAATTTTACTAATACAATTAGAGTTGACATTATTAATTTTATTAAAATAAGAATTTTGTTATGTACAACTAAAAGCATTCAAACGCTTTAATTTAGTGGTAATAGCACAATTATTTTGAAGTTTGTGGAAAGATTAAATAGCTACTATTTTTTTTTCTTCTATTGGTGAATTAGGAGCTAGCTTATATATTTCCTTTGAATTAATATATGAGATTCCTCATTACCTTTTCGATAACATCATATTAGCTCGATATAGGTTTCGAACTTCCACCCTTTTACCAGTCTTGAACGATGTGCCACTACTAAATTGCAATCGAACCTAATTTCTAACTTTAAAGAATGAAATAATTACACCTTAAAATGATGATGCAAATATACTACTGTACAAAATTATTTCCTAGTGATATATACATATAACAATCAGTCATAAGATTGACTGAAATCCCTCCGATTTCAATTGAAGAGTTCGGTTTCGAGTCCCCGAGAACAGAAAAAAAAAACAACACTAGAAGGAGGGGTCGAACCTCCGACCTTGTGGTTAACAGCCACACGCTCTAACCAACTGAGCTATCCCAGCTTTTGTTTATTATTGATGCATTTTAAATATACAAATTAATTTTACTATCTCAACTTACAAACAATTCTCAAATACTTATCTTAATATTATAAATATTGTGGTCTCAAGCTTTTTAATGTATATATGTTTTTGAAATAAATTTTAAAGGAAGTGTAGTTCGACTATATCACATTCAAAAAAATAAGTCCGAACACCTGAAACTATTTTTAGGAGAAATCACTTTGTAACGTCATCACAATCATGTCAGATAATAGTTGTCATCGTAACATCATCACTTTAAAAAAAATGTCACCGCAATCGTGCAGTAGTTGCAATCACTACGTTATATGGGAATATCAAATATGTATACAAAACCAATAATTTCAACACCAAATGTGTAAAATACTGTTAATATGAGTTGGAAGCATTCATTTGTTGTAACTAAGGAACATATATCCAAAGTACTACTCAAAAAATGTTATACACAACCAAATTTGTCTTCAATTTTTTTTTTTGATAACCAAGAAATCCACCTGTGACCCGCCCTTTGGACCAATCTCAGTCTAGTCTTCTAAATTCGGTGGATAATGGGCCCGCCCCTCTACCCTTCTCCACTTAAATACCGGGCTTCGCTTTGCATGGTGTGGGGCTTGAACCTGCGACCTAAGCCACAAATCCTCCACCTTTTGCCACTCGAGCTAGGCCTTGGCAATAACAGTAACGTAGTTGGATGCTACGTACTTGTTAGTTCCCTCGTCGATGTTTCAGTTGGTATCAGAAAGTATCTCACACCAATGTACATTGCAATACTAATGACAGTGATAGTAACAGGACCAGCGAAAACTAACAAGTTTTTGGTTTGCTTGTTGTCGCGTTTACTGGAGATGGATTCAAATGAGTGAGCAGACCTCTCGGATCGATTGTTCATGAAGGAAGAATAGGAAGCAACTTCTTCTTTGGTAAGTGCTGGCTTGAGTGACTTTTTGACTGTTTGGAAGTGTCGATCAGATACAACTGTTGCAGATATGTTCTCTCTCAAAGCAACTATTCCAGCTTCTCTGCATAGCCCTTCAAGCTCAGCTCCAGTAAAGAGTTCTGTGTCTTCTGCAATTTGTCTCAGATTAACATCGTTATTCAATTTCATATCTCGTGTATGAACACTGAGAACCTCGAATCGAGCATCTAAGTCAGGAGGGGGGACATAAAGAACCTGCAAGCAAAGCAAATTGAATAAGATGTGACCATTAACGAGTACAATGATTGTTTCTTAAGAGTAACATTCGTGTTGAGATGCTAAGTTACACTAAGAGTTTCTTACGAGATCAAATCTTCCTGGTCGCATCAGTGCAGCATCAATTGCGTGGGGGCGATTTGTGGCAGCCAAAACAAGAATTCCCTGACAAAGCAACGATTAGAAAACACAGGAACCACAATCTATATCTGATCAAAATGATCCATTATTTGCATTCAGTACTTAAAAAACTGCAATAAACTTTCTGCTCACTTTAGCCTGCTCTAAGCCATCCATTTCGGTTAGGAGGGTGGATAACAGTCTCTCTCCAACTGTACTGCTTCCACTTGAACTTCCTCCTCTGTCATTTTAGGAAAAATCGTATCGGGGTTTTGCATAAACAACAAGAATTGCGGAAGATAAACTTAAAACTCACAAGAAATTGCTAAGCTAAATAAACTTACCGTTTGGTTGCAACTACATCAGCCTCATCAAAGAATATTATACTTGGTGCTGCAAGGCGAGCTCTTCGGAAAGCATTGCGCAATAAAGCTTCACCCTCACCAACATACATAGAGTACAGCTCTGCACCACTGTTCCATGATTATGAATTTCAGGAAACTGAATAATTAGTATTTGCAATTTTTAGTCAAATCGAATGCATGAGGTAATAATTAGTCAATACATTACATACTCAGTTATTGAAAACAAGCTAATAAAGATGGTTAGCATCATAGTAAATACCAATCTGATGCCTTAGGCTCCAAAGGGACATAAACCCCAGCATACATTAGAGATTTAGGTAGAACGTACTAAATGACAGTCATTTCAAACTAACTTAACATGTTTTTGGTTTCCCGAAACTGTGATATAACTTAGAATTTAACATGTTTTAGATTTTCCAGGAACTGTCATATAAGTTGGCAAAGGCTGATGGAGACAAGAATCACTCACTTGTTGCTAAGCAATGCATCAAACAATTACTTATTAAACAATAATGATAAACTTACTATATGTGTTAAAAAGAAATGCTTAATGAGAATAATAGTTGACAATGAAGAAGATAGAAAAGGTAAAAAAGCTATGGATAAGTGCAACTGTGCAAGCACCACAAGTGTATAACCAGCTATTGGATTATTTTAACTTTCTTTTTGGTGACGGTGGTTTCTGGGCCAGCTTGTGTGCACCTTGACTATTTCATAAGATACCTACTATTTCTCATCAAGACAGGTACCGGTAATTCTGTCCACCAAGGTAGATAGATGGGAAAATCACTTAATTTGTTTGCCTCGCGGAGATTTGAACCTAAGACCTCATCGTTCTCCTCCCACTTCATTGACCACTAGGCCGACATCCTTTGGTGCTCATTTTGATTAATCAGTGCATGCATATGTTTCCTTCTTCTAATAGAAGCATTTATATCTGAAAACCATCATTACTAATGAAAGTTATCATTTATCAGTCCTTTGTAGTTCTTTTGCATCAAGAGATAGCAGGAAACAAAGCATCAAACAGCAGATAAAAGTTTTTATCATGCCAAGGGTAGAAGAGACCAGAATGGTCATCAGACCTCAAGGAGAAGAATGAAGCTTGGGCAGCATGAGCAGCAGCTTTAGCAAGGGTTGTTTTGGAGCACCCTGGTGGACCATGAAGAAGGATTCCACGGGAAGGTGATACTCCCAGCCGTTCAAATGCTTCTGAGTGTTTTAAAGGCCATTCAACAGCTTGCTGAAGCTTTTTCTGTTTCAAGAATTTAACACCATATTAGATTTTCTAAATATTCAACCTGACCTAATTGGTCATGTGAGGTTATACCTTAATGTCTTTCAACCCTCCAATATCTTCCCAAGAAACCTTTGGGATTTCAACAGTAACACCCCTCGTTATACTAGGGCCAACCACTGATCTGGCATGCTTCCAATCTTCCATATTAATGCTGTAAGAATCATCCTCTATATTTGAATCAGAGCACTTTCTTACTGCAGACATTGCAGCTTCACGACACAGCGCCTCTAAATCTGCCCCAACATAACCATTACAAGATACTGCAACTGCTCGAAGATCAACACTCACATCCAATTGAAGCTTCTTTGTATAAAGCTGAAACGAAAACCAGCATCTTAAGATTAACTTCATATAGATCATACCACAGAAGGGATTGAGCAACCGTAGATGTCCACAAAGAGTACCATTCAGGTATTTCCTTAAACTGGTGCATGCTCAATACTCTATCTTATGCAGCTCACCTTGAGAATATGCAACCGCTCTTCCTCAGTAGGTGTTGTGACTTCAATTTCAGCATCAAAACGTCCAGCCCTTCTTAAAGCTGGATCAATAGCATCCGGCCTGCACATAAAATGTATAGGCGTCAAAGTTAATTGGGGAGGGAAGCGTACGACACCATGACACAGAAGTAAGCATAGAATTTCATGACCATCAGAAGGATATATTAGGGGCTTGGTGGCTTGCTTACATACAGTAAGCAGGCACTGTCACTTGCGTACATTCTTGAAGGACATAACAGTAAAATATAAAATTAGTTTTGATCATTATATTGTGGGTTTCATTTTCTTTTGGCAACTGTTTAGGGAAGGCCTCGTTAGGAAATTGGCATAGGTCTCGGCATCATGACCCCAAGCCTGGGTTTTTTTTTACTCTGAATAACTTCATCTTCTGTTTCTCCATCTCCAGTGTTCACTTCCCTTACAGCAGATCCTTTTATTTGTTTATTGCCATTCACTTCATTCATGCGCTCATTCTCAAAGCTGATGCATCAACAATGCTCTCATCAAGGAGCCCAAAGTCCATCATTTTATCATGCAGACCTCCAGATGCCTCTTCACCAGAATATACATTTGTTTCCCATTCTCTAGTCCATTACTTTCTCATATATGCACTTCTTCAAGCCCATTGTTAATGCTATAAGATTGTTCTACCTCCAACCCCTTTCCTGCATAAATGTCCTTGCTGCAAATATCACGGCCTACAGCTTCCCATGTGAGGGCTGCTAGGGAAGCTTTAATAGATGTTTTTACATAATAACGGACAAAAAATAATCTGTTGAGAGCAGGCTTACATGAGAGACACAGAAAAAGGTAATCCACCACAAAAATATAAAATATTAAACCAAACAAAGAAAATGCTGCAGAACCCTTACCTATTGGTTGATGCTACCACCACAACATGTGATACTGATGTCGATGAGGATTTAATGGAATCCATCAACATAAAGAGCTGAGAGGCTACACGAATTTCTTGCTCCCTTCTGCAATTCAAGCACTCAAATAACATATTAGTAAAGAACATTGGAATATATCATCAACTCTACCCTACCAACATCTTCTTCTTTTTTTTCGGTTTTGTAAACCATAGTTTAAGCAAGGTCATTTTCATATGGATGTGGATAAAGTGATGCAACATATACCTAGAATCTCTACGAGGACAAAGAGCATCTATTTCATCTAAAAAGATGACTGATGGCTTGCCTAATTTTGCATGAGATGATGCTTCTGAAAATGCCTCCCGCAAAATTTTCTCACTTTCACCAGCATGAGCCCTGTGAACAGAATGGGGACTGCAAATACATCCAAAACCAGAGAGAACAGTAAGGCAAAGAAAAATACAAAACAATGCAAGATTCTCCTTGAAGTTCAATGACTTCATTCTTCTCTTAATGTATGTGTGGAGTCACCATACAATATAACTAGCATCAAAAGCTAAACTCTTCCAAAGCACATACGTTTTTCAGTTATATAGATATCATCAAGGACCATAACGATCACAGACTGCTCAGTGATTCAATTGACAGATCTGAACCAATTAGATAAATTTCTTCCAAGCATACTCATAAAGAACTTCTAGTATTTTTTGTTGTTGTATAATACAGGTCCTAAGATGAACTAAACTGGAGAAGCATGGTTGGTAAGACTTCAGATCGACTACCCCAGCTTGCTTGGGTTGGAGGTGTCTTTGTTGTTATCTGCCAGACATACATAATAAGGAAACGATAACATCGAACTAATAAAAAATGGACCATTACTTTTCTTGTACATAAACAACAAAAACAAAAACACATTTAGAAGTTCAGAGAAAATAAAGTTGAGTGAGAATCACACACCTTATTACAATCAAATGGGCACCACATTCTTGAACAACTGCTCGAACTAAGCTTGTCTACAATTGAAAAAAATACAAAAAGTTTAACCAAACAACTATCTCAAACCCAAAAGACAATTTCTAAATCCAGAGACATGATTTTGACTCAAATCCAAATGTCAATTGTATACAAATTGACAAGACAGGATTTGGCAACAAACCAAAATGCCAATTGTGAGATTCAAAGACATGATTTTTGGCTCAAAGCCAAATGTCAATTTCCAATTTAAACAATCATGATTTTGGTTCAAAACCGACAAGTCAATTTTAAACTAAAAAAAAAACATGATTTTGGCTCAAAGTCAGATCAAGAATAGACATGTATAGTACCTTGCCAGTTCCAGGAGGTCCATATAGCAACAACCCACGTGGCCACTACAGAAAAAATACGCAAAGCAATTAGAGTTGTCAATGAAGGATGATAAGCTATATATCAAAGCTATACTATCTGGAAAACATTTAGTACCTTTAGGCCAAGTTTTCGAGATTCAGCAGAGTAAAGAAGAGGATATGTGATGAGTTCTCTGAGAACACGAAGAGCTTCAGCATTGCCGGCTATAGCTTCATCTGCTCTCCACTCACCAGCACAGCTGGTGCTCCCACTGCTACTTTCCATCTCTCACAGAGTGTGCCGGAGAGGGGGTGGGGACCGATACTTTTCAGCAGTGCCCCTTTCTGGACTCGAAGAAGAACCCCAAAACCCTCAATTTTGGAGCTTCATTCAAAATAGCTCCTAATATATAAAGTGAACACTGTCAATGCTGTAAGTTCTCAAAAGTTTATGTACATTTATTAGCAGTACATCAAAATCTGCCTATAGCTTGATAAATAAATTGACCCCAAACAGAAGCTATGGAAAACATTCTTCCTTCCCCACACCATTATTCAACAAGCACAAAGATTCAAGAAAGTACCCAACATATAATTAGTGGTAACAAATTCAGAGAAGCAAAAAAATATTTTTTTTTTACAAGTATCACTAAAAGATAATATCTTTGAACATTCCAGAAAATACCCAACATATAATTAGTGGTAACAAGAATAGGGTTCTGATAAAAGTTCTTACCTTGTGAAGTAAATCACTCTGTCAGAATGGCCGCTTGAATCGTTCAGTGTTTTATTTTAGTTTTCTGAAAAGGGTTTTAGCCTAAGTAGAAAAAAATTAAACTTTAAGGGCAATTTTGTCCTTTTAAAAACATTTTGATATTTCATAAACCTTTCTTCCTACTTGGCCTTAAAAGTTCTGTTTGTAGGGTTTAAGGAAGCTGCAGGACAAAGAAAGATGTGTGGCATAGCAGTGATTGTGTCTGGAATTAAGATAGTTTTATCATCTTTAGACCCAAATTTTATCTCTCCAATACCTCTATTGGAACAGCAGGTAATAATATACTGCTCTCTTTACTGAACTTACCATTGATTCAAGAACAGCAAAACTGCAGTTATTAGGCCTTTTTTTACTTCTGATTTCATATTTATTACTCTTTTTTGTATCTTTAGATGAACCCCTTTTGCTGCTACATCTGAATTAAGTAAAAAAAATGCATAAAACTGCCTGCAACTGAAAAGGAGAATTGGAGAAAGATAGCTTTTGATTAAAGAATTAGATGAAAGGAGCTATCTTTGCATCTTAATGAGGAAAGATTGATGTGAAGCTTCTAAAGTTGTTAACTTTTTTCATGTATTGTTAGACGAATCCCATATGCTACAACATCTAAATTATGTAGAAGAACAGCAACTAAAAGGAGCCATTTTTGTAGCTTTATGATGAATGATGAATGAGGTTTCTGTCATTATGTTTCTTTAAAATTGATCGATCTGCCCAATTTTTATACAACCCGCAAATGAAGTAAAAACAGCATAAGAACTGCCTGCAATTGAAAGGGAAATTAGAGGAGGCTAGCTTTGATTAAAAAAATTAAAAGAAAACAAATACATTTGCACCTTAATATGGAAAGATTTATGTGTTGTTTCTAAAGTAGAAGAACAACAATTTAAAGGACCCATCTCTTAGCTTTATTGTTTTCCTTTAGAATATCTGGATTGATCTGCCCATTTTTATACAAGTCTCAGATGAAGCAAAAACAGCATAAAAACCTCCTGCAACTGAAAAGGGTAACTTTAAAATCTAACTTTGATAATAAGTTAAAAGAAAGAGCTATCTTTGCACCTTAATGAGGAAAGATTGATGTGAAGGTTCTAAAGTTGTTATCTTTTTTTCATTTTTATGAGTTATCTTTAGAGGTTGACAATGCGTTATATTGTCATCAGACTTTGTTTTCAGTGGATGACATAAAAGAGGTGTTAAGAAGAAGGGGTCCAGATAGTTTGGGATGCAAGAAAGTTTTACTTCGTTCTGGGGTTTCATCTTTACCAGGTGGGGAGCAAGATGTTGTTGCCTTTGTGGAGGATGAAACTCCAAGGGAGGGAAAGGATTCTCATATGGATGGTGGTGCTGCTAAAGAATTCATTAGAGAGTTGCAATTTATTGGTGCTACATTGCAGCTTAGAGGCATAAATCCTATCATTCAACCATTGGTGGACATATCAGGGAACATCCTTGTTTATAATGGTAATACATGGCGTTTGAGCCATTACCAACATGATAAACTGAAGTGTCTCTTGGATTTCTTGCTTCTCGACCTTCTTTTGTTTGATATATTTCGTTTTCAACTTAATTGATGTTTAACTTTGGAGAGTCAAACAATGTACACAATTCTGGTGTATTTGTTTCTCTTCACTTTCAAGTGATTGGCCAAATGCAGATTCCACAATTTTAGTTTTCTTGTTTGCGAAAACAATTCAAATTTTTTTCTTCTCAACCAAGTTGATTGCTTCAGCATTTTTTCTGTCTTATATATTCGTTATTTCTGTCATAGTTAATCAAATCTTTTTTGTAAGTAATCAAAATTATGAAATTTCTAGGTTTTCTATCGAAATTAATTATTACTGTCCTATTTTCACCCCATTTTCTAAGAGTCTTTTATTGATTGTTGTTTGTTTTCCTGTAATTATTGTTTAGGTGAAATATTTGGAGGCATCCAAATGAGTAGCGATAACAATGACACTGAAGTTCTTATGCAACATCTAGGACTATGTTGTCCTCATGTTTCCTCTCCACATAATAAAGCTCATACTTCTGGAGACAGGCAATGTACTGTTCCAGAACTTCTTTCCAGAATCAAGGGGCCTTGGGCTTTGATTTATTGGCAGGTAACTTTTGGTGGTAAGTTTCTATTGGCTTACTTCAGCAGGAAACGCTGTATCATTTTGAAACAAATGCTTCTCTAATGCTCCACTACTCTTTGCTATAGAGTAGTTCAAGAATATTATGGTTTGGTCGAGATGCATTTGGAAGGCGAAGTCTTCTTGTTCACTGGCCAACAAAGGAGGACCCTCGGTTTCTGCTGTCTTCTGTATCACCACATGCCTCTGTAAATGAAAGTTCTGGTAACAATTATTCAACATCTTACTCACTAACTGATTTCTTTTAACACAGTGAAGATTTCTTGGAGAAGCTTCAACTTATTTTAAAGTAAAACATAAGCAAATCAGTTGCCATTATCTTTAATGGGAACAACTATATTAAATTATCAATAGTGATGATTGAGCATGTACAGTCAAGAACATATAACAATCCAACATATTATTTTAAACTAAGCATTTTGGTGATTTAGCCATCCTCTCTTTGTGAAGTTTGCTGCTTCATAAAATCATTATTGAAAATCATCTCTCAATCCAAGATTGTTCCTTTTGAGTTTTCAAGCTGTCTATTAGTTGGATAAAATATTTGATGTTGGAAGGAAGTTGATATTGCTTGTTTGTTCATTGTTCGATATTTTAATTAGAAACATCAAAGTTAAAATTATTTGACATTCTAACCTACCAACATGAAAGAGGAAAAAAAAAAAAGCAAACTCTGGCAACAGTTGGTAGTATAGTCTGTCTATAGCTACTTATTCTTCCCCTGCAAATCAGTGCAATCTTTTAACGAATGGGACACTATGATCTTGCAGAATCTGCAAATGGAGATGGAATAGCCAAAATAGACTTCTGGGAAGAACTTCCATGCGGTGTGTACAGTTTGTCTATTGGTGCTTTAGGAACAGATGACTATTTAATTGGTGAAGTTTTGAAGCATGACTGGACAGATCCAAAGCTTAAGGAGTTGATCACTTGGGAAAGAACTTCTGTCCAACCAAAATCAGAGGACTTGTGTGCTTCTCACCAAAAGGTTTATAGCAGGAAAGAGGACTCGCCTTTAACTCCTTCCATTCTGATGGAATCTAAGTTAGGTCAATATCACTTAGTTCTGCTGTTAATACCATTCATTACATGTTTGGTGGATTAGTAATTCATCATGCTGTCAGAGTCTAACTTGAGTGCAATCTTCTTCCAATTGGTACAGCTTCTACAGACTGCCTACTTACATCGCTACCACACAGGGTAATGATTGCTTTACAAGAGTCGATAATGCGACGCACTGCATTAAATACAATCTACCAGGTCAGAAACTGATTTACTTTTGTTTTCTGTTTCCACCCAATGTTTAGAACTAACGTTTGACTACCCCCTGTGGATACATGTATTGATTTAAGAAGCCCTTCAATGGAACAGGAAAAGCATAAGCTGTTGTATTAGATTTCTGAATTGACATAATTCTTGGGTATTGTGTAGGCCACTTCAGTTGACTATACAAACAAATGCAATACTCCAGTTGCCGTGCTCTTTTCTGGTGGATTAGACTCTATGATACTTGCAGCATTACTAGATAAATGCATGAATGCCAAATGTGAGTGTCTCTGATGTCCCTCTTTTGAGTTAAGAATAGAACATTCTTTCAAGTTCCTTTCCTGTTTGCTTTACCTATAGAAATTTTAATCTAGTCATGGTCTATTCTGGTGTTATACTTGTAGATGAAATTGATCTGCTAAATGTAAGCTTTGACGGCCCATTTGCTCCTGATAGAATATCTGCTAGGGCAGGCCTAAAGGAACTTCAAAAAATTGCCCCATCAAGAAGGTATACATTCCCTTTCTTGCTTTCACTTGTACCATTAGCAACTAGATTTCTTAGTGAGAAATCAGCAAGATGACACTCTTATGTCTGAAAATGCGTGTGATACTGCCGGAATGATGAATCAAGCAAACTATGAGCCCGAATTTAAATGAAATCATAGCTCTTGCAAAGAAAAATGGACATTGAAAAATTTTGGCAATTTAAAAAATGGTCCTACTCAATAGACCTTCTTTAGATACAAAGATATTACGTTGCTCATGTGAAAGCAAATGCAACTTGGTTTTGAACCTCTACCTTTTTGTTTCTCTCCAGTTTCTGCTCCTTCTTTTTGAGTTTTGTTCATCATAAAACTGAGTTGCAGATGGAAACTTGTAGAGATTGATGCTGATCTGCTGAAGCTGACCTCTGAAACGAAGCATGTCATGTCACTAATAAATCCTGCAAGGACCTACATGGTATTTTTCAAATCAATACCTACATGAATATGTCTCTGTTACTTAAGTCATTTTGAACCACGGTCAAATTGCTCAATTATTTCTTCCTTGCTTCAGGATCTGAATATTGGTATTGCTCTGTGGTTGGCTGCTAGCGGTGACGGTTGCTTACAAGATGAAACAGGCAACGATGATACCTGTGGCAGTGTCAAGTACAAATCTGCGGCTCGGATTCTCCTAGTTGGTGCTGGTGCAGATGAACAATGTGCTGGATATGGTCGGCATAGGACAAAATATAGAAATGGAAGGTGAAGTCCTCCTGTGCGAACATCTTTTCTTTGCTTAATCCATTCCTGTTGACTCATTTTGTGATATCCATTACGTCCCAGTTATGTGTAGGTTTGCCATCCTCAAAAGTACTTGGGGCAACTAGCACTAGGGTGCATTCACCTCTTGTTTATATAATATTGCTACGTACTCCTTCAAAGAAGTTGCTTTAGTAGCTCCAAAAGCTTAAAGTAGTAATTGCTTATGTTCTAATTTGTGCTCTTTTGGTGCTGTATCAGCTGGTTAGGTCTGAATGATGAAATGAAACTAGACATGCAGCGGATTTGGAAGAGAAACCTAGGGAGAGATGATAGGTGTATTGCCGACAATGGCAAGGAGGTACTTGAATTGCCTTAAACGGTGTGCTTTCTTATATTATAGTTACCGTCTAAACGTATTTTCTATTTTCCCCAGGCCAGGTTCCCTTTCTTGGATGAGGATGTCATCAGGATTTTGCTAGATATTCCGTTGTGGGAGATCGCTGACCTTAATCAACCAATTGGTATTGGTGACAAGAAAATCTTGCGAGAGGTTAATTTCACCTCTTAACTTAATCTTAGACTGGATTTCGAAGTTACAATAATGATGATGTCATGATCCTTTGTTTGTATCTGTGCACTCTGCAGAAGTATATTTCATCAGGGGGATTCGCTCTTCTCCCTTTCTACAATCTTTCACTTAAATCTTTTTCTCTAGCAGGTTGCACATTTACTTGGTTTGTCAGAAGCAGCTTCACTTCCGAAAAGAGCAATTCAGGTATATATTATATGCTCTTGATCTGTCGTTGAGGTCAATATTCTCTGATTCATATATGGTTCACAAAACACCATCTTAATTGAGAAGCTCGGCTAGAACTGTAGTTACCAGCTGTTGCTTGTTAGAGTACCATTGCTCAAATTTTTAACATTGACAAGTTCACTCAACAACGTTTAAACTTTATCTTTCAGTTTGGTTCAAGAATTGCAAGAGAATCAAATCGGAAGAATTTTGGAAGCAACCGCGCAGCCAATCAAGCATCTGCTGGAAGTGTAACAATACACAGAAATAACTCATAATCCCCATATATATACCATAAAACACGCGCAGTCCTTTTGCTGGAGCCTTTATCAACTCCATTCATGAATCAGGATCACAAGTCAACTGGCTTTCAGCTCCAACATTTAGCTGGTTCCATAATATTATTAGAATGATGATTTATCCTGCGTATTATTTTGATGAACGATTTTTGTGAGTCCAGGATCTAGATACTATCGCCTGTCTTGATGTTCGATACAATGAATACTTGTAGTTGACCTCTTGGTTGAACTATGAGTTTTCTGGAAAAGAATGAATTATAAGTCAATGTTGCTTCTACTAGGTTGTGTTCTCTGTTTTTTAACTTGTCTATAGGCTCCCTTTATCTGCACCTGGTTGAAAAATCAAGCACACAACATTGTTTTTTACAAGATTGATGCATTTCCACACCTTTGTTTCTTGTTTTCTTAATATACCGGTAACCCATCCATCATGACTGACTCTGGATATTACAACGTGTCGTAATCCCACAAGCAGGGTCTGGGGAGGGTGGAGTGTGTTGACTTTAGGGACCTTGTGTGATGTAGAGAGATTGTTTCTGATACAACCTCGGCAACTGACTCAAGAAATGCAAGAAGAAGGGTGAGGTGTATGAAGACCTTAGTCCTACCTTGTGTGAGGTAGAGAGGTTGTTCTAGATAGATCTTTGGCAACTAACTGCAGATGTTGAAAGAAAAAAAAAATACTTAATATAACAAAGGAAAAGAAAGGTAGGGTATATGCAAACTTTACTCCTACCTTGTGTGAGATCGAGAAGGTGCTTTCGACAGAAACTCGGTTATCGATTCTAGATATTAAAAGAAAAAATAGAGGTAGACCTTACTCCTACCTTGTGTGAGATCGAGAAGGTGCTTTCGACAGAAACTCGGTTATCGATTCTAGATATTAAAAGAAAAAATAGAGGTAGACCTTACTCCTACCTTGTGTGAGATCGAGGAGGAGGTGTTTTCAATAGAAACTCGATTATCAATTTGGATATTAAAAGAAAAAATAGAGGAGGTAGACCTTACTCCTACCTTGTGTGAGATCGAGGAGGAGGTGTTTTCAATAGAAACTCGATTATCAATTTGGATATTAAAAGAAAAAATGGAGGAGGTAGACCTTACTCCTACCTTGTGTGAGATCGAGGAGGTGTTTTCGATAGAAACTAGATTATCAATTTGGATATTAAAAGAAAAAATAGAGGAGGTAGATCTTACTCCTACCTTGTGTGAGATCGAGGGGGAGGTGTTTTCGATAGAAACTCGATTATCGATTCCGGATATTAAAAACAAAATAGAAATAAAAACGCTAGAAGGAGGGGTTGAACCTCCGACCTTGTGTGGTTAACAGCCACACGCTCTAACCAACTGAGCTATTCCAGCTTTGTGTTGTATTTAATAACCAAATTTAAGTATATGTAACAACATGTAAAAAAGTGAATATAACTACTATATCCTAACAACAATAAAATGAATTTATATATAAAAAAAATCAAGTTAAATTAAATTTAGTTTCATTCAAATTTCACCAAAGTAAAAAATCATGTTTGAATAATATTACTTATATCACCCAAACGCATCATTAATCACGTTTAAAACTCAATATAATTAATGTCAAAGCTTCTTAGAATTAATGGAAAATTTAAGGACTACATTATAATCAACATAAAACTTATTGCCAAAATCTTAAGTTGTATACCAACAAATTTGATTTTTAAATTATTCTTCAAAATAGTCAACAAATATAGTAATTGATTTCATTAATAAGCTTTTATTTCAAACAAATTACATTTATTATTGTCAAATTGCTCCTATGCATTTACACTACTAATTAATCATAACTAGTTATTTTTTTCCTTTTAATTTTATGTGTTTTAATTTGACTGGATTTTAATTTAGTAAAAATAAATAAATTAAGTCTTACGAATTTAAATTAAAGCTATGATTAATATATCAAAATTACATGAACTTTTTAATCTTAATATATTAAAATTTAAGTGATACTATCTTTTAATAGATCATAATTAAAATGATTACGTTTTTTAAAATTGAAAAAGTTTTTTTCAAAAAATATTTTCCAAATACACCCTTATTTTTTTTCTTTTTTTCCCCTTTTCATTTTTTTTCTTTTCAAAATATTATATAATGTGTATTTTTCTTATTCGTATATTTTTACCAATTTAGTCCATTCGGTAAGCGCTTGTGATTAAGCAAAAACTCGATACGGTGAAAAATTTATTTGAATAATTTATCTTACTTGATTTTCTGTAGATTTATTTGAAGAAATTCGTCTTTTTTGTGATTTGTTTAAGTATTTTCAGACGCATGGAATGACTATCAATTTAAGTATATATGGATGAAATTCTCAAAGGAGGTAAGTGACATATTTATTTAAAAAATTATTTCAAATTCTTTAGTAAATTTATGAATTTCTTGATTCATCTTAATTTGTTGGAGACTAATTTTGTCGATCCTTCTGAGATTAAAGCATACATAAAAAAAAATTCACATCTAAGAAATAATTTGAAAAAAATCAATATTTAATTTATAAACTACACAGAAAATTTGAGATGGTAGAGAGGGGGGGGGGGGGGGGGGGGAGTACTCAAAATTGTGCGTAAATCATGATTAGGGTTTCAACAAATTGGGTAACATTCAATTAAAACATACATAATATAATTTTTATATTCCTCTGACCATTTATTTTCCTTTTTTAATTATAGATTATAGTCTAGTTATTATAAGACGAAGTGCATTGATAATTCTTAAATTTATCGATAACTTTTTTAATTACTTGAACTATATATTATCTCAATTGAGAGTCTGAACAAATAATTTTACTCAAAATTTTGAAAAAGCTTCTGCGCATACAAAACTTTTGAGAAAACAAAAAGAAATCATTAAAAATTCATACAAGAAAACATCAAACGTTACTATATACGAGAAAAAAAAAGGAGGCAAAAAAGAAAAAAACTTGTGAATACCTATGAAGAAAAAGTATTGAATTTGCAAAAAATAAAAAAAATAAAAAATATATATGTGGTGAATTTATAGTGGTGGATTGACGAAGAAAAAAATATTAACGGAATAATTACTGAGAAGCTTTTTTCAATTCCAATTAACATTTTATGTGTCAAAGTGAAAATTATAAATCATTACAGATATTCCTTATATATATATTCGGTATAAAATAAAATTGAAATAATATAAAGTAGACATTTGGACATGAATTAGTTGATATTTGAAAAATAGTATATATTTGAAGTTAAATTGAATAAGAGTATCTGAAGTTGTACTCAGATATAAAAACATAATTACAATTTTGATATGAAAATAAAAAAATAAAAATAGTATTTAGAGTTAAAACTGAAAAAAGGTACTCTAAAGTCGTATTTGTGTCTATACATAATTTTAAAAAAGAAAACATAGTTGAAATTTTGTGAGTAAATATTTGAAAAAAGATATAGTAGTATTTGAAGTTAAATATTACCATTTAAAAAAAAAAAAATTACTCATGAAACTTCAACTATGTTTTTCTATGTCCTAACACAAGTACGACTTTAAAAAAACCTTTTCTCAATTTATGTCCGAATACAACTTATATTACTCTTTTTCAATTTAACTTCAAATACATACTTTTTCTAAATATCAACTAATTCATGTCCAAACGCCTACTTTATATTATTTCAATTTTTTTTTACAATATAAATATAAGAAGTATTTGACGATTTACAATTTTCACTTTTGGAGAAAATATTCGCAGTAATGACCTCTTAATATTTTTCTCTCTCGTCAATCCGTTATTATAAATTCATCACATATTCTTCATTTTTTTCTTTGTTTTTTTTTTTTTTTTTGCTTCTGCAATTTTAACACATTTTCTACATAGGTATTCACAAGTTTTTTTTTTCTCCATTTCCTCTTTATTTATTTATTTATTTATTCTCTTGTATGTAACTTTTGATGTTTTTTTGTATAATTTTTCAATGATTTTTTTTTTGATTTCTCAAAAGTTCGTATGTTTTTATTGCTTGATTTCTTTGAATGGTTGATATATATTGATTATCTTTTAGGTTTTATAATTATGAATTATTAATTTTGTAGTGTTGTTGCATTTATTTTGTCAATTCTTGAATTTGTAACCTTTTTTTATTTTTAGATTTGATGCTTTTAAAATTTTAATCTAGTTAGGCCTTGTGTTCATTTTGAAGTTTCTCCAATTGTTTTATTGGATGTGATTTTATTGTTATTGATTTTTACCAATTTGATAGGGCTATGGAGTTTTGTTAAGGTCCATTATCATTGTGGTCTTGTATTTTTGTAGCCCAGTTTACAATATATTTGTTGAAATTGTAAAATTAACGATATTTGAAATTGAAGTAGAATTTCTTTTTGATGTTTAACATAAATTTTACTTGAAAAATATTGATTGAAGTTGAATTTCTTTTTGACGTTTAACATAAATTTTACTTAAAAAATATAGAAGCTTAACTAGGAACATATTATTTCACTTGAAATACGATTCAGTTTTCTTTTAAAACAATTCTCTATTTCAGTAATGGATCAAATTGTAAATAAGTATTATTTTTAGAATAATATTTTCTTTTAGTTTCGTTTTTACTCCATTCTATCGCACATTATACATAGACAGAATATAAGACCAAATTAATTAGCAGTGGTCATTAGATCATCATGATTATAACACTCACATGATAGAGACGTTTCAGAATCTAAATTTAATGAGTTAACTTTTAATATTAAGCTCATTATGCTCTTACAATTTTAAATTTTAGAAATTGAATTCTAATAAATTTTGACCTTAAAATATATGTTTCGTGATAAAAATATTAGATTCGATTAATTCATTGTATGAAAATTGCATATGCCTTTGTCACATAATATACAATCGATATTTTGAGCCTCGTGATTAAAAAAATAAAAAATAAAAAAGAGAAAAGATGATTTAGTTGAATGATATAACTCCAATATAAGAAATCAATATGGTTTTGAGTAAAGAACTATGGAGAGTTCGAATTATTGTCTCCACTTTCATGAAATTGTAAAAATATGCCAAAAATAGAGAAACAATTAATCAAAATCTATATAAATTCATTTATGATTCTTGAAAAATATACTATATCCTATTTGTCCCATTTTTCTCAAGGCATTACTAAATGATTGATCCACAAGAAAAGGCTTTAATTTGCCAAGAAAATTGTCTCATAATATGTTAGCACATGGTGTGGGGTCATCTTATTATTAGAAAATATGTACTCCTACTAGTTATCCTTTCTCAATCATTTTTTTCCCTTTTCTTTAGTCATATAATATTTGAAACTTATTGATTCGATCAATGGAGATTCACGCCATGTAAAATTCTTTTAAGAAGGAAATACTTATCAAGTTTTCTTCATTCCAAAAGCTTGAATCGAAAATTTGAGTAGTTTTTCTTGTTCATCACACAAGTTTGTGAGTAGTTTTTCTTTTTCTTCTTTAATACATTAACAACCTTCTAAATTTGTTAGTAAATTTTCATGTACATGTTTTAACTGAACACCAGAATACATAATAAATTATTCATATCACACACTTTTTCGACTTAATATTTTCAAGCACTCACTAGGTAAAATATGTTACCTCCTTTAAATATATACTTACAACTAAAATGAGTTTGAAGTTATAAGACTAATTGAGGCTAATACATATAATTAAAGAATAATTTCAAGAAATTGTCAATGCATTATGCTTTTTTCTTCTAATTGCCATGCTAAAGTAGGTAACTTTTTATTGACCAAATAGATACAAGACATATGTTGATTTGATTGAGTCCAAAATAATGATTAAAGATAATTAAGAGAAGACAAGTTTTAGTGGTGGTGAGTGCATGGTATATAGTGGGTGTGATTGGTCCACTTCAATACTTGTTTTCCACCAACACATTTTACACATATAGATGCTTCCACACTTCCTTCTTGCCTCCTTAAAAAAAGAAAAAACTTGATTTCTATTTTGGCTATCAATAAATTTTTATTTCAACTTTTTAGCTTAATTTGATTGAATCATTTTTAGCTAAATAGTTTAGTAGTAATAGTTTTCTAGATGTTGCATAGAGAAATAGTCACACAAAATGTGGATCTTAGGGGAGGGGGGGGGGGGGGGGTGTTAGTGTCAAATAGGGGATTGGTTTATGTTCCAAACATGGAAAAATCTCACTCCTAATGATAGGTTTTGTAACTACGGGCGGATATGGAGGGATGACTGAGATTATTTCCATTCTTAATCAGAGATATCAAATTTGAATCTTGAAAATAGAAAAAATAATCGTTAAATTTTTTTAATTAGTAATATGAAAATTTAGACTAAAAGTCAAAAAGCTCATGCACATTCTCGATCTGACTAAACTTTGGTGGATAAAATTACTTCGCACTAATACTAATATGAGATAATAAATTACAATATAATAATCAAGATATAAATAAATTGATCTGAACATCACCGTTATAAACGATAATGAAGTATTGCTACTTGCATGACTAGGTATAGAGTAAGGAGGATAGGTCACATTCAGCAGAAATGGTAAGCCAACACCAAAGCAACAACAAAGCATGTTAATGTTCTATAATTGGCTTAATGTTAAGTTACAAGTGGCTACACAATCGTGGTGAGGTCGTTGATATTCTTCTATCCTTAATCTGATGTTTCGAATTTAAACTTCTAGAAATGAAAAAAATTGTTGGGGGTGTCACGCCTAATGTAACTTATGAATTCAAATTATTTGTCATGATAACGTACCGAATCAAATTTAATCAATCTCTAATATAGATATTGAACACCGATTATGAGACACAAAAAAGTTACACGTGGCTCCAAGTATGTGTCTGAGAATCTTTTAGGCACAAAGTTTTTGTCCAAATTACTTACGTGTCCTACCATATCTTTCCTAAGATTTGATGTCCCTTTATGTCCTTTTCCTCTATTAATTATACTCTCTAGTTATTTATATGTCGTAATTTTGATTAAATGGAAAAAAAAAAACTTTTGAACATAATTATGAATATATTAATTATAAAAAAATTAAAGTTTTTTAGTTTAAATATTTTATATTTATGTGGTTAAATAAGAGTTCACGAATATAAAATTTAAAAATAAAAATTTATTAAGACATTTTTTTCCTGAACAACAAATAACCAATAATATCATTTTCTCTAAGATCCTCGAGTCAAGTAAAACATATTAAAATCAAGTATGAAAAAAAATAGCAAAAAAAATTATGTATTCTCTTTGTTTCAATTTGCTTGTCTTATTTTCTTTTAGTTTGTTTAAGAAAGATCATTTTCCCCTTTTTAACAACTTTTTAAAAAATCACATATTTAAGACTCCAAAATTAAATCATACTTTGTATATAATTTAAGACCATAAGATTCAATTTTTTTTTAGTTTCTAAAAATTCGTGCAAATTAAAATCAGACAAAGAAACCAAAATGAAGAGAGTAGAAAATAGTAGATAAAAAAAAAGCGCTTACTATGATAAACGAAATAAAAAAAAATAACAGGTAATTATAAAATCGAAAACTACAATAAAAACTAAACAATTTTCGATCACCTACTATTAACGTTCTACCCTAATTATCAAATTTTATATCATTTTATTTAGGATCATATCCTCTGTAAGTTGTACGTATTTTACACATAATTCGCACTCGTCAAATGCGATTTACCCTTTATGTACTTGCTTACCCTTATGTCCCTTCTGCATTGCCGGTAAATGCCACGTGGAATTCTACTTTTGCAGCTTATATTTTGTCCTTTATTTTCATTACAAAAAAATTATCTTGTAAATTTTGATAAATAAAATGTTTTCATGTCTTTTTATAATAAAATAATGTTTATTTTAGTGACAAATACCTTAATTGTTATATGCATATTTTTTTGTCCTAATTTATGTGATACAGTTGAAATTTTAAGAGTTGATGAATTTTTATTGAAACATTTTTTATGTATTTTAAATTATTTAAGTTGTAAAATTATTGTGTTTTATAGTAATTTGTATGTAATTTTTTTATATAAATTATATCTCATGAAATATAAAATTTTTACATCGGAGTTCACGATCAAAGTTTGAAAATATAAATCTTCATTAACTTTTTGGTTTTACTATTAGAATATTGAGTTCGGGCTCAGCACGGGCCAATCACCATCAGTTTTGTGATAGGTTTGATAAATCGAATTATCTATTGTAAAATGTTTAATATAATGGGGGAAAAGGGCGGGGGTGGGGGGGGGGATCATTTCTTGCATTAATTTTTTAAAAATCATTTTTCAATCCTTCAATTAGTGAATTCTGTATTAAGTAAGATGTTAAAAAAGAAGATAGATAAGTAAATTTAAGATTATTAGAATATACAAAAACTTTAAAAGATACCTATATAAATCTCCCCTAACTTAACAAATTTAAACAAAATCATACTTTATCACTTTATTCCTCTTTATTGGCACAAATATTATTATTATTAGTTTGCTACATAGTACTGAAAAAAGTTTATTCTCAATATTATATGTATTATGTTAGCATCACATAACATAATCCAATACCTACTATTCTCTAACTCAAAATATATACTATTTTTATGAATAAAGTATTCATTAAGATTTGAAATGTTTGGCTAAATTTGATTCCTAATCATTTTTAATGAACAAAAGTTTAGTTCAAATCACTTACGTGTCCTTGCATATCATCCTAATGATGATCTTGGACCCCACTCTACTTTTTCACTACAATTCAAATGTTCGATACTTTGAGAGGTTGAAATTTTTATTAAACGATCAAAATAGAGTGTTTCAATAAGGTTAGAGGGCATTTTTTTGCCATTTTCTATTGATTTGAGGTACTTTATTCAATATTCGTTATTTTTGTTGGAGTTCTAATTCATTAGGATATAATGATCATTTAAGGAGGAAATACTCCTTAATAGATCTTTCAATATTCAAGTCTCAAATTTGAGACGCTAATTAAGAATAGAAATCTCATTCGTCTCATCACAAACGTCATTATTAACCCTTTCCTTAATTAGTTTGTTAACACTATAATTTGGCTAAATTTGATTCCTAATAATTTTTTAATGAATAAAGTTTTGTTCAAATCACTTATAACGTGTCCTAGCATATTATCTCGGACCTCACTCCATTGACTCTACTTAATTAGATAAGATGGTGTGGAGATCGTGTATCAGAGTAGAAAGTTACAGATAGTAAAGTGTTTCCTTGCTTGTTAGAGTTTATTATTGAACTAACTATATTCTTGTAGTTTTAGTTTTCGATATATATCATCATATGTTTACTAGGTTTCACATATTGCACTCACTTATTAGTCGTTATGTCTCTGTCACTGTTATCTTCTTTTGTATATTGAAAATTGTTGTACTTGAGCTTAGGTCTTTCGAAAACAATCCTTATAACTCCACAAAATAGTGATAAGGTCTACATATATTTTATTCTCTCCAAACCCCACTTATGAATTTCACGGAATATATTGTCGTCTAAAATTCCAAAATTCAAAAAAATAAATTAATTAATAAAGCATAAAAAACTATATATCGACACGTTAAAGATTGCCACGTTTAACAAAATTCAAAAATGCCTTGTGTGGGCCCCACCTACAATAATAATATATACACAACTTGGGGACCACGTGCTCCATTACCCAATTCCTCGCCGATTCTTCTTTTGCCTCGCCGGCCAATTACTCGTTGACTTCATCAATGGTACTATTGACCATAGTCAACACCCTTTGGCCACCTAACTTGCACTACCATACATATAGTCACCAAAACAAACCAATTCATACATACGTTAATGATCGATACTCATATTGGAGCCTTTTTTATTGAGAATGAATCTCATGTAAGAATTCTATAAAAATAGAGAGATTCTAGCGATTTTATCATAATTTCATAATTTTATTGGTGATCCTTATCGTAACTTGTCAATACTCATTTTATTTATTTTCGCTTGATGTTTGATGTCTATTTCAGAATTAATTAATTAATTCAGCTTCATATCATACATGTAACTCTCATTAGAAAAATATTCCCTATGATATATTTTCTTATTTTAAGAGCTCCAAACTCAAAATTTCTAATTAAAAACATAATATTTATTTTTTTCCTCACCATAAATAGTCCTTAATTGTGTCAATACTCTTTCTTTATAATTGTTGCATGTTTTCTCTTATGCAATAAACTAGTTGATTTGTGATAATTTTTCACAATACAAAATCTAAATTGAAATTAAACGTGATTTATGTGAAATATTCTGCATCAAATTGTTGATTATGTTATTATTAATGTATATAAAGTTCAACCACATTCTTATTGTTTTGGGTCCATTTATTTTAAAGAATACTAATTTGGACTAATTTATCATAACTTATTATATCCCAAATTTGACCAAAGAAACACTAAAATCCAAAGTTATAAAAGCTTATCACCCACGTGTCCTTTGTAAGCCTTAATTACAATTAAAATACTCATTATTTTAATTTAATTAAATAATTAATTTAAACTAATCCAAAAGCACAGCTCCCTACTTTTCCCTTTCTTCTTTATTGACAGCTAAGTGTGATTAATTATTAATCATCATAAAGATTCAATTAATAATTATTAAGTTTTTTTTTTTTTTTTAAATAATATTAATGACGATGTCTCAGCTTTACGAGGCTGATGGTACCATCCACGTGGCAAATCGCTGTCTCCTAAACAAACTTGACACGTGTCATGTTTTCTAGATTTGTTCTTTTGTTGACACGTGTCTTAGAAAAAATTTAGATTTATTTTCTCTCTTCTTCTGTTGTACTCCTCACCATAGCTCTCATGTTCCCTACTTGTTTGCAAAGGTCCCCCTCCTACTTGTGATGTGTCACATTTACTCCTTGAAAGTGAGATGTTAATGGTACGGTTTTAGCGGAACTCAGTAATTTTGATTTTGATTTTATATTTGTTTTAGAAAAGATTGATTTAATGTATATAAACAATTGATGAATGACGATAGATAGTAGGGTGTGAAAATTGTGTATTAGGGTAAATGTTAGTAAATAAAGTCTTGTTGTTTAATTATTTGACGAGTCTAGACTTAATGATGTCTATCGTAGTATTAGTCTAATTCTTGTATAATGCTTTGTCTATTGCACAATTTTGATGTTGTTATTATTTCCTTATAAGTTGCTATATTTTTTTCATTATCATTTTTTATACGTTTTACATTGATTTGTTGTACTCAACCTAAGAAATCTCTAAAATAACTTTTTATAAGGATCACACATTTTTTAAAATCAATATATGACATGTTAGCTTTTAGAGAAATCATAAAAGTTAGTTCTTCATTATCAAGTTTTTAACATTATAAATTTGTTAGCATAGGTTAATTAAGTCACAAATTCACTCGTTAATGTTATTTATATATATGATAAATAATTAATTAGGAATGAGTGTTCAATATTTAATTTGATATTTCTAAAGGTTGATTTTGGTTATTTCAAATACAATACAATAAATTTCGATTCGATTAAGTAATTTATGTCCACTCTTTACTCACAAATTGGTATAGTCCCACATAAGGGTGGAGCCATATAAGGTCGAAAGGTTCATTCAAATATTTTTCAGTGAAAAATTACATTATTTGTACATATTTTTTAATGTATATATATATGAAAAACTATAAGAAGGGGTTTTCTCAAAAAAGCAAAATATTTCCAATGTTAGTGAATAAACAATGTGTTCCTCTCTATACAAACATGATGGACTCAAATAGTAAAGATTTTTAAGTGTGAATGACCATATACTAAATTTCCTACATTTAACCTCTCAAAAAAACATATTATAGTTAGAAGATACTACCAAAAAGGGAGCTATTCACATAGTCCCACGTGTCTTTCTTCTTCTGACACTTGTCCTTTCCCAGTACTTTCTTTGTCCCCCCACCCCACCCCCCAATTCACAAGGGTAGTTTGGTCATTTAACCACCCCCCACCCCTCCTAGTTTTTTTTTTTCTTTAGTCTTTCTTTCCTGCCTGCTTCTATCTTTCTGGGTCTTGTTTGATTTGTTAGTATATTTCATTATTCTTTTACTCTACCCTCTCATTGCCATATTTTCTTGATTTTCCGGCGACCCTTTTGCCGGAACACAACATTTTCTTGCAAAGATTACATTTTTATTACTTTTTGGTGGATTTTTAACCATTTTCTTGGTTTTCCTGCCACCCTTTTGTTTTCTCCGGGAACAACTCCGGCGATATTTACTTTTTTTTTTCCCAGTTGGGATTTCTTAAAGTGCAAAATTTGGGTGTAAAGACTTAATCTTTGAGTTTGTTTGAGCTAATATGCAGTTAAAGATTAGATTTTTCCATCTGGGTGTGGCTAAATCAGATCATGGAAGTGTTAAACATGCACGTACATGTCAGAATAGGTAAGTTTTTTAACTTTGGTTTGGTGTTCTTGATAGTATATTTGGTGGGTGTATGGTTTGCTATGGGAGATAATACAGATGAGAAAAGGAAAAGTAGAATTGAGATGGAAAATCTTTCTATGGAAACAAATAGATTTTCAAGGGATTTGTTGCAGAGATTCATGGGGGGTGGTGGTAGTAGTAGTAGTAGTTCAGGAAAATCTAGAGTTGAGGTTGTTGTTGCTGGAGGGAAGGAGGTGAAGGAGGAAGAAGATGAAGGGGAAGTAGAGTTGAATCTTGGTTTATCATTGGGAGGTAGATTTGGTGTTGATAAATCTTCTAATAGTAATAAGTTGATAAGGTCTTCTTCTGTAGCTTCTTGCTTGCCTATAGTGAGAGATGATGATACTCTTGCACCACCACCAGTGTCTTATCCTACTTTAGTGAGAACTTCTTCTTTGCCTGTGGAGACTGAGGAAGAATGGAGGAAGAGAAAGGAGTTGCAAACTTTGAGAAGAATGGAAGCTAAGAGGAGGAGATCAGAGAAACAGAGAAATTTGAGGGGTGATAAAGAAGGTGGAGGAGGAAGTACTGTTGTTGGTGGGGGAGGGAGTATGGAAGATGAAAAGAGGGAAATTGAGATGAATTTAAGAGGTAGATTAGATAAAGAACAGTACTTGGCATCTGCGAAAAGATTTGGTTTATCGGTATCGCCAACGTTGGCTGCCGTTTCAAGGCAAGGTAGTTTAACAGGAGGTGGAATAGATTTGACAATGGGGAAAGGTAAAGGAAGTTATTCAGGAGGTAAAATGCAAGGACATGGGAAATTGGGGTCACAAGGTTCTGTTGAATCCCAAGGTGGTGGTAGTTCTTCAAGTATGTCTGAATTGGAAAGTAAACTTCCACAAGGTACAATTTTTTTCTTGGCCAATATTAACATTCATTATGTATGTGCTCTTTTTTAAATTCAATTCTTGAGAGTTGACACTAGTTGAATTAGAAAATTACAGTACTGTAGTTATATCAGTACTTTGGGATTGAAAATTTTCCTTCTAAGGTAAGGAGTGGTTATCACATGTTGCAGTGAGGGGTGCTCAAAGACATGTTATTATTCAGCATTGGTCATAAATGATTACTGTTGAGTCATCTGTTGCCAGAAATATGGCATCTGTTTTTTAATTTGTTTCTGTGAGTTGTTGAATGTATCTCCTAAATTTAGTCAAAACTTGCTGCTGAGGTCCCCTCACCTAAATGTTTACAAGTTTCTATGGTATTTGTCCATGTCTTCTGTCTTATTGCCGTTCACCACATTCTTGATTCTTTTTAAACCCCAGCCTCGCTGTGCCTTAGGGTGTGGCCTAGTGGTTAATGAAGCGGGCAAAAATCATGGAGACCATTATTCAAGAGCTAGCCGGTATTTGTCAGAAGTGCGTGCAAGCTTAACTTGGTCACCACCATAAAAAAAAAGAATTTTTGAAAGAACCCTCCTTCACCCCTCAAGGAATCCAAAGTAGTTTCCATTTCCTCTTGGCAACTCAAACCTGATCCTAATGGTTGTAAGTGAAGGGGTTGTATAACTAATTAGACAACCTTCTCTTGTCACCACATTCGTGACTTAAAATTGTTGTATTCTACTTTTAGCACCTCGAGAATGTTATGCTATATTGACTATTTGGAGGTACTTGACTGATTGTCAGTGTCAAGTGTTGTAGTTGTGCTGTTGGTTTGATTAAGTTATCTAGGTGACTTCGGGAATTTTCTTTTATTGCCACATCAGGAAGTCATGACAATTGCAGGAAGAAATGCAGGAGCTAAAAAGAGATGGGAAAATGCCTCTGATAAAAATTTGCAGGTGCAATCGTTTGAGAAAAATAGTTATCTGATGTATAATACCTCCTTAATTTTTAAATGCTTGCTTTGATGTGAACTTAGTGCGTTAAAAATACTCATAAATACTATAATGCATCCCTGGGAGCATCTGGTAGTGCTGATTTGGCTATGTGATTTTCTTTTTGGAAGTATTATATGAAGACTAAAGTCTGATATTCTTTTCACAGAAACTAGAGATTCATATCTTTTCCACAAAATAATTAACCAGAGTTCACTACTTCCAATTAAACAGCAAGGATAATGAAGCTGGACCGTTATTAGCTGTAGACTTGGAAACCAAACTAGATCATTTATTTGCAGGCTACTTCGCACAATTAAATCAAAAGCATTTGTTCTTTTTTTTTTTGGATCATAAAATAAAAGAGACCTTGGGATAAATACCACTATGTCTATGTCCAAGTTGCGCAAAGTCTTCACCTTTGATGCTGCACTTGTGTTGGATTCTCCAAAAACCTGCTACTTTTGGAGAATCTGACACACACCCATTGACATTTTTTGAATAGCCTGAGCAACGTTGGTTTATATGATGCCAACTTCCCGTGAGCTTTCTACATTCTCAACAACTTATATCTACCTAATTGAAAGTGTTCTAGTCTCAAATGATTTAGTGGTAGAATTAATCAAACTAACAGATCTTTCTAGATGGTATATTTTCCTTCTCCTCACCCAAGGAGTTAGTCATGTGTGATTAAAGCCTGATGAATTTTAGACGTCATGGTTTCAAATGCTTGCTCTATCCGTGCTACTTTTGGTAAGCAACAATCTTTTCAGTAAAGTCTTCTTTGTGAATTACCTATTGGGCAGTCAAGATCGTCTCTGTCTCTCGTCTTTACCTTTTTGGTTGTGGTCCTTGTGATAGAATGGATTAGGGTTGAGGGAGATTTGTCTGCTGCTATTGATGCAGCTCCTTTGGCTCGCTGTATCACAATTTCTTGAATACCCCATAGATGTAAATTTGACAAGCTAGTTGATGCATATGTGATATGGACCTTTGTTGTTAAATAGGAGTTTATGTTGGATGCCCCTTTTGCTTATTGCTCTTTACTCCCTAATGTCCACGCACATCTCTGCCACTATCTCCATGTTTGAAAACTAATATCCATATTCCTCATGAGTTGTTTTCGTTCACTTTTTGGATAGTTCCGCTGCCTCTGGTCGTGTGCAAGATGTAAAACACTAACCTTCTAGGCTTGTACTTCTTTGATAAAAATTGTTTACTAGAATTGGATAATCCTATATAGAGGTGTTAGTGATTCTTGATAGATACAGTATCTTACATCCTATTCCTTAATGGACTAGATTTGAATCCTCTTTCATGCATCCTGAAATTGGCAACATGGTGGATATTAAAAATTAGATTGTCTGTAAAGAATATTAGATCATCTGATCTGGTTGAAGAAGTTCCTTTTTAAATTAGATTGTCTGTAATCATCTCGTGGTGGTTAATAATTTTGAGCACCGTAATCGTCCGATAGTATGTAATAATTTTTCAGGTTGTGTTATGGTTTTACCATCACTTTTGTAGTTGGTCATATGACCTTAACATGTTTTTGGAGTGTCCTGTGTAATGGGAAGAATGAAAAGATGCACAATGTATATGATATCTGCTTTTTATCATTCTTCTGTTTATCATTTCCACCATAATTTTAGAACCATGATGAACCCCGGCTGCAGGGTCTGGCGAGCTAAGCCCGGCCAGTATCCACTCATTACAAGGAGGGGGGAGTCAAGATATTGGTTTGTCTGGGTCAAAAATGAGAGAGACCGGAAGCAGAATGTCAGGAGGTGATATGGACAGTCCATCTAAGAAGCTCGAGGCAGCAAAAAGTCGGGCAAAGGAAACTGGAACAAACACATCAGAAAATATGCCATGCGTTTTCACGAAAGGAGATGGTCCTAATGGTAAAAGAGTAGACGGAATATTATACAGGTACAGCAAAGGGGAGGAGGTAAGAATTATGTGCGTCTGTCATGGAAATTTTCACTCACCAGCCGAGTTTGTCAAGCACGCTGGAGGTACCGATGTTGCTCACCCTCTCAAGCATATTGTCATAAACCCCAATGCTTCTCCCTTACTGTGATTGATACCACAGGGTTTTCGGTGGAAGAGGATATCACAGAGCACACCGTGCAAAGCAGTAACTTATTCCATTCCCATTTTTGTTTCTTTGATTCCTCTCTTTAAGAGAGAGATATATGTATCGACTTGTGCACATCTTGGAGGGATACTGGACTAAAGAAGAGTTCTGGATGTACGTTTACGGATTCTTTTTCGGAAATTCAGAGGAATGAATTAATCTTGAATGATATCATTTCCCTCCTTACTTTGGACCCTTTTGATCCTTAATATGTTACTACAACAACAACATACCTAGTGTAATCCCACATGTCGCAAACCTTACCTCTGCGGGGTAAGAGAGGCTGTTTCCAATAATCCTTTATATGTCAGCTTGCTAAGGACTGTACATATCTTGCATTTAGTCAAATCTTTATCCATCATGATTTCTGTGTATTGGAAGTGTCTGATGTGCTATGCACTCAAGACAGTCATTTAATTTTAGAGGTTTTATGTTCTGGGGACCATATTGTATGATTGCATCATTGTGTTGTTGGGGGAGACAAAGAAGTGTTTGTTGGTTGCAATTATAGGTGGTCCATGAATTGAATGTGTCCATGATATAGATTAGGAACAAGTGGTTGATTTCTGACTTTGTTTTTCTTTTCATAGAGATTTTTAAGAAGTGATCTCGGGTTTAACTTAATTTCAAAAGTTAGCTTACGAGGTATGGGTAGTTCTATCTAGTATTCCACATGCCATCAATGTGGAACAACTTGACACCTACCTGCCTGCCCAGGCCTGGGGTGCGGATTGTTCAAACTATATAAGGTAATCCAATCCCATGCATGTGCCACCAATGTGGGACAACTCGACACCTCCATGCATGCCCATGCTTGAGGCGAGGGTTGTTTTAAAAGACTCTGTAAGGTGATCTAGTGTTCCACGTGCCATCTATGTGGGACAACTCGACGTCTCCATGCATGCCCATGTTTGAGGTGAGAGTTATTCAAGACTATATAAGGTGATCCAGTGCCACCGGTGTAGGACAACTCAACACCTACCCTCATGCCTATGTCTGAGGCGAGGGTTGTTCAAAAGACTATGTATGGTGTTTTAGTGCCATCGATGTGGGACAACTCAACACCTGTCTGCCTAGGCCTGAGGTGAGGGTTGTTCAAAAGACTTAAGGTGATCCAATATCCTACGTGCTATCAATGTGGTATAATTTAACATATCCCTGCACGCCTATGCCCGTCAACATAGATAACACAACATAGGTGTCCAAACTTTGATAAATCAATAATTAGGTTGTGTTGAATCTAATACCATCTTAGGAAATTGACATTATTGCATTTACTTCAATGTCAAAAGTTATTTCGCAAGGTGAGAGTTTTCAAAGAATATATAAAGAATCTATGCAGAATTCAAATATTCCACAATATAATGTATTATCTTTTAAAGTATGTAAAGTAGACCCTTTGTTTTTTCCTCCATGCAGTAATAAAATTTTGAATTTGCTTAAAGTTAAAACCAATAACAGGAAAATACAAAAACTTCAAATTTGTCTTTGTACTATTTAACGTTACATTTGCCATATGTTTTACTTTTGGTCCATTCATGCCATTATCAAATCGACATCAATCGAGTTTCAATGTAAAATGAATGGACGATATGACACGTGTCCAAATTCTTCGAGAAAAATGTGCATGCAAGTTTACCTTTCAGGTTGGAGCTTCATCGAGTGTCGAAGGAAAAAAAAGAGATCGTTTTCTGATGGTAAGAATAACGTTAGGTCAAATTATTAACCACATGAGAAGCTGCTCAATTTTGAAAAATACAAGAAAATTTGACGATTTGTCTCTAAAAGAAATCATAAAATTAACTTATAAGAGATAAGATGCCCTAATCATTCATTAATAGCTAATTAATTAAAGGAAAAGAAATCATTTTCGTTACCCTTGGAATTACAAAATTCTATTGTAGATTTGAGATTACTTCAATAAACAAATTATAACGTTATTGCCTAGTAAAATTTCAATATCTACGATACATCCATAGTAGAATCTAGAGTTATAGAGGAATTTATCGAAGCCGTGGGATGTAAAAATAATGATTAGTATGGATGCATAAATGCGGTGGTGGATTTATGACATCTTTTTTATCACGATCAGTATCAACTATCACATTCAACTATTATCATACCATCATTATTATTATTATTAGCTTTGCAATTATTACTAGTTAAGTATGTCTTATTAATCAAACTTTTTCTTATGAAAATTAAGATGACAAAATCAATCAAGTTCAAATTTTCCACTACACCATACAACAAAACAATGAATATTATGAAAATCAGTTTGATAGGGCATTCTAGAAATGGTCAAATAAGTATCATATTCTAAATTTAGAAAATTTTCAGTTTATTTTTTTTTATAGCCTGCAACCCAATGCAATGCCCATCCCTTACTTTCACAACCCAAAGTCTAATAAATAAATAAATAAATAAATAAAAAGAATGAAGAGGAATATACTATGACATGTGACATGTTTCCTAATTATGAAATTCAAAATTTTCATATAGTAAATTAGAAAAAAAAAGGACAATCAATCAATTATCCCTTTGCTTGGAAGCCAAAAGAAGAAAAGAAAGGACAACAATAAAATTTATGGAGAAAGATGAAAAAGAAAATGAAAAATTGGGCATATTGACAAAATAAAAAATTTGTGGGGGCGTCCAAAAATGTATGAAATAAAATTTAATTAGACTAATGAGATATCGAAAATTAGGCAAAGTACAAAAAAGTATAAAGAAAAAGTTACATATATACATTCAAGAAAACAACTTAACTTTTAGGAGTAGTTTTATTGTGGTTAGATTAGAAGATAATATAATGTTTGATTAATCAAATTACGAAAAATAATCACCATATAATCAACGTAATATTTGATTAATGATATTAATTTATATCTATATTAAATCTTGTTTTATATATTATTTTGTATAAAATAAAAATATATGTATTAATAATCTCTTCATTTTCTTCATCTTTGTAATTGCAATCTTTCCACATATTTTCTTAAAAAATATTTTACTAAGAAAACTTTTTACTTTCTGAAAAACACATTTAAACTATCTCAATATTTTGAGTTTCATACTTAAACTATTATGATTTATGTGTGTGAGTTTATACTTAAGTTATTATGAATGACTTGTCAAAAATACAATTTAATTATTAATTATTCACTTTTTTTGGGCCTGAATATCACTATCATTCAAGTAACAAAAATGAAAAATTAATAAGTAAAAATATGTTTCGTTACAAAAATTATATTTTTAAGTGTGTTTTTGACAATTATCTCTCCTGAATATCACTATCATTCAAGTAACAAAAATGAAAAATTACTAAGTAAAAATATGTTTCGTTACAAAAATTATATTTTTAAGTGTGTTTTTGACAATTATCTCTTTTCGGAAACAAACGGCTTAGATTAAGGCTACGTGGTCTGGGGATTTTGATTCTATAATCGATTCATCCTGATTCCTAGGACCCTTTTTCTTTCTTTTCCCTAAATCTTTATACTCATTCAGTTAAATTTATACTTTTAATTCACCGCAAATCTGCACTGTGTAAAACGTGTTCTTCTTGAATTCATTGTTGCAGAGACCCTTTAAGCCCAAAGCCTCTTTTTTTTTGTAAAGGTATGAGCTTTTTCTTAGTGTGTTTTGAGTTCTTGATTTGACTTGATGTGGGGTTTAATTTTCATACTGTTTAGTTCTCTGTAGTTGCTGATTTGGTAATTTGTTTGGTGGTTTAATATTGGGGTATTCTGTTGATTTTGAGTGTCAAGATTCAAACTTTGTGCTTTTTTGTTCTGTTCTCAGCTGTTTTAGTGTATTGTTTCTGTTTAGTTGAGCTGGTATGTGTCCGGTGCGCACCCTGACTAATTCAATGGGATACCTGTCAACGCCCACCAACAATAGGTATGAGGTGACTTTGTCCATCGAGGCAAGGATAGATGAAAAGAAATTACCTAGTGTTTTTTGTCTTTGCTGGGATTTGAACGTGAGACCTCATGGTTGTCATCTGCTTCATTGATTACTAGGATATGCCCTTGGGTGCTTTAGTTGAGCTGGTATCTATGAGAGTTTGTTGTGAATGTCCCTTAGGTAGTGTGAGATAGAAAAAAGAAAATTTTGCTTACTGGTTTGTGGATTTTGACATGGTTATTGTTTTCTTGTGGAATATTGATGAGTTTGTAAAGGTTTCTTTTTTTTTTTCATGCTATTTTTGATATTTGGTTACATGAGAACTGAGTGGGAGTAGCGTTACTATCGTACTGTTACCAGATTTCAATGCCATATGAAGTATCGTAGTTTTCTATTCTGAATATTTGGTAACTAGGGCAATATGCTGTTAATTTTTCGAGTGTCAAGATTCAAACTTTGTTCATTTTGTTCTCTCCTCGGCTATTTTAGCATATTGCTCTCTTAATTGAGCTGGTATCTATGAAGGTTCGTGGTGAATGTCCCCTAGGTAGCATGAGATAGAAAAAAATTTTGCTTACTGGTTTGTGAATTTTGACATGGTTATTGATTTCTTGTGGATTAGTGTTGAGTTTGTAAAGGTTTTTTTTGTTTGTTTTGTTTTCATTATGTTGGAATTGAGTTTCCATGCCTAAAAGACATTTTGATACTTTCTACATATATTTAGCTTAAGACCACAAAATTAAAAAATCTTCTTTACTTTCTGTAATCCCCCGAACAAACAAATTGAAACGGAGGGAGTACTATTCTGGATTTCAATGCAATAAGATGAATCTAGTTTTGTCAAATTTGTCTAAATACTACACATAAGGAAGCGTGGCCTAAAATGTGACCTGAATATGCTGGCCCGTTAGGATTTTTCAAGCTTTAGCAATGGGACAAAACTAGTTTTGGAAGAGGCGATACACGTTTTTTCAATATCAGACAATCCATAGCAGCAATTCATATCTTTGTAAGTTGAACTTACCAAAAATGAGAATTAAAACAAAGAATCCGAAAAATTATTGATGTATCTTTCTAAGTTGTTGAACTTACCAAAAATAAGAATTAAAACAAAGAATCCGAAAAATGATTGATGTTGATCTATGATTCCACGTTTCTTTTACATGCAAACTTGCATTCATTTTACACTTGTAGTACCTTCTTATTTTGGAATTTGGTTTTGGATCAATAACTCACTTAAGTGCTTGGATAATTTACACTAAGTGCAAGTTATAACCTCCTTTTGGATCTCCTCTATCTCTTCCTTTTTTTTACGGAGTGTTTAAGATCTTTTTGGATGTTGGAAATGAGTTTCCATGCTACTTTTGATCTGGGGTTGCATGAATGGGACCTGCTTTTCAGAGTGGATTCATATTATGCTTACAACACACATTGGGATAGGAACATACACAAATGTTTGGATAAGTTTTTATGACGTTTAACCTGTTAGTGCAAGTGAAATCGCCTCTTTAGATATCCTCAGCAACAATAACATACCCAGTGTAATCCCACAAAGTGGGGTCTGGGGATGGTAGAGTTTATGTAGACCTTACTCCTACTTCTGAGGTAGAGAGGTTGTTTACGATAGACCCTCAGCTCAAGGAAAAACAATCCAAAGCAGTCATGAAGTAATGGAAGAAAAAGAAATAACTGATAATAACAAAAATAGCAGATAGTCTTTAGATATCCTCCTCTTTTTTTTTTGCAGCCTATGAAACCATGATAGCAGATTCCTCTTGTTAATTCCTAATTCTAAATCTCCATGAATACAAATGCAAAAGAAGATTGATGTTGAATTACATTACCAGTTTCAAAAAAAGAAGAAGATTGATGTTGAAATAGGGTTTTGCTTGTCCCTTATTTCGGCCTATGCTTAGACGTGAGGAAATTATTTTGATGAGGATCGTAAAAGGATGAAAATCAAGGAGAAAATGTTTTCTGATTAAGAGTGTACCAAAGACCACGTGTTTGTCACATTTTCTAGTAACCGTTTGGGAGTGTGTTTCAGGATCAATGTGTTCATAAATTTTCTTCTGAGGCTTTTATGTAACTTATGCCTTTTGCTGTCAAGATGAAGCTATTAGTGAAAATTACATTTACTTATTTTATTTTTTGAAAGTTACATCTATTTGATTATGTCGTTCTGTTCACAATTTATTTTGCAGGAGCAGTAAGATATGAAAAATAAAAAGGTAATAAGAACCATAATAAGAAAAGCTACTACTGTTGCTAACATTAACACTTTGCTAAAAGCAACAGTGCTGCAGTTGGAGTAAGAGTACTAGGGGATTTGATCAATGCTGAAATCTTTGTTTCTGAGGTTTGTTCCTAACTCACAGAAAGTGAAAGCAAATGGCAGAAGAAAATGGTCCTTCTGTTTTTACAGATTTTCCAGAATCTACGTCTACTAGGTTTTATTCAGATGTACAGGCAAATAACAACTTTCATGGGTCTGGTCTACCTGGTATTAAGAGGAGAGGCCAAGGTCATGGGAGTCGCTCTTGGATAAAGATTGATGAGCATGGCAATTCAAAGATTTTGGAATTGGATAAGGCTACCCTTATGAGACATTGTTCTTTGCCAGCCAGGGATCTCCGGCTTTTGGACCCTAAGTTTATCTATCCTTCCACAATATTAGGACGAGAGCAAGCTATTGTGGTAAACCTTGAACAGATCAGATGTGTCATCACAGCTGATGAGGTTATACTGATGAATTCTTTGGATGCTTGTGTACTGCAATACGAGTCTGAATTGTGTAAACGCCTTCAGATAAATAAAGATCAGCCGGGTAAATCCATTTCTATTTATCTTTCTGCACTAAAGCTTGGTTTTTTCCCAAAGCAATGAAAACCAGTGAATGCTAGTTTCTGTTGAAGAGTTGAAAGCCAGTAGATGCTCCTGTTCTGTGCAATCTAGCTTATTGCTAGGTTATCTCTTTTTTGTCTCTACATAGCTTTAAATTGTCTTGCACCAATGGATCATAATGTTAACAAAAAATTAACTATTCCGCCCTCCATGCCAGTTTAACTGTTAACTGTGACTTTTTAGTCCCGCTGGACCAAGTTCAATATTGAGATAACCATTAATGTATTGAAAGTAAAACTTAAAAGTTTCAGATGCTATCTGGAAAATATGATGCACTTATGATTCTGCATTCCAGGGTTAAAAGGAGAAGTGAAAGACGACTTCTCATAGAAAACCTGTCGCACTCTTGGAAAGGCAAAAGAGACTAACAAATTGCACAGAGGCTATATTTTCCAGAGTTGGATTGGCATAATTTTATTAGCAAAGTGCTTAATGCAGAAAGCCTATTTTTTTTAAGGCATCTACATTGGAATCGTTTGGGATTGAGGCATGATTGTTGAATGTTGTTCTGTCCATGTCTGAATCAGATCCATGTAACTCTAAATCATAACACAAGAAAATGCAACATGAATTGCTGAAATTGATTGGATCCACCTCTTCGTCCCCCTCAACGGAAACAGTTGAGTAGGGAAAAGCTTGTGACATTCTATGTGGGGGGCAAACTCTGTGTTGTTGGTTTTTCTTATTTTAATATTTATATCTGGTATTTCATCAACGAATGGCAATATGGTTGTATAAGCATAACAAAACTTCTGAACATATCTATACAGAGAGAGAGATCAAGAAGTCCTGGAAATAGTTCTTGGCTCCTTTGTTGCATAGCAATTAGCATCTAAATCCATTCCTGAATCTGCATAAGAACAATTATTAAAGTAAAAAATGGAAAACTTGGATGATGCTAGAAGTTGGAGATATTACTCACTATTGGTAATGACTTAATTCTGGAAAATTTTATGCTGTGTAGCCATGATATTTTCTTAACAGTGAATTTGGATATATAAAGACCTCAATTGAAAGGAATATTGGAAAGAAATTGATAAAGATTCAAGGTATTTAGTTCCAAGTTTGTTAATAACAGTTATGTTATCCAGCTGTTTTTGTCCATGTAGCATGCACTTATTTGTAGGCTGTAGCTTCTGCCAAATGCTACTTTTGACCAACTCAATTGCAGAAAGAAATATAAAAATTAGCCTTAAAATTTTGTTCCACCTTGCCTGAGCTTTGTAACGACAGCCTGTCTTACATCTTTGACTTTAATTTAATCAAACTTCTGTACTTAGTATCTGCAGATCTTTATGTATCAATAGAAGTAGTATCTATAGCTATTAGAAGCAATGGAGGATATCCCCTCTAGTATAGCTATTAGAAGCATGTTCAGCAACCGATGGTGTTTTTGTTGTTTGAGGGATGCATGTAATTACAGTGATTCTGAAACGTTCTCTCTCCTTTGTATTCATTTAGCATGATGTCGTATGTCTTTCAGTGCAACAGCAAGTACACCATCCCAAACTTGTTGGCGTCTGTTCGATGAATCCTCTATATCCCCTCCCCTCTGTTTGAACCTATTTTATTCTAGTTGATGTTTCTTTTGATATATGGTAAACTCTCTATAGATGAAATTTCAGTTTTTTCATAATGAGTGGTGTTTTAATTCAGATGGTCTTCCTTTCGAGTTCAGAGCCCTTGAGCTTGCTTTGGAGCTAACTTGCTTGTCTCTTGATGCTCAGGTATGCAGAAGACTCATTTGATGGCAGATTGATAAACTCTTTTTGTGTAATAGACTAGAATATTTGCTGTCCATTGTAGGCATAATATACTAGCACCAATATGTGTGCCATTGTTGCATAATGGTGGTCAATGAAGTGTGTTGAGGACCATGAGGTCTCAGGTTCAAACCTCAACAGAGACAAAAAATACTAGGTGATTTCTTCCCATCTGTCCGAACCTTGGAGGGAAAAGTTACCTGGTAGTACCTATTGTTGGTGGGAGGTATCCCATGGAATTAGTTGATGTGCGCGTAAGCTGTCCTGGACACCACAGTTATAAAAAAAAAAAAAGGAACTGCAGAAAGGAATAATAGAATATCTTAAAGCTTAGTTGCAGCTTGATCAATTTTAAGTTGAGCTTTCATGGTTCTATGTTGGCTAACTAAAAATGGATTCAAAGTGCTTTGCATCAATTGCTCTTGGATGTTAGTAAATCCCGTCTGTTTTGCTTATTACTTAGTTTTATCATTATCATGATGTGACGTGTTGGCCGAAATATGAATTCACTTCGACATGTTTTTCTCTCTCTCTGTATCCAGTACCTCAAACAAAATGCAGTAATTTCTCATGATTAAACGTATATATTCTCAATCAAAACTTCTTTTTCATGTCTTTCTAAATCAAACAGGTGAAAGAATTAGAACTGGAAGTATACCCTGTGCTTGATGAACTAGCATCATCTATTAACACTCTAAATCTGGAACGAGTTCGTAGATTGAAAGGTCAGCTGCTTGCCTTGACTCAGCGAGTCCAAAAGGTATGATTGTATACGTAACCTAATACTGCTCAACTATCTGTCAAACCACTTAAGCTTTTAAACAAATGTTCAGGCATACAGATGTCTTCAATACCTGTATTAGTGGAATAGGAGTCACAGATGTCTTCCTCTTGTACATATTCTGTACCTTAATAAAATTACTTATCGAAAAATGTTCAGGTATGTGATGAAATAGAACATCTAATGGATGATGATGGTGACATGGCTGAGATGTATTTAACAGAGAAGAAACAGAGGAAGGAGGATTATTTTAATAATGATTCATATGATCAAGTGGATATATATGGAAAAATTAGAGGAGCAGCAAGATCTGCTCCAGTATCACCTGCATCATCAACTACCGGGGTGCATAAGTTGCAACGGGCATTCAGTAATTTGAGCTCAAGCAAACACGGAAGTATTTCAGCTTCATCTAATGGTCAAGAAAATATTGATCAGCTTGAAATGTTGCTTGAAGCATATTTTGTGGTCGTTGACAGCGCTCTGAACAAGTTGTCATCAGTAAGAGATTCTTACGTTACTCGCTTTTCTTCTTGATATCCAGAAAATCTTATATTTATACTGCAACATTAATTAAATTAGAATGAACTAAACTCCTTCCCTGATAGATTCAAGAAATGCAACTAGAGTTGGATTACCATTCTTACCAAATAATCTTAAGAATTACTTCTTCCGTTGCTATTTGTTTGGCTGGTTTTGACTTGACACAGAGTTTAAGAAAGTCTAGAAGAATCTTGTGGTCTTAAACTAAAGATATATGTAAAATGACCAAAATGCCATTTAATCTTGTGGTCTTAAACATGTTGTGTGGATAGTTAGAGTCAAAGAATTGCCACAAAAGAAGGAAAGAGACATTCTTTTGAAACAGGCTAAAGGAAAGTGAGACAAACAAATTGAAACGGAAGGAGTATTTGCTAAAACATAGCCTTGGGTTCTGGTTTACGGATAAGGGGAGAATTATGGGAGTAATCTAGCATTTGATTAATATTAAGGGGGTATACTTAGTAGATCTTGTATTACTGTTTTGATCCTAGCATTTCTCTACAACCTTGGGCGCGCCAGTCACTTCCTTTCCTTTTTTCTTTATGTTGTATGTTGTCTAGTTGCTTAATCTACCCCTAGTTATTGCTCTTGAAGTTTTCAATGTGTGAATTATTCTGGTAAAGATACTGCAGACTACACAGACCCCTAACTTATAGCATCCATGATTTAATCCCTTCAAAATCATCCATTGAAGAGTCAAATAATCCATACACCAAGATTTTCTCCCATAACTCATAATGCATGACCTCCTAATTAATTTGATTCAATATTCCAACTGAAGAATTTGTATTTCTCACGTTCGTTCTCTCTTGTGTTGCAGCTTAAAGAATATATTGATGATACGGAGGATCTGATCAATATAAAACTTGTAAGACTAACTTGCGGATACTATCTTTTAGTGTTCCCTTGTTTCTTGATGTCTTTTGTTTCAGCATAACTTTTCATATACATTAAATACAACACGTATCTACACTGTAATGTTCATGAAACTCACTCAAAACTTTATTATGTAACAGGCCAATGTCCAGAATCAGCTAATACAATTTGAGTTGCTTCTAACAGCTGCCACTTTTGTGGCAACAATATTTGCTATGGTGACTGCAGTATTTGGAATGAACTTGAAAACCACAGTTTTTGACGATCCGGATGGGTTTGACTGGACTATTATCATCACTGGAATCTTTTGTTTGGTCTTATACATTGCTTTCATGATTTACTTTAAGCATAAGAAACTTCTTCCACTGTAAACAAATCTTAACATCTATAATGAAGATGGAGTGGAAATCGCCACGATCATCTCTCATCTTGTTCTGGAGCCTCTTTATGTGCTAACCTGATGAGACTGAATTTTAGTTTGCCTATTATCTGAGCTACTATTCCCCTTCTCTGCATTAGATTCAGAAAAGCAGACTGTGCAGGAAATGAAGTTTTTCCCCATATGTACACGCCTTTCTCATCGTCTCTGTGATGACTTGGACCAGAGGCGAATCTATGACTTAAACATGAATGTTTTGAACTCGTTGTACTGTTGAAATTATGAGTTCAGGATATAACGTTTATTGTGATCTTAATGTTTTTCATTTTACATCTACGTTTTGTGTCGAAAATGATGGATTCAGTTGAAACTTGAATCCATGGCACAAAGACTACACCATCTTAAGTAAAGCAGAATAACACCCTCTCCCCAGTGTCTGCTGTTCTATACAAAATACAAAATTCTTCAATCTTTACATGTACACTACACATTGTGTCTCTATACTCAAAAGAGTTGTAAGAAGATACCAATATAACATAAAAAATAACAGAAGACAGCATAATATAGATATGATCATTTTCCTATCATATCTGGTCTATCAATGAATGGGAACCTTGGAGCAATGGTAATGTTGTTTCCGTGTGACCTGCAGCTCACGGGTTTGAGCCATGGATTCTGTCTTTAACAATTGCATCAAGGTAGGCTGCTTACGTTCGTGCACCAGGCAACCCTTTTTTTCGTTTAGGCTATCAATCAATCCTCCATCAAAAGGAGGGATTCTTGTATTAGTGTCAAAAGCATTTTCACTTCCATGCATGATCCTGATGGTCTCTTCATCAGCCTCATGATACCAATATGGACTTTGTAGACATTCAGATGACTCTGATTCCCGCGATGCAAAGTCCTTTTGAGAGAGATTATGTTCTGTTTCCAATGAACAAACTCTATTTTGGCTATGATAAAGGGCTGTTTCGAGCTCCTTAATTCGAGCTTCTAGTCTGGATTCTATTACCTCATGCAGACGCGAGCTAAGCTCCCTCGGGGAAACAGGATAGTTGGCAGGTTTAGAATGAACAATCCAAGTTCCACTAGTATGACTATCTGATTCTGATGAATCAGGACTCTGTACACTGAGGCAATCTAGTTTTAAGTCTCCATGAACCACATTTATTTCATCTTCTGGATCTAGCTGCAAATTTTAAATTTTTATGAATCAGAAGTTTTGTCAACATGGACATCAAAAATGACAATTGTGCCTCAATCTCAAGCAAGTTGGAGTCGGCTATACAAAATCCTCACTATCCATGTCGTTCCATTTGTGGGGTCATCTCAATCAAAGACTCGAAAATGATATTTTCAAAAAGTACCAATAAGTAGAAGTATAGCTAAATGCAGGCCTACCTCAACAAAATCAGATATTCTTTCAAAGGTTGAAACCTTCAAGCTCATTTCCAACCTTTCCAATTCAGCTTCAAGCTCTGCCTCAATTTCGCTCATCGACTCGTGTTTTTCTGCTTCACTGGTTTGTCTTGTTGGTTCATCAATAGTTGACATAGAGAGACTATATAGATTTGGATCTTCATAATCATCATTAGCAATCTCTTTCACATTGAGCTCCTCTTCTAACTCTTGTACTAAATTCTTGGTCCATTTTAACTTCTCATTCACCTTTTCTATCTCTTTTCTGTTTGCA